>NC_135783.1:235859471-236223221 GCF_051106095.1 Pogona vitticeps | reverse complement strand
ATTGATAAAAGGTATGGGTGGCCAGCAAGTCAATTTGGGTAACTCTCAAGCTAAAATAGCTCCCTTTCCCATTACAGTGTTTGTGTCCATTCTATAAACACATCTGCAGTGGATCAATGCAAGCAAGACCAACAGAAAAATAGTGCCATATGTCTGGAGTTTGGAGGTTCAGTGTCAATAGTATGTGGATGACACCCAACTCTATCTCTCCTTTCCATCAAAATCCAAGGGTGGTATTTCAATTGTTGCTCCATGTTATATTTGTTTAATGTGTAAACCACCCAGAGTGGCCTTGGCAGCCAGATGGGAGGTATAAAGGTCACATAAAAAAAATACATTTCAGTTCCAGTTGTGTCAGATATCAAGAATGGACTTGATGAGGGTGAACAATCTCAAACTTAATCCAGATGAGACAGAGGTGCTCCTGATCAGTGAAAAGGCAGATCAAGGAATAGGGATGCAGTCTCTGCTGGATGGGGTGACACTTCCCCAGAAAACCCGGGTGCGCAGCCCATGGGTACTCCTGGATTTGTCTCTGAGCCTGAATGCCCATGTCTTGGAAGTAGCCAGGAATGCCTTTGCACAATTTAAACAAGTGTGCCAGCAACATCCATTCCTTGAGAGGTCTGATCTGGCCACAGTGACATATGCCTTAGTTATATCTTGGCTGGATTACTCTAATGCACAGAAACTCCAGTATGCCCAAAACGCTGCAGTCATATTGTTATCTGGGGCTAGTAACAAGGAACATATAATTGCCTTGTTACAGCAGCTCCACTGCCTGCTGCTCTGTTTCCCAGCACAATTCAAAGTGCTGTCTTTAACCTATAAAACTCTTAATGGATTGGGTCAAGCTATCTGAAAGATCATCTGTCTTTTTATGAGCCTGCCTGGGTATTAAGATCATCAGAAGAGTCCTTTCTTTCTGTCCCACCACCCTCACAGATGTTTTTGGTGGGGGACACAGTGCTGTTCCCAGACTCTGGTACTCCATCCCATGGGAGGCCAGCCTGGCCCCATCTTTGCTGTCCTTCCACAAGCATGCAAAAACCTTTCTCTTCATGCAGGTTTTTTGTTTGTGATTGACAGTTCAGGAGACAATAAACGCGATGGTATTCTCTTGCTTTTAAATCTGTTTTTAGTAATGCTTTTATCTAACATTTTTAATATAATGTTATTAATTAGTCTTTTTAACATTTGAATAATTTTCTGTTTTTAGCTTTTCATATTGTGTTTTTAATGAGATAAGCTGCCTCGGGTCCTTTTTAAGAAGAAAGGAAGGGTAAAAAAATAGTTTAAATAAAATTAATATATTGACTCACCAGGCTTTCTTGTTCATGTTGGGATGAGCCACCCAGCCATGTCTTGGTTCAGGCTATGAAAAGCAACTCTAACTATTGTTAGACTGAAACTTCCCTCAGCCAATTTAGCATAATTAGGGGTGAGGGATGATGGTTTTGAGGAGTGCAAGTCACCCAGCCCTGTTCTAATGCTCTGATTGCCTCATGTTAGTCAATGCATGACACCCTTTTTAAAAAGGTGTTAAGATAATTTATTTAAAATGATTGATAAAAGTATGTTGATCTTACTCAGTGGCCTCTTGTTGGCACTCAACACTTTGAATTTGCTGTTAGAAGAATATTGCCGTGTATGTTCCCTTTTTAACAGTACTGCTCTGGTTCATCACATGACATTTCTGTGCCAAAGGAAAACGATTGTGTGTTGTTGTTTTTAATCTTCCTGATGCATCTTTTCATTAGATACCACAGTCAGCCCTCTGGCTTGATAAGCCAGATAAGATTTAACAGAATCTTTGGCTCTTCTTGGTAGTAATGTGATTTTGCCATTCCTCATTCCCTTTTATCTTTTACTTTTGTAACCAATGACTTCTTAGGGGGAAAACCAAAGAAGCAAATGAAATCGAGAAAAATAATATTCAACTCTCCTCTCTCCTACTCCCATTGTCTCACTGACAGTTTTTGACGGAGCGATGATTTATTTCTCGTGACTCTTAGCATTCATCATTCATTACATTCATTTTTATATGCACACCCCCTTCTCAGTCAATGAATAAATTGGCAAAGTCTTCCTTAACTTCAGCAGGGCTACCATGCATTTCATTTTCACCATGGATGTTGCCTCTTTAATTTAGGCTCCTCAACAAGTGCAGGGAGAGCTCTGGACTGTTTGCAAAAGCACATTATTCATCATTTATCTGTGCTGAGCTGTCTTTAATGTCTATTAGTCTTTAAATATTCCAAGACTCTCCTTATCTAACCACTCCTGCTCTGTTATTTACTTAGCTTTCATGCATCTGTGTCAAAATCCCACTTTTTCTTCTGTCTTTTTGATAGGCGCTATACCATAAGCCATGCAGCTGGTACAAAGCAGCACTCCAGAAATGTGACATAAAAAATTAAATTAGTTGTTTTGATTTGCAAAAATATGGGGGGAAGGTTTTTATAAGCTTAATTAGGTCACTTCACTAATACTCTTTGACTTAGGCAGCCAGCTCTCCATATATATCTGCCACAGTTGAATTTTACAAATGAACTTCAGGAATTATTGGCTGATTGGATAATTCATATCTCCAAAGGATACAGGACACAGAGATCTTTTTGACTGATGACATTTATTCCCCCAAGCAACATACCTCTCAGATCTGAACAAGAGATTAATTTCTGCCTGTCATTAATTTGAGCACTAATTCTTTGGTTTTTTTTTAATGGCAAGGCAGGAAAATCAGCAGCACATTCATGCTCCACCTTGCACTTCCACTATGGATGTGAAAATCTTCCGGTCTTGCTTTCATTGCATTTATCAAAATCCCGTCCATGTCAAGTTGCAAGCTGGAATCCAAAGTTTGGCTTGGTTTGTCCTCATAGAAAACTACTTTTTTTCTCCCCTTACCACAACATGGCAAATTGTTGTTCTTGTTGCATGGGAGAGATTTTGCACATTTTCAAAACTTTTTTTTTAGTATTGTCAGAAAATGCGCACTACTGGAAAATGTGATTGGTACTGCTTTTTTGCTGGGTGTAGGAAATGCAGTGACATTGGATAGATGGTTTCTTTCTTTGTTTAATAAATTAGCGTGTTATTTTATGCTTCCTGAACGTGTGCTTTGGTTCACAGTAGGAAAAGGCAGTGGCTTTGTGCTGAAACATTTTGTGCATAATATGGCAGACCCACAAGAAGAAAAACACTTGTGGTCTTGCTCTCATGGTGGATGTGAAAACTCCCAGCAGGACTGATGTATCCTTGATAATCTGTCTTGCCATCCTGAGAGGTCCTGTCCCAAATATAGCTGAGAAAACAATTCTTCCCAACCCACATCTCTAGCTGCTAGATGTTTTCTTCTTCTCCTACAACTATAATGTACGTTTTCTTTCAAAGTTTGCACATTTTATGCACTTTCAATGATATACAGATTTCCCATGTTAACTTTGGCAATATTTTCCAAGTATAATTCTAAGCTGTGCAAAAAAACTATACATGATTTTGTATGTGTTTTTCTTTACCAAAATGTAACCCATAGTAAATGTAAGTGATATAGATTAGTGTGGAAAGTCAACAAGAAGCTATTAGAATAAGGGGAAGGCAGCAGCTACAACATTATGTAAGAAGTTAGAGCAAGAGGATCTTGGTCGCCCCTAAGCTACTGCCAAATTTAAATAGTTTAGATGACTCATTGAATCCGATTGGATTCCGAAATGCCTTCGGTGGGTTTCCATATAGGTTGGCTGGCAATGGAGTTGAAGCCCAGTTTACTGAACAGTATGCAGTGGCAGCCTGGGCTGTTGACACCATTGTACCCAAGCACTCTCCATTTCAGGGCCCACTCTTCCTCCTGGTTTACTGGGGAGCTGCAAATCCTGAAACAAGCTACGAGAAGGCTGGAGAGCACATGGAGAAGAGTTTCCTCCAATGATCATTTGGCTGCTATAAAAAAAGATGTCTGGCCATTATTGCAATGCCGTCCAGTCTGCTAAGAAATCCTACAACAATTGTAAAACTGGTAATTGGAAAAACACATCTAAACACACAACTTTATCACACTCACACACAATGAAATAATTACACATCTGTACAAAATGTCACACAGGGTTTAAGGAAAATCTTTTAAAAACATGGCTCAGTGCATATAAATTGTGTGTTACACCTGCACTCCCACCCATATCCTGTCTCCTTCTCTCACACACCACTCCTAAGTAGTTTATATGTTAGGGCCTATCCTGACTGGCTATTGGGTGTGGCCTGGATCAGGCTGCAAAGAGTTGGTTGAAGTCAAGGGAGGAGCAATGTGCCATTTATTGTACTCCTCCTGTCTAAAGGGCAAATATCTCTTTGTAGCCCTACCCACTGTCATTTAAGCACGCCCCCATATCATCAGCAGAGGGTCAGGGGAAGTGAAAACATTTTGTTTACATCTGCTAGATCATCACTGAGCCAATGAATCACTTCTTCTAAAATGTTTTTGAAAAATTATTGCCTGTTGGTGTATTGCCAAAAGAGAACCTGTTCACAGCCATGATTTTGATCAGCAACACACAGACAGGCAAGGGGGGGGGGACATTTCAACAAAGTGATTCATCTCACCAGCGAAGATCAAGCAGACATTAAAAAAAAACCCTGACCCTCCATAGAAGATCAGGGGAAGTGTTCAATTTCTGATATCCTAAAGTGACTCAGAATCCACTTCAGAGTACTGAAAATTGACCCTGGAAGGAGCTGCAAGTGTCTAGTTTAGTCCATTCCAATCCATACCATAGTAATGGAACTCTCTGACAGGAATTTAAAAAGGTGTGGGTTGTGGCAAATTAGTCCACTCCAGTGATGTCCATGTGTGGATGCTGGAATGAAGAGCAGACCCACTTGACCCATCAGCACACCAAACAGTGGAACAAATGCACATGTGGACAGCCACTTAGTCCCCGATTCCTCAAAGTTTTCAGCTCTAAATTCACTGCAAAATATCAATGAATGTGGCATTGGGCAGCAACTTAGTGATTTTTCCAGTATCTCTCTCACCCTCCCCAACATTTTGCTAGTCTTAAAGAATTTTGCTTTTCTCAAAATTCCTTAGATTTTCTTCCATGCAGCAACAGCTAGAATTGCGGTGTAATTTTGCTTTAGACGAGTCTGGTGTAATTTTATAATCCATCCATTTCCTATAATGGCAACAAGTCACGAATTATTATTTAATAGCTGGGCAAAGAAGACATATAATGGCATGTATACGGGGTGGGGGAGAGAGAGGCTTGTATACTAAAAACTCAGACAAACTACCATCCAGAGTTATCATGATTACAGCTAATCCTGTTAAGCTTGGGGCAGCTGGATAAGCGTGCAGATATTTGCTTATCCTCTCAATTTTCTATCCCTTGTAAAGTTAATACCTTTCATTCCTTGTGGGAATACCACTGTGGCATGTGATATAGGAAAACATTAAGCTTAGCAGAACAACAATTTACTGCCATATCTCCTCAAGCAAAAATAAATAAATAATCTGGATTTTCCCTCCATAATCATAAAGAAAGAAAAGGCAGACATTTTCTTTTTCTCTCTTCTCTTGTCAAAGCCATTAGCTTAATCCTCCACTCTGCAGTTGGTTGTATTTTACCACTGCTTTCTTGTCTGTCAGAAAAAGAATTCTATTTATTTAAGTGGTGGTTGTGAAGCACCTACAGAAAACTGCAGTGCACTAGATAAAAAAAAAAAATCATGCCACATTCTTCTTACATCAGTAATTATTGTCTAAGGTAACAGAGACTTAATACAGAATTCCATATCCAAAACAAACAATTTTACTTTGTCAAGAATTTCCTTGATCTAGGGCAGTGATGGTGAACCTTTTTGAGCCTGAGTGCCCAAACTGCAACACGAACCCAACTTATTTATTTCGAAGTTCCAACACTGCAATTAAACCTGAATACTGTACTGAGATTTTAGGTTTTTTTATATAATTATATAACTTATATGGGGCTATTTCCAAACTTGCATTTATTAGGCTCACTGTTGGCTGTAAAGAGGTACTGCATTCACAGTCTAAAGAATAATTTGATCCAATTTTAAATGTTTATGGTCCTTGTCCAATAGATGTCTGTCCTCTGTGTGTGTGTGTGTGTGTGTGTGTGTGTTTTAAACAAATGTATGGAAATTTTTAGTCATCTTATGAAACCAGGGTCTGAGAAAGGAAATCTGCAGCTAGTGCAAGCTTTACTTTGAAGTAAAGTTCAGCTCCCTGGGCCACCTTTTGATGCATTGCCCACCCCCAAACTCCCCGCTCTGACCATGTTGCCTCATGGCCCCACATCCCAAGCTTATTCAACCTGGCTGGGTGGCAGGGATGGGGAGACCCATGGGTCCCACTGGGAAGAGGTCATAGGAAAAAATAGCTGCAACGGTGCCTCGATATCTCGGGGTTTATTACAATATTACTTTTCTCACACTTGAAACAAGCCAAACCAGATCAAAACTCCAGAAGGTGTCCAGATGCCCAGCATGAAACTCAAGGTGTACCTGGGAAGGATTTCGCTGCCAGCATGCCAGGCATGTGTCAAAAGGGAGGAGACTGTGGATGAGCTTTCTTGCACCCCAATGAATTGTGTGGGTGCTTCCTGTGTTGGGATAGAGTTCTCAAGCTGCCCGGGGGGGGGGGAAGGTGGGCTGTGGTAGGAGGCAATATTTAGTGAGAGCATTGTTTAGACTCTGCCTGGGGCTCCTGGGAGTGGGGCCCGTTCCTGGAGGCAGGTGTAAGAAGAGCGTGCTGGCCCGAGGCAAGGCAAGGACTCACTCAGCTCCACTCCACTGTGCGGAAGTCTCAGAAGGAAGCTGTCCACTTGGCAGCACTTGGCAGCTCTGAAGGGGAGCTCTCCTCACTTCCTGTGACATCAGGCCCAAACCCCACCCGGCGCAGGGATGAAATGCCTCCCAGTCTCCAAGAGCAGGGGAAAGCCGGGGCTGGAGGAGAGGCCCTCCCGGCCAGCTCAGGGTGAGAGATGTGGGAAGCCCGACACAGGTGAAGCTCTGCCTTGGGACCTGCCTTTTGGGCCCTGCACACCTCTTGCACCCGCAGCGATCCAGCGACTTTTGGCTCACGTGCCCACAGAGAGGGCTCTGTGTTCCAGCTGAGGCACACGTGCCATAGGCTCGCCACCGTTGATCTAGTGGTTCCCAACCTTGGGTCCCTAGAGGCTCTTGAACTACAGTTCCCTGAAATCCTGGCCACCACAGCTAGTGGTGAAGACTTTCAGCAGTTTGAATCTGAGAACATCTGGAAACCAAAGCTGGGAATCATTGTTCTTGTGTCAGTCTAAGAAATGGGGCCCGGGGGGGGGGGCGAAGGAGGAAAGCAGCCACCAAAAATATTCTAAGAAATTTGGGGGAAATCTAAGAAGTGGCCTCTTTCTAGGGGACAGACAGACAGACAGACAGACAGACAGACAGACAGACAGACAGACAGACAGACAGACAGAAAGAAAGAAAGAAAGAAAGAAAGAAAGAAAGAAAGAAAGAAAGAAAGAAAGAAAGAAAGAAAGAAAGAAAGAAAGAAAGAAAGAAAGAAAGAAAGAAAGAAAGAAAGAAAGAAACCCCTCAGGCTACTTCTTCTTAGAAAAATGCATCCTGAAAATATTTTTGCTTAGCAATTGTACTTCAGGATTTACCACCTTACCCCATGGCCTCCCAAACACAATGTTGAAAGACATAATTCTACATACATTTTGTCTCTCCCGAAGATTGTAGTACAGATCCTTCCCTGTAAAATGTGTACAAGGGACAGCAGTGTTGTGTCTGCCTCCAGGAAAAATGTAAATCTGTTCCATAATCTTCAAGTCTTCTGCCTCATTCTCACAATCTGATATTTTTGAGCTTACAGTAATGTTCCAGGATGGAAGGAACCTTTGCTCCCCCCCACCATCATTTCTTTCTGTTGCATATCACCTTGGTGCTTTGCAGCTTCCCTGGTTTACCCACACTTCTTGATCTAAAAAAGCAGAATGGCAGATGAGACCTTATGATGTCCTTCTCCTGGACTTCATTTGAAGTCTGGGAAGCTGGAAAGGCTACTAGATGCCACCAAGATGACTGCACACTAAAAGGCATGACATTCACACACACTCCTCAGCTGCCTCATAAGGAAGCACAAGAATCCTGAACTTCATTCATGAGAATGTCTCTGAAATTCTCCTCCTTTGAACTTCTTTTCAAAGGGAATGTCTTCTCTATCAAATCAAAAGAGAATGATTGAAATTCTAATGGGGGGAAATTTTCAGCATGGTACTAGATAGACTCTATTTCTTGACTTCTTTTTAAAATTTCTTGAGGAGTTGTTAAACTGAAAATGTGTTAGACATAACAGAAAATTGGTTAGCTTTTTCACTTAAGCTATTATCAGTAATAAGAAATTTGGCTGCTATATCTCTTGGCACTTTTGAAGAACTTGCTGCAGATACTATTTATTACTTTCTGTCTGTTTTCAGACATTTCATTAGCTATCTTCAAAAGAGATAAATAAATCCATTCATGTTATTGATACTGTCTGTTTTAAAGTGAGACTGGAATCTTCTAATACTATCATTCCTGAAATGAACAGCTGGGAAAAAATGGGTTGTTTGGATTATTATATTATGATCTGAAACAAACAGCTAGCTGGAGTATTCAGAGGAATGGGGATGGGCTTCCATTACTAATGGTTTGTGCTGTTTCCTAAGTCTGGGCCGCCAGCCATATTACACAGCCACCAATCCACTGGGCAGCCTTCCAACCTCTATGTGAATTTTTGGTACACTTTTTCACAGTCACTGCAAATGAATTGTACCTCTAACTGAAGAGAATCTTATAATTTGGGGTGAATAAAAAAAATTGTGCTTGGGAAATTAACTTAGCCAGATTTCTATTCTGAGCATTTAAATAAATTCTAGTAATCATTTCTCTCCGTCTCTTGTTGGATCAAGGATTTGGGATTATCCAAATGCAGTCTTTGTTCTGCCTTGTTTTGTCTCCTTTGTTGTTTCTTGGTGATGGCAATTATGGGATTTACTAGGACTCTTGTGTACTAACTGTTAATGGTATATTGCTAAGGTGCTTCAGTGCTTATCCATACCTGCATCCCTTCCTCCCTGATGAAGCTGGCAATAAATAAGGATTGGCTTGGTGTGATGGCAAGGTTGCCTCTGCAGTATACCAGGAAAAAAGTGTGAGTAGCTTCTGGCATTTTTAAGTATTCATTCTTATGGGCCAAATGGCAAGCTGGCACAAGGGCATCACAAGTGAGAAGGCAGATGCAAGGAGATGTATGTTTGTGTATGTATAGTTTACATAATGGTGAACCCAAAGGTCAAGAGATGAACATGTGAGAGTGTTTTCCCAAAGCAAAGGATATTCCCTCCTCTTCTGCAGAGAAGCAATGTCATGCAGCCAAAGAGAGAGTATGAACTTCAGTGATGAACTTGCATTTGTCTACTAAAATGACTTTTAATATTTTATTGTACTATATTTTAATGGAGTATATTATGTTGTTTATACCATTTTATATTGTTTTATCCAATGTATGTTGCAATGGCCTGTGTGCCACACAATAAACTTATTTCGCTTGCTTGCTAAAATTAATGAGAAGTGGCAATGCAACCCTGTTAGCAGAGTATAAAGTAGAAAAAACAACACAGCACAGAAAATTTAGAAAAATCAGATAAATCTCAGGTCTTTAGAAAGATCAGCTAAATCCCTTTGGTTTCTTTTCCACATGAACTAGCACTTTGCTATGATAAAAGTACTCTAGAAGCATTTAAAGTATAAAAAGATATATTTACTTACAGTTACCATTTGTAGTTACTGTCAGAAGAATTAAAAATGGGGGGAAATGAGTAAATGAGTCTCCTATGCTTGTTGCTTGATCAGAGGTTACAAGAAGAACAAAGACAACAGGTGGGGAATCGCTTCAAATGCCAGAGGCAGAAGAAAGAACTATCAATCAAGTTAGTGACAAAGGACAATCATATTAGGCTGTAAAAGCCCGCTCCCACTTATAGCCAGCGTTTGTGCATGCAAGATGTTATTATGAGTACCTGCATATATTAAACATCACCATTCTGGAAGTTTCTACTGTTATTTACGAGTCAATCAAGTAAATTACTGAAAAGAACATCTTATTGAAAATATCTAGGGAATGCTGAGTAGAGATTTAAATAATGTTGGGGGTTTTTTTTGTCCTTCTGTAAACCAAGGGAAGACTCCTCTGGGCATTATCCAGATAAAACAAGGTATTTGAAGCCCTCTTGATTCTCATGGATGACATCTGAAAGTATGATTTGTGTGGAAAGGATTTAAAGACAGGTCTGACTCCAAGAGGTATGTATTGTGGCCTGCTAGGTGTGACAAACCCAGACCTACTGGGATCTGCCACACGTTAACTAAGCTGCCACCAACCATTCCCTATAAGAAGTCACACAGACCAGGGATGGATTTTTAAACAATAAAGAATAAGGTTTATTAAATACAACACACAGGGAAAATAAAATGATCAGGTGAATAAGATTTAGTAACGTGGCTTAGTTTCACTCATACATACACACAGGTTGGTTCACACAGAACCCTTAACTTGAAGCACAGACCCTGAACCTATCAGTTCTGGCTAACCAACAGACACCTGAACCTATCAGGTTGGTACTCTGACACACAGTAGTACCCTGTCTGACACACAGACTCCCACACCAGCTTCTTCTTCTTCCCAGCTGCTGCTTCGTCACAACCCAGCATCTCCCTAACTTCACAACACACGCTCCACATATATATACAGTACAGCCCCTCCTCCTGATGTCCCGCCTTCCACTCCCCATAGGATGGAACTTTCCCTCCAAACCCATGACAGACAGGTAACATCAGGGCTGTATGTAACACCTCCCCTCTTTATAAGTTGTTTTGTAGGGGGAAAGCTAAGGTGCTTTTTCCCAAAAAACAACCTGAATAAAACACACAAAACAGTTATACATACCATATCATACTTATACTTACATTCTAAGTTAACCATAGCAATTAGACATTTAAACATTTACCATATACATTACATCAATTTACCTTTATTCATACAAACCAAGGTCAAAAAACAGGTACATTTAACTTTTTGTCATCAATATATACACATAGTACATGTTTCTTTCGCCGTCTTCATTCTTCAGGTCTTCTTGACAAGCCATCAGCAACACAGTTCACTGACCCTCTGACCACCTTCACTTCAAAGTCATAGTCCTGTAGGTTTAAAGCCCACCTCATAAGTTTGCTATTGTGGGTTTTCATTGTCTTTAACCATTGCAGTGGTGAATGGTCAGTACACAGAACAAAATGTCTTCCCCAGATGTAAGGCTTGGCCTTCTGGATCGCGTAGACTATGGCCAAACACTCCTTCTCCACGGTTGCCAAATGTCTCTCACCTTTTTGAAGTTTCCTACTCAGGTAGGACACTGGATGCTGGTCACCATTCTCATCCTCCTGGCACAGAACTGCTCCTACCCCGCTGTTAGACGCATCGGTGTAGATGATGAACTCCCGGTCGAAGTCTGGAGCCCGCAGCACTGGATAGTTGATGAGCGCCTGCTTCAACCTCTGGAACGCCTCCTCACAGTCGCTGGTCCACGGGATGCGGTCATCAGCCTTCTTCCTCGTCAGATCGGTCAGCGGAGCCGCAATCTCGCTAAACCTCGGGATGAACTTTCTGTAGTAGCCCACCAACCCAAAAAATGATTTGACTTTTTTCTTGGTGTTGGGTCTGGGCCAATCACGAACAGCTTCTATTTTGGCCTCCAGGGGTTTTATCACTCCTCCCCCTACCATGTGACCCAAGTATTTTATTTCTGGGCTACCCAGCTGACACTTGCTGGCCTTTACTGTTAGCCCTGCTGCACTTAACCTCTGCAGCACTAATTCCAGGTGTATCAGGTGATCTTCCCAGGTATTACTGAAGATCCCTATGTCGTCAATGTAGGCCACTGTAAAGTCACTGAGCCCTGCCAAGGTCTGGTCCATCAGCCTTTGGAATGTGGCTGGTGCATTTCTGAGACCAAAGCTCAGGACTCGAAACTCATAGAGACCAAAAGGGCTGCAAAAGGCAGTCTTTTCTTGATCCCTGGGATCAATTCTTAATTGCCAATATCCCTTTACCAGGTCCAATGATGAGATGAACCGACAACCCCCTATGGTTTCAATCAGGTTGTCTAGCCTGGGCATTGGGTAGGCATCAGGAGTGGTTACGCGGTTTAATTTCCTGTAATCGACACAAAACCTAATGCTCCCATCAGGCTTGTCCACAAGGACTATCGGAGAGGACCAAGGACTAGAAGAGGGGACGATTATGTTCTCTCTAAGCATCTCGTCCAGCTCCTTCCGCACCTTGTCCCTATAGGGTCCCGTTACTCGGTATGGGGATACTGCCTGCGGGGGTGCATCCCCTGTGTGGATCCGATGCATCACTCCCTTCACTATCCCCGGCTTGTTGGAAAACACCTGTTGATATTTAATGAGCAGCATTTTTAGTTCTTGCTGCTGGTCTTGGGTGAGTGCAGGACTGATCTTTACCTCCTCTGGGTTGTATTTTACTTCCCCTCTACCCTCCCAGAAGGGGAATTCCGCTTCCTCACTCTCAGCTGCTTTTATCGCGAATAAAACCCTCTGTTCCCCTTTGTAGTAGGGTTTTAGGGCATTCACATGAACCACCCTCCTTGCTTGGTTCTCCTCCTGCTCTATTAGGTAGTTCAGGTCTGACATCTTGGAAATGACCCTATATGGTCCTGCCCATTTGAGCTGCAGTTTATTCTCTCTGCAGGGCCTAAGCCAAAGCACTTCCTCCCCTGGGTCAAAGTGCCTCTCTCTAGCTTTGTGGTCATACCATGTTTTCTGTCTGACCTTCTGAGCTTGCAGGTTTTCTGCTGCCAGCTCTAGATTTCTCTTTAGGTCATTCATCAAGGTGTCTATGTATGTCACAACGTCTTGAGGGTCATCCTGGGTGATCTGCTCCCAATTTTGTTTGATCAAATCAAGGGGCCCTTTCACCCTTCTCCCGAATAAAAGTTCAAATGGACTGAACCCGGTACTGGCTTGTGGCACTGATCGATAAGCAAACAAAAGGGATTGCAGCTTCTGGTCCCAGTTGTTTGGATTCTCTGCCAAGTAAGCCCTAATCATGCGCATTAGAGTCCCATTGAACTTCTCCGTTAACCCATTACTTTCAGGATGATAGGCAGTGGTTTCCTTGTGCTTAATTCCACAGATTTGCCATAAGCGTTTCATGAGCTTTGATGTGAACGATGCGCCCAAATCTGTGATTATTTCTGAGGCAAATCCCATCCTGGACATATACCCCACCAAGGCATCTGCCACTGTGTTAGTTTCAATGTTCGTCAAGGGTATGGCTTCAGGGTACCTCGTGGCATGGTCCACAATGGTGAGAATGAACCTGTTCCCCCTCTTTGTGGCCTTGGGCAAAGGTCCCACTATATCCACCCCTATGCATTTGAACGGAGTGTCAATCACAGGCAAAGGGCACAACTTTGCTTTGGTCCTGTCGCGGTTATTCCCCTGCCTTTGACACACATCACATTGTTTACAGAACTCCCTGATCTGCTTCCCTATGTCAGGCCAGTAAAAATTCTGTGTGATTCTCTGCTGTGTTTTGTTCACCCCTAAGTGTGCAGCAAACATGTCAGAGTGCCCCCTTTGTAAGATCATGGGGTGATACTTTTCAGGTACCACCAGCTGACTTCTGATCCCATCTCCCCCTTTTGAGATATTCCTCAGGGTCTCTCTATACAAAATCCCCTTTTTCTCCAGAAATCTCACTGGGGTTTCAGGTGTTAGCTGGGCGTCAGTCACCTGTTCAAAACACTTTTGGAGAGTGGCGTCTGCCTTTTGCTCTTGTCCAAATCTGCTGTCTGTGGTTAAGGTTTCCACCACAGCTTCTGAACTCCCCTCTGCTTCCGTCTCTGGCTCATCATTACCCCCCTGAACTGTCCCCGTGGTGGCTTGTGAACGTGTAATCACTAGCACCCGTTTCACATGTTCAGCCAGGTCATTTCCCACGAGCACGGCTGCTGGCAGAGTCGATGAAATCGCTAGCCGCCACACTCCCCTCCAGCCTTGAAAGTTCACAGGCACCTCCGCTCCTGGCAGAGAGATCACCTGCCCCTCAATCCCTGCCACCTTCATGCTCTCATTTGGGATTACATACTCCCTAGGAATAATATCTGGATGGCACAGGGTCACCTGAGAACAAGTGTCCCGCAGCCCCCGATACTGATGGTCAAGTATTCCTACGTCCACCCCTGCTGTCTCAAACAATTGAGAATCTGTTCTCACCAGTAGGCAGCGCCTGACCTCTACAAGAGGACCATTTTCCTCAGCCTGATCAGCAGATGTAGCTGTTTCAGATTGAGTAGCCATGGCAACAGGCTCCCTCAGTGACAATGAGCCTTGCTCTTTCTGGACACAGAACACAGCTTTTGGCTTGGTCCCACTCGAATCCTGAGGCACAATTCCTTTTAGCTGCTTTAATTTCTCACACTCTGAGATTAGATGGCCCTTTCCCTGACAGAAATAACATTTTCTGGTGTATTTTGAGTCTCTCTCATCTTGTTTTGGTTTTCCCTCCAAAATCTGAGGTCTTGGTTTCATGTCTGAGGGCTTCCCTTCACCATGGGCCCCTCCCCCTTGCTGGCTTTTCCCTGGTCCCTGAGAGTACTTGCTGTAGGTTTCTTTAGGTTTATCTACAGATTTCCACTCAGCACCTAAGGGTTTTCTTATTTGATAAATAAAATCTGCAATCTCTGCTGCTTCGGCCACAGATTTCGGTTTCCTTTCCCTCACCTGGAATTTCAGTTCCCCATGCAGGACTGAATAGAACTGTTCCAGCGCTATCAAGTCTTTGAGCTGCTGAAAGGTCTCTGTCCCCTCCTGAGATAGCCATTTCTCTAGCAGCCTCACCAATTGAGCCCCCACTTGGGTAAAAGTCTGCTCTGGTTTCTTTGTGAGGGACCTGAATCTTTGCCTCAGCTGTTCCGCATTTATCCCATGTCTTGCAAACACCAGTTTTTTAAACTCTGCAAAATCTTTCATCAGTTCCTCAGGCATCTCGGCATAGACTTCAGCCAGGCTACCACTGATTAAAGATCGCATTATGGTCATCTTCTCAGTTTCCCTTACTGAGAAGTCCACAAACGCTCTTTCCACTAAGGAAAAGAACACCTCAGGACAATCTCCCTTGTGGTACACAGGGAATTTCTTCAGGTCAGCTTTAGACAATTGGCCTCCCTCAGAATCCCTATTGTTATTATTGTTCTGATTCATCAGTTCCAATTTTCTTAGCTCAAACGCCATTTTCTCTCTCTCCAATGCCAATTCAAATTGTCTCTGTTTCTCCCTTTCCTCCCTTCTTTCTCTCTCTAATCTTTCCTCCATTTCCCTCACCCTCAGTTCATGCTGTTGGGCTATGAGCAATTTTCTAAGTTCTGGGTTCTGTTCTCCCGTGCTGTCACCCTGCACTGAGCCAAATTCATCCTCAGAACCTTGGTCTACCTGGGGGTCTTTCACTTCACCCATTTCTGCCATCTGGCTTCGAGTCAAGGGCATAATCCCCCCTCAGAACAGGCTGCTTTAAAAAGTCAAGCCTCAAAATAAAACGACCACTTTTTTTTTCTTTTGCCTCAGAACCAGCTTTCCCTATAGATTGCTGCTGTCCTTCAGCACTACTTGCAACTGTAGCGAGTTAGAGTCTACCCCCCTCTGCTGGGCCTCTCAGCAGGCAAACTAGCTCACTGCTATTTCACAGTTTTGCCTCAGCTTTTTCCCGCCAAAACAGGCTGCCTCAGAGCTCCCTAATCTAGCCCCCAATCTGAGGTTACACGTTCTTCTACTAGTGCACCCCCCCGTGAGGCACACCTAGAAGATTACCTACGCGCTCTCAGATTGTCCCTGACTAGACCCCCCTTGCTCTGGGCACACTTGCCAAGGCTTTGCTGGACCGCTGGACAACTGGACCAGTCATATCCCACACGCTGGACACCAATCAATGTGACAAACCCAGACCTACTGGGATCTGCCACACGTTAACTAAGCTGCCACCAACCATTCCCTATAAGAAGTCACACAGACCAGGGATGGATTTTTAAACAATAAAGAATAAGGTTTATTAAATACAACACACAGGGAAAATAAAATGATCAGGTGAATAAGATTTAGTAACGTGGCTTAGTTTCACTCATACATACACACAGGTTGGTTCACACAGAACCCTTAACTTGAAGCACAGACCCTGAACCTATCAGTTCTGGATAACCAACAGACACCTGAACCTATCAGGTTGGTACTCTGACACACAGTAGTACCCTGTCTGACACACAGACTCCCACACCAGCTTCTTCTTCCCAGCTGCTGCTTCGTCACAACCCAGCATCTCCCTAACTTCACCACACACGCTCCACATATATATACAGTACAGCCCCTCCTCCTGATGTCCCGCCTTCCACTCCCCATAGGATGGAACTTTCCCTCCAAACCCATGACAGACAGGTAACATCAGGGCTGTATGTAACACTAGGTACTTTGAGAAACTCCTATGCTCTGTTTTTTTTCTCCCCAGAGAGCAGAAATATGAAGTTAACATTCTATTCAGATAGGTCAGATTGGTCAGTTATTAGTTGTGCTAGTATTTTTTAGAATAATTTGAATACATCTGTAAATGTTGCAACTTATTCCAACCCCCTGAAGTAAGGGACCGCCAGAAAAATCCAAGCAAATAACATCATGAGCTAATTGGAGGATAGAAGCACACAAACCTCAGAAGTCACAAATTGATCTGTATACCTCAGGGAATGGGTTTATAACTCCTCATTTCATCCATGTCTAGCAGGCATGCTTTGTGAGGTCAGGCCAAAAATAAACAAACAAACAAACAAACCACCAGCTCACTACAAACTGCTCTTTGAAAAGCCTCTCAATCCTCACCTGCCTTTCCAAAATTTGGAACTATGCAGTCAAAATTCAAAATATTCAGTGAGACAGTGGTTGTTAGGCATAGCAAAAAAGAAGTTGCACTTTCATACTCTAGCCATGGCCAAAATGCACCCCCAAGACTCAGTTCTGTTCACGTTCTTCTGCAGTAATAAAACTGGCCTCATATTTTGACATGATTTCCTGTCACTATACGTATTGAATAAGCAAATGCATGTTCTCAGGCTGAAGTGATTTCACTGGAAGTGGTGGCTGTGGTTAAACATTTATTGCCAGATTTTGTAATATATTTCACTCCTTCTGGCTGATCAGAAAAAAAGAAGTGTCAGGTTCTCAGAAAGCTGATAAATTTAGAATGACAGTCAGAATGTATTGAACTTTTGGCAAATGAGGAAGTGTTTAGGCCTGCTTAGTACAGTGTTTCTTCTTAATCGTTTTTCTTAGGGAAAAAGATTTGTGGTTTGCATCAAAGCAGCTGCAACATGTTTCCATTACTTTGCCAGACAGGTTTCTGAACGGATGCAATAACATACATTATGTCCGGATCAGAGACCCATTGTAGTCACATCAAGTCTTTGTGCAAGTCCAAGAGAACTTTTACTTTTGTTCTTTCTTTGAAACCATAGCAAACTCTGGTTCTACCCTGGCATAGCGTAGTGCTTCAAAATGTCACCACCTCCGCTTGCTATCTAGCAAGAAAGATTGCCATTTGAGAAACACAGTGAGAGAAAGCCATCTCGGGCATGTCAAAACTATTCACTAGGATATTTGTTTGCTTGTTCTTTATACTTACAGATCTGAAATCCTGTTCCTGTAACATGCCATGGAAGACTCATAATGACATAATCAGAAGGGTGTGCGTTTGTGTGTGTTCAACTGAGCGTGTCTGACTTCTCTCCCAAAACTCACCAGTAAACCCTTTCATTATCAGGAATCTGTGAAAGCCACAAGATAGGTGGGAGATGTCTTTAATTACTGAAAATCACTGCCGCTGGAATTACTTTACTGGTGGTAGCAATTTGGGGAAAGACTTTTTCCCTCTTGTCCACAGGTTCCCAAAGATGGTAGGGGTTGCCAAGGTGCCTCAGGAGCTTCAACAGGGAAACTGGGACTAATTAATTTTAAAAAGTCACTGCTGCTGATGCCCCATCAGTCGTATACACCATACATTACAGTAACAGGATTGCATCCATATATTATTCAGAAACCTTGAAAGGGCTTTCTACACAAGTTCAAGTGAAGTCAGCCAGTGAACGAGAGATGTGAATGTCAGTAGAAACCCACTTTAGATCTCTCAATCCAACAGAGGGAGGTAGAGAAGTTGCTACCCAGCTGACTGCAACCCTAACCCTCTTACATACATTAATATAGCCTAATAAGAAAGCTTAATTCACTCTTTCTCCATCCTAACTCCACTGTCTTCTTGTCTTTTGACCATCCCTCCACTGTCTTTGATCCAAATCACTCAATGATTTTTACTAACGATGTTAACTGAATTCATTATTCCATTCTGATCTCTACTTCCAAACATTATTCCATTCATTCTTCTATCAAAGGCCACTTCCTGTGACAATAACGAAAGTGAAAGAGAAATTCCCAGACTTTAAAATCTCCCAGGTCTGTTCTGTTTTTTGAAGGCAGAAGGCTTAGGGACAGAATAAGATCTATCTATTATGTAATGCCCACATGACAGAAGTGCATCTTCTGTCTGAGTAACCCACAAAGACATTTGGAGTGATGTGCTACATTTGAAGCAAAGAGTGATGTGATAAATTTAAAAATTAAATGTGATACATTTAATACCATAACAGCCTTCAATTAGGCTAGAATACTGGGTTCTCTGTCTAATATATTGATCAGAATCCTCTTGGGCTTGCACAGCATAGACCCAGAACTGCATAACTACATATCTGTGAAGATTCTCAGTCATCCTGGTGAACTTATCTGCATGCTGAGTCATGGCAACTGGACGTCTTTCTTATTAGGTTGAAATGTTTCACTACCCATCCAAGTATTGTAGCTTCTTCAGTCAACTCTCCTCAGACTGAAGAAGCTACTTGGATGAGTAACTAAATGTTCCAACCAAATAAGAAAGAAGTCCATTTGCATCACAACATAGTATACATGTGACCATTTCAGCTATTTCTCATGTGCTCAGACACACCCTTAGGTCAGTTGTGCCCTTAGCTGTACACCCAGCTGTGCACCAGGTATCCCCCAAATGGTGAAACCTCTGCACACAATTTGCCTTATGTGCACAGTATTTCACAACAGGAATCTGACCATTACTTCACACAATGCAGATCATCATAGTGCCATGCTTTAAATGGTTTTTTTTAAAAAAAAAAAAGTTAAAGACACACACACACACACACACACACACACACACACACACACACACACACACACACACACAAAACTTCCTGAAGCCTGGTAGTTATTTGCATAGAACCATCTGTTAACTATTCTGGGAAACAAAAACAGCCTTGGGCAGCTTGGAACGCAGTCTGGGTCTATACTTTTCTCTTCCAGCCTCTCTCTCCAGACACATGTTTTCTTCATACTTTTGGCTGGTTTGTGGCCAGTTGCTTTGTAGCCAGTGTAGGATGAAGTCATGTGTTGCCAATAACCAACTATTCCATACCTAAGCTCCAACTTTATTTGCATCCATAATGAAGAAGTCTTTTCAAATCAGCTTGGCAAGTCCTTTCTTGTTCAGCAGGCAATAGTTCTTTCATTTCAGGAGACAATTTTTTGGATAAACCCTGAACCATACTCTTATTTGAGACATTGTGGGGTTTCCTGAGCCTTAGATTTCAAAGGAGAACTATAATGTTTTCAAATGTACGCTGCCCTTCACAATGAGGGATGGTATCTCATGGGAACTGATGAGGAGGATGTTGTATGGTGCTTGATGGTGCATATACATCCCATTTCCAGCTCAGTGGGGGTAGGGGGGGCAATGAAACACAAATATTAAGATGTTAATTGGCTATTAGATTTTTGAAGCAAAATTATTTTTCAAGGACATTTTAAAAAGTATACCATCATTATGTTCCCCCAATATATTCTGTAATAATTTTTATTCAGAATGGATTTGAACACTCTACATTAGTGGACCATTTGATTTGACCTCTCACACACCACGTTTTGTCATGGGTACTGATGCCCATCACCTATGCACCAACTAGCCATTTCCTTGGCTGCTATGCATTTGCCATTGGCCACAAAAGACTCCATGTATCTACAGACTCCTCCTTATGAGGTCCTTTGTCATGGTGTGATCTGGTCTCACCAGCAACAAAGAAGTGTACTTATATGTAGTGCTTGAGCATGCACGGCGTGTTTGATACAGAGAAGAAAATGAAGAAATAAATAGATCCACCCAATTCTTAGTGTGAGAAATGCATCCCCATCGGCACATATCGTAAAGGCTGTCTTTCTTGGGACATGGTTCCCAATACTATAAACCAGTATTTAAAAACCAATGGAAAGCAGGAATGTTTCAAAATATTTTTTTCTGATTGACTCAATCAATCAATCAATCAATCAATCAATCAATCAATCAATCAATCAATCAATCAATCAATCAATCAATCAATCAATCAATCAATCAATCAATCAATCAATCAATCAATCAATCAATCAGTAGTGGCCAGCAGAGACTCAACTAACTGGGAAAGCATTTCTGTTGTTCTTAACAGCTTAAAATAAAGCATCTATGGAGTCCTTATGTGAGGTTCTAGACGAAGCTGGCTGATAGGAAAGGATCCAAGGAACCGTTACTTTAATATTTTATGTAAAAACTTATTTTGCCATTATACACGGTTCTTTGTTTCTTTTAATTTTTAATTACCCTTATCATTTATTCTTTCTAGTATGCTTGATTCACACTAATCACTTTCCATTAAAATCATCATTCACGGTAATCCCTGCCTATAGACTTACATTCTAGCAAGTGTGGTTCTGTTTGATTGTGACTGTGGATTGCATTGAACAAGCCTGGCTATGGAGGAGATTCGGATGGTCCCATTGACCACACACAAGCCTCACCTTCAAAAAAACCAAACCAAACAAGACAAATTAGGCAACAGGTATCTAGGCCTTCCTAAAATCTAAACTAGGCTGCTGCTATGTGTTGTGTTTGTAAGGGATTGCCTAGGAAAAGTATTTGGAGTCTAGACCTGATTAATCCATGTAAACAACGTGTGTGCTATGGCAAACTGATGAGTTTCCCAGCTCTGAAGAGTCTCCAAGTGCTATTTGCCTCTATTTCTCTGAGTAAAGCCACCAATATATATTTGAAGCATGCCCTAACATGACTACCTCTTCTAAAATGGCACCCTAGTAGGCAAATTCAAATGACATATATGGAATCAAGAGTGAAATATGTGCTTATGTAATATTAAGAGGAACTCTTAAATTCCTATATGTGGTACCTCCAGTTCTTGACAATTGCCACATCAGAAGTAGTTCTTTATTTTGTATCATTTGAAAGAGTATATCTAGACATTTTTTTTAAACTCAGGGAAAGATAACAAACTCAAACAGAGTAATGAAAATTGGACCTTAGGGATTGCTGCAATGTAATAAAATACAGTAGAAGCAAAATAGCTACAAAATTAATAGTATTTTGTTGATGTGATGTTCTAGATAATGTGTTTAACTCCGCTGAATACCACCTGCTGTATATTCATGGCTGGATTTGGCCTTACTCTGAATGAACACATAATTATTCTTCCACTGTCCTCAATAATAATCCATTAGTCGGAGTAGCCAGACAAGTCTCTAGGGCTTTTCTTTCCTGAAAAATGCCAACCGAATACCGTAAGTGTGATCCTGCTAGTAGATTATCAGAGTACATAAAACAAAAATACACTAAATCATCCTAATTTATTCTAGCAAAAAGCCTGGAGACATGTCATAGTTAAGATAGATATACTCACAATGGGATCCTTTGAGTTCAGATGATCAATATCTCATGGTAAAAAATAATAATTATATACTTTGATCCCTTGAATGAAAGTTTTTGAATCCATCAGGCAGCATAAATCATATTTAATTATTTAAAGAAAATGTTTACAGACTTTTAGGTCTGTTTGGATTTGTCAGAGGAAAATCGCTGGAGACTTATTTCCTCTCTGTGTCTATTCATTATGTTAGTGAGGGACACACTGGATCTAATGGAAGTAGGAAGATGTGGACAAGCAGAACAACGGGAAAGGTTCTGTTCCACGTCATACATTTTATTCTTGTTTGTTTGCTTGCTTGATTAAATGATAATGTACATCCCCTACACCATCTTGCTTTAGCACGGGAAACAGCATAAACAATATATATCATGTTCAGACACAGCCCTGTGGCAAGGCTGGGCACCTGCTGAATGGGGCACTCCCCATATGCTCTCATGCAGGGAGAGGACAGGGAAATGGGGGATAGGATGGGATCCCTACCCTTCTTTTATAACATGGGTGATGGCTCCTCAAATGTGAGGCTAGGTTTCACCCAGAGGTGAATGACCTTCTTGCAAAAGTACTGAAACAGGGTTCTACATCTGGCTTTGACTGGTTTATTGTCTGTGGCACTACCTATATAGCATGGGCAAGGGGTGCTATCAACACAGTATGAAACACTATTCCAACGGTGTTATATACTGAATTTTCCAGCAAATGACTTCTCTGGTATATGTGATACTTTAAGGTCATAACTCCCCTCTCTCATTCACAATTTCCCTCATTTCATTGAGTACTAAAATCCTGTTACTTAGTGTAGTAAGTCACGCTAGAGTAGATCCATTGAATCAGTGGGGATTTGGGAAGTCAACTCCTCTATTGATTAAAACTGATCTACTCTAGTTGTGGCTTCCTATGCTATGCAGCAAGACTCAGCCAGTGTGATTTAAATTATTTCTAAATGTGTATCTGGAGAATGAACTTTATTCAGCCAAAATTTGGTACTTCAAAGGCTCTTTCCTGATTTGAATATTAATGACATGCAATGCAATTCGATGCATTTTTCCTTAGCACACCCCCACCATGCTCAATGGGGCTTACTCTCAGATAAGTTTATACAGGACTAGAGCCTAGGATGCATTCCTGTATCCTTCTACCCTGGGAGTATATCCCACTGAATTCAGTGAGGCATACTAAATACAGTGGTGCCCCGCATAGCGAGGTTAATCCGTTCTGGATTAACCGTCGCTATGGGGAAACATCGCTATACGGAACCAAAAACACCATAGAAACGCATTAAACTAAGTTTAATGCGTTCCTATGGCTCCTAAACTCACCGTTGTACGAAGTTTCCCCATAGCGGCGCCATTTTCACACCCTCGGTAAGCGAGGGCAGGGCTCGAAAACACTGTGCGTGGCCATTTTGGGCATCCGGCAGCCATTTTGGAATCGCCAATCAGCTGTTTTTAAAAAATAGCTATGCGAAAAATGGTAAACGAAACGCTTACCCATCGTCGCAAAGCGATTTTTTCCCTATCTAAACATCGCAATGCAATCGCTTTTGCGATCACAATTGCAACGTCGCTATGCAGATTCATCGTTAAACGGTGCATTCGTTAGGCGAGGCACCACTGTATATAGGATTAGATGGTTAAACTTGTTCTTAAATCTGGTTCTATAATTAGTAGGGATAGAGGTCATAACCCATATACATTTCCTGCGTATAAGCATACACAAGATTTCAGTGTCAGAGTGCTGAAATTTTGTTGGGTCATATCATTGATTAGTTGGGTCATTTCAAGTGTCATGAGTGGCAACAATGTCTGCCTCTCTGCTCTACTATTTAACAAACATAAGATAATCAAGAAAAAAAATCTTCATTTGAATTTGCTTGTGAAATTCTTGTTTGTATTCTCCTGATTTTTTAAAAAATATTCACAGCTTGGGATATTTTTTTAAAAAAAAAATACTGTAAAGAGTATTCTACTTGGCAAGTAAACACATTTCTTTTCGTTCGTTTAGTCATGTCCGACTCTTCGTGACCCCATGGACCAGAGCACGCCAGGCCCTCCTATCTTCTACTGCCTCCCGGAGTTGTGTCAAATTCATGTTGGTTGCTTCGCAGACACTGTCCAGCCATCTCATCCTCGGTCGTCCCCTTCTCCTCTTGCCATCATACTTTCCCAACATCAGGGTCTTTTCGAGGGAGTCTTTTCTTCTCATTAGATGGCCAAAGTACTGGAGCCTCAGCTTCAGGATCTGTCCCTCCAGTGAGCACTCAGGGTTGATTTCCTTTAGAATTGATAGGTTTGTTCTCCTTGCAGTCCAGGGGATTCTCAAGAGCCTCCTCCAGCACCACAATTCAAAGGCATCAATTCTTCGGCGGTCTGCTTTCTTTATGGTCCAGCTCTCACTTCCATACATCACGACAGGAAAAACCATAGCTTTGACTATTCGGACTTTTGTTGGCAAGGTGATGTCTCTGCTTTTTAAGATGCTGTCAAGATTTGTCATCGCTTTCCTCCCAAGAAGCAGGCGTCTTTTAATTTCGTGGCTGCTGTCTCCATCTACAGTGATCATGGAGCCCAGGAAAATAAAATCTGTCACTGCCTCCATATCTTCCCCTTCTATTTCCCAGGAGGTGATGCGACCAGTCGCCATGATCTTAGTTTTTTTGATGTTGACACATTTCTTTAGTATTCATAAATGTAAATGTAAATTAAAAATTACATTTTTTGAGAAAGAAGGTATCCATCCAATTACCCCTTCTTCATAAAACTGCATAAACATTAGGTTGACAAGATAGAATAACATCATAATGTCTCCAGGGGAAGGAGACATTTCTGATTTGTTTTTAAATTCATTTTGGGGACTCATATTCAGAAAATTATTACTTCTGCTTTAAATTGAATTGCTGGCATCCTGATCAAATTATCTCACCTGCGATTTCCATCCTCAGTGTCAGAATAAGAGAGGAAAAAAGTCTGCTATGTATCGCCTGCCCAGTCACCATGTGCCCTCCACGTTGGAGGGGCCCCAAGGTAGATCTTCCTCAGTATCCCTTGCATTTTTGGTAAAGGAGGGATCAGGTGATGGGTGGTACCCACCAAGACAATGGAATGAGTCTTAACGTTTCTTCTCTTTCCTTGGAAAGATGGCTACTGATGGAGGCAATGTGATGAGAGGAAGAACCAAAGAGCATTTGATTGTGTCCAGTCCACAGAGATGGGCCTTTCTTAACCCAGCTGTCTCATTTCTTCACTTACTAACATTTCCTAGAAGCTTAAGTGTCTCATCTCTTCTTCCTTTACTAGAATTTCCTTGACTCCAGAATTTCATATGCATTCACTTTGATCAGATAATAAGCTAGAGAAAGCCCCATGAACTTGTGTAACAGATTTTAAGTTGTGGCGAGTTAACACTTAAATTGTTATAATGAAATGAATAGTCATTCAAAATGTATTATTAATCGCTCTGAGTCTGCAGCATTAGCAGAGAGTTCATCATTATTCTGAACTTAATAATGAATGAGGAAACAAGGTATTGCAAAGCACAATTAGTCACAATTCTGCATTATATAGTCTTTCGTATAGTTTTCCTCTGTCATTAAAGTAACTGTGTTCCCGGCTCCATTATAAACTTGAAGAGCTTGTGCTTGCATTTCTTCTGACAAGGGGGCACCTCTATAATTTCTGTCAGATTTAATTGAGTGTCAGGAAAAGAGAGAAAGGGGTCTCTGTATCTAACAGAACAACACAATTTCCCCTTCTGCTATCTGTTCCTGTTTTATAATACTTATCATCTTAATAAAGCACGTCAGTTTATTTTAGAATTCTTCTAGCAGACGTACATAGATGGCATACTAACAAGGAGTGCAGAGGGGGGAGAGAGAGAGAGAGAGAGAATTAGAGAGTAAAAGAGAATAATGAAGGAGGAAATGGTTTGATCAAAACAGAATGGGTTGGATCCATAATGCTCCTTTTAATGGAGGGGCTCCTTTTCGTTTTGTAAAGCACTGAGATTCTGTAAAAAACCACTTCAGTACTGAGGAAAATGATGGAGGGCATTTTCAGCAGTTCCCCATTTCCCTTTGCAATTCCCACATCACTTACCTTCTCCACTGAGAAAAAGCCCTCCTCCTCCTCCAGCAGACTTCTAATCAAAATTCTGTTTTCGGCCCATGTAATTTTTACCCCCAAAGTGAATGGTGAGCTTCATTAGTTTTGAACCAAAGCTGTCCCAAGAGCCATCAGATAAAAATTGACCAGCTTTCACCCCTCCAAATTACAGGTCATTGTGGGTGGGTGCTATAGGGTCATCAGAAGAAGGGCTCTTAATACTTAAAAATTGCCCAAGGCAGATGGTGTTTGAACACACTAGTTCTCTTGTTGCTTTAACTCTTAGAACTGGGGTGGGCATAGGGATATGCCATTAGTTGTTGCTGCTCTGGAACAGTACAGTGGTGCCTCGCTTAACGAGCGCACCGTACAACGACGAATCCGCATAGCGATCCCCTTTTCGGGATCGCTAATGCAGAGGCATACCGATCGTTCCAATGGGCAAAACTTGCATAGCGACGATCAGTAAGCGTTTCGCTTACTGATCTTCGCTTTGCGATGCCCGTGGATCAGCTGTTCTGCGGTTCTAAAATGGCTGCCGGATGCCCAAAATGGCCACGCGCAGCGTTTTCACGCCCTCCCCTCGCTTACCGAGGGCGCTAAAATGGCTGCCGCTATGGAGGAAACTTCGCTGAACGGTAAGTTTAGGGCCCATTGGAATGCATTAAACGATGTTTAATGTGTTCCAATGGGTTTTTATGTTCCGTTCAGCGATGTTTTCACATAGCGAGGGTTAATCCGGAACGGATTAACCTCGCTATGCGAGGCACCACTGTACATCCCAGCATACTCCATTCTAGGAACCCCACCTGACAGACAGACACCCACAGACATCTAAATGTGGCTCACCTGGGAGAAAAGCCTAAGCAGGAAGTCTTTGTTGTCTACTGTAGGCCTAGTCCTACTTAGCTTCCTATTCAGAAAGGAAGCTTCAAACAAATACTAGGGCAGATTTCTTTTTGAACAGGAAGCTAAGCAGAGCTAACCCTATGTTAGGCTACAAAGCCTTCCAGGAGACCCTTATCCTAGAGGAGCCGCCTATACCTGTCAGTCAGTTTGGACTCCCAGAAAAGAGAATTCTAAGATCCGTAGTCCAAAAACAACCCAAAAGGGCACATCTCTACTAATAAAGCTCCTTCATGTATTCCAGTGGCTGCAAGAAACGAGCACCATATAATGGGAGGGGGAATGTGAGAACATCCTCTATCCCAGGATAAAGTGCTCACTTCCTGCAACAGACTGGTAGTACTGTACTTACAAATTGGTGACCTCCAAAAGGTTCTGTCACTAACAGCATTGCCCAGGTTTTGTGTCTTACAAGAGCAGTGAAAACAAGAGTGGATTTTCCCCAGGAAATAATCTTTTTTACCTCCTCACTATTCCTTCCCTCTACCCCCACTCTCACCCGATGAAAAGTTTTCCTGCAGGGTTCTGTGTAGGATATTAACTCCAAGCTGCTAAGTTACATTTGTATTGCAGATACCCTTATCACATTGTTGCAGCGAACCCTTGAAGACAGAGAGAGAAGTTATCTTTGGCAAAGAAAAGGTTTCTGTTCTTATCACTTAAAATAATGGAAGAAAAAGTCAAAAAATATTCTAGAAATGTGTTGTTTACAGTATATCTAGTGCCATAATATACTTTTGGACATCATAAAATTGGCCATGAATATGAATTACCTGATATGGAGGCAATGAGAAGATATTTCCCTTGAAGACGGTAAAGATGGCATGGTTGCTACAGAATTTATGTTTGGTTCCCACACACACAAAAACACACACTGTCAGAAGAAGCTGAAGTTATTGCCATGCTAGTTCATATGTATTTCATAATTTCAGTTCAGATGATACAAAATGTGCCTAGTGAGATACATGATATACTGTGTTTCATGGCTAATAGCTGCAGTGTATTATTGGCCCAAATCCTGTTGCTTAGTGTAAGTCAAATCATAACCTTTCCTCCATTCCTCCCAATAAACAAGCTCACCCTACTGTGATTCTCTGGGGTTCAAGCACACATTCACTTGGTGTGTTCCAAGAATTATGACATGTGTGCTTACTTGACCATGGAGGAACAGATCAAAAGTTACACTTCAGCTTACACTAAGCAACAGGATTTCAGCCATTATTGGACTGATCCTCTGGTAAGTTTCCTAAACTGATCTCCATCTCCCATTTTTGTTTTATTAATTGGATGAAATAGAATGTCCAAAAACATTTTAAATAGATTTCTCAGGCTTGGGCATGACTGTTTCGAACAAATGATAATACTAAACCTGTCCAATTCTTTCAAATTTCAGCATCTGAAATTCACTTCCATCATTCTCCTATAGTGGTTATATTATTATAGCTGTTAGACTGCAGTTCCCAGAAGCCTTCACTACCAGCTGTGGTGGCTAGGGTTTCTGGGAGTTAGAGTTCAAGAATACTTGGGTTGGAAACTATTGCCCTACAACATAATCCTTCCTGCTGCAAAACATACTTAGACCTCAGAGGTCCTGCTTTTATCAGCCACTGTCCCGGTGACCACAAATTTCCTGGAAAATACATATAGCCCATCCCACTTCTATATCCTATGGGAAGTAATTTTTCTTTGGCCAAAGAAGTCTTCTAGTTCTTTCAAATAATCTATGTTGATATTCAGAACTGTTGCCAAAGTGTGCAATTACATGGTCTGGAATACAAGTTTGCCCACCTCATATTGCTTAGAGATGTATCCCAACATGCATGCCATTTCTCCAAGAGGTTCCCCTCCAATTTGGGATAGAAAGACAGTCTGCCTGCTAACGTTCTCATAAAGCATTCTGCCTCATGATTATATGAAAGTGTAAACCTGTACTTTGTATGAATCTCTTCTTCTTTGTTGAAAAAAGAATATGACCAGACCAAACAGCCAAACTCCCCCCCCCATATTTTAACCTTCTCTCCATTTGTATCTTCTTAACAGTTTCTCATAAAATTATAATGAGGTTGTCCCCCAAAAAGCTTATCTTGTATGTTATATGTGTTTGTCCAAATACGGACAAAATTCCAGTCAGAGGCCCCTTCTTTGATTGGGTCAAATTCATGTTGGTAGCTTTGATGACACTGTCCAACCATCTCATCCTCTGTCGTCCCCTTCTCCTCTTGCCTTCGCACTTTCCCAACATCAGGGTCTTTTTCAGGGGGATTTATCTTCTCAGCACAGAATGTAGCTTTTCCTTAATAGTCATCTCATTGATAATAACAGCAGACAGAAAAGCCTGATAGCAAATTCCTTGCTTGTATGAGTAGGTACTGTGGATTCTGTGGAGCAACAATCAGAATGAACAAACTGTTAAGTAGTAGTACTGATCATGTATACACTGCTTTCTTGCAAGTCAAGATGCCCAGTACCAATCAATTTTTTGATGCATTTTTAAAATTCCCACAAACACCTCCTCCCATTCCTGGCACAAGCAACATAATAAAATGCATCAATAACACAACAAAAGCTGGATAATCTGCTGCCCTTTCATGACGCTCAGAATCTGCTGCCTGAGATAATGCCTCCTTCTACCCCAAAGGTAGCACCCCTCACTACACCAGAAAGATTTGCTTTCATGGGAGCAAACTCTCTTCAAGTGATCCTTCTGTCCCGCTTGGCCCCAAAACATAGAAGCCCTGCAGCTGGACCATATCCAGCTTGGGCACAGATTGGGGCTGAAGCATGTTTCCCCATACATTGTGTGATTATCAGGAAACAGATTGCACAAGGAGTCCAACTTTCAATCTACAGTGGGGTCTTGACTTGAGAACTTAATCCGTATTGGAAGGCGGTTCTCAAGTCAAAAAGTTCTCAGGTCAAATCTGCATTTCCCATAGGAATGCATTGAAAACCATTTGATCCGTATCTGCTCTTTTCCGTCCATAGAAACTAATGGAAAGCTGCTATTCTGCCTTCGACCACTAGAGGGGGATTTTTTGTTTCTTTTTTTCTTAGGTCAAGAAAGGTTCAGGGAAGGCAGGGAAAATACAGTCCAGGCAGTACCAGGCAGTCTGAAGACTGTCTCCCAATCCACTCTCTAAACGCTGGGAGGAGTGAGGAAGCAGACAGGCACCCTTTTCACTGGCCAACAGTTAACTGAAAGTTCACATTTTGCACTTTCCCTGCCTCCCACGTGTTTTTTTTTCAGTTCTTAACTCAAATCTAAGTATGTAAGTCAAGTGAATATTTTCCTATGAGAGCGGTTCTTAAGTCAAAATGTTCTTAACTCAAGCCGTTCTTAAGTCAAGACCCCACTGTACAGTATTTCCCCATGGGATTATACCCTAAACTAAGGCACAAACTCAATGAGCCTGAGGGTTCAACTATGGATGGATGTCATGTGCATATGCAGATCTGTGTGTTATGTGTGGTGGAAATTCTTCTTAGCTAAACTAATAACAATAATCTTAGAATGGCAGAGCTGAAACGGACCCTGTAGATCACTGAGCCCAGCTCAAGGAGGCATAGTGGGGAACCAAACTCTCAACCTCTGGCCCAGAGACCTAAATCACTGAGCTATCAGAAGCATAACGGCTGTAGAAGCAACAATAGCAGGCTGTAGGTATTCAAGCAATAGTCATGGCAGCAGAAGTGGCAGTACCAAAGTAAGATAGCACCACGGGTTGACAACTGCAATGTGTTTTATTGCTCTTGGGAGCCTGTGGAAACTAAAAAATTAATTAACATTGGTTCAGTGCTGCAGCTGAGCTAATGACTCACTTGGCTTCTGTTCTGAGCAGCAGGAAAGGAGGCTATTCTTTCCTTCAGCGCAGTGTAGAACAGAAGAGTTTGGGGGAGGGAAATTTTAAACAGAAATTTGCCATGCTACTCATCACTTTGTGGAGCCATAGTGATGAGTTCCTTTCCTATTATTGTCAGCATTGCTTCTGTTTGCAAAAGCCATTCAGCACCTTGCTCTTTGTAATGCGTTGGATTGCCTGTTACCAGCCAGCCAGGTAGAGGCACAGAAATAGTCTCTGGATCCTACTAGTGGCTAATTCTGGTACTGCAGCAAATGGTTACAAAAATAAGCCATTGAGATTGATAGAGAACTGGAGTGAAACTTGAAAAAATTCCATCAATGTGTCTGTAAAAATGCCCCAAAATAACGTTTGAAGTGATTTTTGAAAGTAATGGGAAAATGTTACTTACTGCAAGGTAAGTTTACAACTATTCATCATTTTACTTTTTAAAAAATAACCTAGTTACTTTCTTGCTACCAGCATGAATTTGACCCAACTTCGGGAGGCAGTGGAAGACAGGAGGGCCTGGCGTACTCTGGTCCATGGGGTCACAAAGAGTCGGACACGACTTAACGACTAAACAAAAGTTACTTTCTTACTAGATCAACAGTAAATATTTACAACTAGTATGCTGCTTAAAGCCGGATAATTTTAAGCTTTGTATAAGATCTACACATGTCTGTGGATGTAAATTCTGACTTGTTTTATCCTTCTTTTATCCATACACAATAAACAAGACAACGAAAGCACTTTCTCTGCTCAACATGAGCTCCTTTGAGACAACAGACTTTTCTGGAGGATTAGTCTTGAACAAGACCAGTTTATTAGTGAGAACTTCTTCCTTTCCTTCTTTGTACATTTCTGTAAAAATGTGCAAAAGTGGAAAGGAGATAATTGTTGCTTTGTTGTATGGCCCAGTAAAATTAGTACTATTGGAGGGTGTTCTTGCTGTTGTTTTGTATTAACAAAGAGATACCACACAAGGGAAAATCTCAGAAGCTGACTTGTTTTAAATCCGTTAACCACTTCTCACCCAAAGACAAAGCAATTTTCAGGGCTGTTTTTCATCAGGTGTGAGTGGTAGCGAGCAGAAGAAGGTATCCTCTAGTCCATTGTTGTTGCCAACATGCAGGCTGTCCTTTGCTATGTAAAGCTTGGCATCCTTTTTCCTGCTGCAAACGTTGACACAATGTTGTGCAGCAATACTGAGCCATTTTCTGGTTTTTGAATCATGAGCATAGAAGCACAACATCCCACATTCATAAGCCAGAGGTTTTTTGAACAACTGAATCTGTCTATTTCCCTATCTCTGCTGAGGAAGCTTGCTGGGCTTCTGTACTTTGGGGCTGGACAGAGGTTTCTTTAAAAAAAAACACAAAACAACATTCCATTTGTGCTTGTTAAAAATTGTGTTACATGGGTTGCTTATAATTATTTGGTTTTTGCATCTTGGTTTCTTCTTAGTTGTCTCTTTTATATATATATAAACATTTAAACCGTTCATGTGTGTATTTTAGTATATAATATTGGCTACTATCATAATATTACTTTCAGAGTATACAATGTTTTCAAAATCCTCTAGAAAAATATCTAATGAAAGTAATTCTGGTTTCAAATCTGTATAATTTTGAAGTGATTTAACCAACAAACTTTGTATTTTATACCAATAATAATATGTTCCTAAAACATAATAGATGTTATCTAAAGCATTTTATACAGTTTTTCTTTATATAATTGTTTAGCCATTTCTATCTCCACATCTTCTATCATGTCTATATCAATATCATATCTATTGTATATTCATTAAGTCAGACCTGGGCAAAGTGCGGCCCGAGGGCCACATACAGCCCGCGAGCCGCTCCTGTTCAGCACATCAGTGGTCGTTCCAGTCCGGTGTTCAAGCCCAAGACAGACAGGATTTCTCTCACTGAATAAGTTGAACATCAAAACCATATATAGCTTTTTGTCTAAAACAGTTGCTTATCTTTTATTTTTAAGTAAAGTTGGTTCGGCCCCTGAACACAGTTCAGATTTTTCATGTGGCCCCCTATAGAAATTAATTGCCCACCCCTGCATTAAGTACTATTTGTTTTGCCCCATCCTTATATCTAGCTTTAATATTACCTTAAAGATCATCATTTTATGCCTTTATCCTGATTAATGATCCCTTATTTCAGTTTAAATCCTTTTTTAAAATATACAGTGGTGCCCTGCAGCAGAAAAAAACCCATTGGAATGCATTGAAAATTGGTCAATGCGTTCCAATTCGGAAATACCTCATTGTCCAGTGAAGATTGCCCATAGAGAACCACCGATCAGCTGTTTTAAAACACTGTCTTCTGAAGCAGGGGTCCCAAAAGCAGCCATTTTGAGAAGGGAGGGAAGCCATTTTACAAAGGGAAGCCATTTTGCGGAACAGGAAAAAATCATCATTTAGCAAACTAAAGGTTCGCGAATCAGGCTCCTAATTGACGTCAAGCGAAAAAAACCCATTGGAACCATCGTTTTGTGGATCACAATAGCAATCGCAAAAAAGTCATAATTAAGCAATTTCGACATCATGCGGGGTAAGCGTCAAGCTGGGCACCACTGTATAAGATATGCCCCTTTACAATTCCAGAAGTGAAGTATATACATGCTGTCAACGTTGAGGCTACCTTAATATGTTTCCCTTTTTCATCTTTCAAAGTAACTCCTTTTATTTGTCTTTTCCCAATTCTTGTTTCTATCTTCCTAAACATTCTGCTGTCCCTTGTGTCACCTGAAAACATTTTATACACTCCATTAGATCTTTATGCACTTGATCTACCTCTAATATATCTTCCAGACTATTTTTAATTAATTCAGCTGATTTTCTCCCCTTCTCTTCCCTTAACACAGCTAAAATTCTCCTTGGCTCTAGGGTTAGAATTAAATCTCCTAAATTTTTCCCTCTAATTTTCTCCAACCCTTCTTTTGGTTGGCATACATCATCCACCACCCTTGCATTTCCTTGTTCCCTGTTCCCTGTCTCTTGTTGAATATAGTCCTTCTTTAGTTGCTCCTTGAATGATTTCATCTCTTTGTTATGTGATCTCACTATTTCTAAGAAGGGTAGATTTTGTTTCATCCCAACATTTTCCTTGTTGTAGCATTATGTCCCAAGATGCCAAGTACTTGTATTTCAAGTAAAAGATGTCCAGTAGCTTAGAGCAGTCAGTCCAGTTCCATCAATAATTGGTTCAATAAGTCCACTTTAGTAAGTTAATCACCTTTAGGGTTAATTTGAATCCAGTCTCTGACGTAAGGTGGCAGCCCTGGTCACTCGATATTTGTATTAGACTTTCCAAAGTTAATTGTCTATGTTTTAGTCAGTTCTCAGAAGAAGAAGAAAGGAAAGTCAAAATAGAGTTCCAAGTCTGAGTATTCAAGGTCATGTTCTGGGCTTTTTGCCAATCCTGTAGATAACCGTAACAGTTTTACTCCCAGCGTTGTTTGGCTAAAATAATTTTAAGAGGAAAATTTCTTAATTTTAATGATAAAGCAATACCAGACTTCCTTTCTTGAAGTATCATTAAGTGTTTAATTAATGTCCAATTAATTTTATTTGTGTCTCTTTCCCCTTCTCCAGATCCACCAGTGCTCAATTTAGTGGTTGGACTAAGAGATGCTTTTTTCTGTTAAAGGGGATATTCCTTCCAGGGATAGTCATAGAACAGTATAATTAAGATTTTGTATCTCACCCAGTGGTAATGCAGATGTTAAATTGGCTGATTTATCGCTTCTTCTTTTGCCAGCTGCCAACGACTTGCAAGCAAGCTAATTCATCTGCTTGTTTCTGCCCGCTGGTTGATTGAGGAGTTTCCTGGATCAAACATGGGTAACCACCATCCCCCCCATGATCAATAGGCTTCTCCCCCATTTCACCACCTCTTCAGGGTGGTTTTAACCCCCTGGGGGGTCCCAAACAGAATTCAGCCCAGGGGACAGAGCTCCACCCTCCTGCGGCCGTCTCGTCGCAGCATCAAGCTGGAAGACTGGACAGAGGTTTCTTATTCTCCTTGTCTGTTTATAAATAAACACAGCAGACTGGGGAATAACAGAGTGTTGGGTTCTTGCACTACCAGTTTGCTTGAATGTGACTGATGATTAGGAAGAGAGAGATGTGTGCAGAAAAAATTATATGTGAAAAGGCATTGGAGAGGTAGCTAGAAGAAATGGTGGTAGGTACAACTGTTCCCTCATCAGTGGAAGAAGACAAGGAGCAGGCAGCAACTGTACCTTTCCTCTAGGGGCAATCCTGGGTAAGGGCCAGCCATTTCTTAACAGGTCCTTAGAGCTATCGCACGATGGAAGAATGATCACTCCAAAGAATTTGACATTGAGGAAGCAGCCAGTACAGAGGGCTTCCTGCTGAAAGTGCTGTCTCTTCAAAGCAGTAGGGCCTTTCTCAGGGTTATCAGATGAATTTACTCCTCCTGCTGCTTTGCTGTCTGAGTTGATGCCCTCATGGTTGTTACAGCCCTACTTATCCATCCTGAGCTAGCCTGTTTTTTGGGTTTGTTTTCCCTGACGACAGACAGACAGACAGACAGACAGACAGACAGGGAGGGAGGGAGGGAGGGAGGGAGGGAGGGAGGGAAAGGAAAGGAAGGGGGGAAGTGATCATTTCTGAGCACACTGTTTAGAAACAACACTTCACATAATTTGGAATCTGACTCTCAATATACAATGTATTGCTGAGAGAGATGTGTGTGAATATGAGACATGAATAGCCCATTTATTTGTAAGAGTTTCATATATTAAACAAGATCAAAATGCTCTCAGAAAATTATCTCCTCATTCCCCATGCTCATTTATACAGGTAATATACAATAGTGAAGGCATTGCAGAAAAGAGTGTTGTATAAGCCAGGTTATAGCCATTTAGAACAGTCATGTACAAATACAAGTTAAAATGTGATGGGGATTATGATATTGGCTTCCAAATTGGATTTGCAGTCATTATACTAAAATATAGATAAGAATTATATTAAGAGCCTGGCTCCAGCTGATTGAATTGTGAATAGAAGGGAAGAAATACTACTCTTTAGAATAGCATTCCTCCATCTCAAACCCCACCAGAGCTTGTGCTAACAAAAGGAATTGGAGGAAAGGAAAGGAAGACAAGGGCTTTTAAAAAAAAGATGGGAAAAAAGACCCACTATAAATTTCATCTGTTCCAGATGGCTCTCACCCCCCCCCTTTCAAAATGGTATATAATGATCAGCAAGAAAATTGTGATCTCTGGCATAACAACAGCATTCCTCCTTCAAGGGCAACATTGCATAATTTGTGACTTGCTCAGTAACAGCAAGTAGCCTGTCACATGTTTAACAGCACCAGGGGTAGAAATGTTTCTTTTGGATACTACATTTCCTGTCCACATTTTTTCTCCCTGCTTGTTTGTTTGCTTGTTTGTTCATTCATTCGTTCGCTCATTTTCACTCCACATTTCTCCATAAAAAGAGCCGTAGGCAGCTTACAGCAAAAGGCAGCATTTAATGCTAACAAATGCAAAGGACTACATGCGGATGGACTGCAAAGATGGAGCCAGCCTACCCTCCTGTGGGAGGTAGTTCCAAAGTCTGGGAGCAGCAACAGAGAAGGTCCTCCCTGTGTCCCCAACAAATGTGCCTGTGAAGGTGGTGGGACTGAGAGAAAGGCCTCTCCTGATGATCTTAATACTTGAGCTGGCTCATAAAGGGAGATGCGGTCTTTGAGATAACTGGGCCCAGGCCCTTTAGGGCTTTATAAGTTAGAACCAGCACTTTGAATTCAGCCTATACACAGATTGGTAGCCAGTGGAGCTGCTGTAAGCTTTTCACATCTTCCACCGCCACGTAGGCAACAAAGCTAAGGAAGGATACATTTCTCACACATTCACCTTTTTAAAACATTTCATCCCATTCAAATTGTGAAAAAAACAATAGCACATTTTTGTAAATTATTTTCAGAAACAAACCAAAAGGAATTCTAAACCAGCTGCCTTGGCTAAACTCTATGTGTCCAGTTATTTGTAGTATGGAACGAGTCTTGTTGCACCTGCCTGTCACGTAGCTTTGAAATATACGAATCTGCTGAAATGAGCTGAAAGATAAGAAACCTACAGAAAAAAAATATGGCAAACCCAAATCAGCACAATAAATATACATGGGTTGAAACCCAGACTCTGGTAGCTAAAAAACAAAACAAAACAAAAAAAACCAAAGCTTTCCACCATCACCTCGGGGTCAGAAATCTGTTAGTTTCTTTCTTCCACACGGAAATTTTGTGAAACTGGCATTTGTTTCAACAAGTTTATAAATATATACACCAAGGTTTGAATCATTTTCTCAGAAAAAGTGAACCAAAGGAAATCCCTAGAAAAACTCGAAGGTTAATCAAGGTTTTTGGAGCAGATATGTTGCAATGATTCATCAGATGCAAATTGTGCAGATTGTCAGCTAAGTCAATGCACCTATGTAAGGGATCAATTAGGAAGAGAAAAGGTAATTGAATAATTGACAAGGGTGCTTCCAAATAGAGGCCTCCAATGGATCCTGTTTAAAGATAGGCACAGTTTTTCGGTCTTTTCTTTCTTGCAAGTTTTGTTTCTTTGCTTGCTTGTTTTGGAAAGAAAAAAAGACAGAAGGCAAGGTGGACAAACACAAGAGTTTACATATAGTGCTCTGTTGAATCCCAGCTGCCCTTCCTTCCTTCCTTCCTTCCTTCCTTCCTTCCTTCCTTCCTTCCTTCCTTCATGTCATCCCTCTGGTGGAAACACTACTCAGGGTAGTTAACAAATTAAAACTTAAACCTCCACATAACAATACGATCAGTGTTGTGATTCATTAATATATACAATTCATTAAAAAAAAAGAAAAAGAAAAAACAAACTAAGAAAAATAAATTAAAAATTAACATTAACATCATCCAGGTGCAATTGTGTTTACTGGAAAGTCTCTCAAAGGACTTTTCATGGCTTCTTCCCTTGATGTTTCCCACTGCTGCTTCTATTTGAGTGCCTGCATGGTCAGCAGGATTTGCTGTCAGTAAAAAGTATCTGAAGGCAGATGTAAAGTTGTTCTGACAACAACAACAAAACCACAGAACTTCACTCAGTTTTCAGACACTTAAGCAGCAGTAGCACCAGAAGCCCCAATGGGAGCAGACCAAAAGGTTAAGTCTTCTAAAGGGGTTTCAGGAAGCCAGGGAAGCTGCAAGAGACTAGCATGCAGTATATTCCCCAGACACACACACACACACACACACATATCAGGTACCTTGTTACAATAGGACAGGAGCTATGCCGTCTCACCCTTGCCACAATTTCACAGGAATTTTCTCACTGCTTCCCATACTTTGAAAATGTATTTTATATTCCTTCTTTTCCTAGGAATGATTTAAAATTAAATAAAGAAAATATTTTGACATAGTGTTATGTTACAGGTAGAAAACAACCCGGAATGCACATACCCACCTGAAGCATTCTGAGAGTGAAACAAGATAACTATTTATTTATTTATTTATTTTTATTGTATTTATACCCCACCTATCTAGTCATTTTGACCATTCTAGGCGGCTTAACTACATGATCAATACCTTATCTGGATGCAACCTCACACATGTCTGACACACAACCTTAAGATTTATTTATTTATTTATTTATTTATTTATTTATTTATTTATTTATTTATTTATTTATTTATTTATTTATTTATTTATTTATTTAACTTCTATGCCACCCACACTCTGCAAGAGTCTCCAGGCGGCTTCCAACATCAATTAAAACAGTTCAGTTAAAAAAGAGACACAGTAAAAACCAGTACGGTTACATCTACTCTACAAAAGTGAAAACAAAAACAATCTACAAAAACAATCTAGATCCATGACTCTATCAATTACAATTTAAACCTTGAATTAAAAAACTTCCGGAACAGGAAGGTTTTAACCTGGCACCAAAATGTCAGTAATGCTGGTGCCAGTCGGATGTCGTTTGGGAGGGCATTCCAAAGACTGGGAGCAGCTGCTGAAAAGGCCCTCCGCCTACAGGCCATCCCTTGAATGTTAGATCCCACTGATTTTTGTGGCATTAACTCCAATCAAACATGTGCCGTAAATACATTAGATGCTACCTGAAACATAAATCGTTCTTTGAGAACAGTGGCATCATACTGTCTACTGTAAAATGTACTAATGGAACATAAACAATGTTGTCCAAGGACTGAATTCTTACTCCACCTTCAAAAGTGGTCAGTCTGTAGCCCAGTGGCAAAGAACCTACTTTGGCTGCAAAAGATCTCAGACTTATTTATTTATTATTTATTTTATTTGAAATATTTTACCCCACCTTTCTCCTTAACAGGACCCAAGGTGGTTTACAACAATTAAAATACAGCATTTAAAGGCTAAAAACAGTGAGTAAATAAATATTTGTAATATCTTCAGTTAAGGTTAGGTACTATTCTTGTCTGAAACCCCAAGAGATATTGAGCAACATCCTGTCCAGTTTACTGCACATCTAACTAGAATTGTGAAGTCAGCTAAGGAAATGTGGAAAGGTCACCTGCCTGCTTGCAACCAGCCATACAAGCAGGCAGATGATCCAATCTCTTTGTATTGTGACAGCTCCATCCCCATTTGCAGTTATACACATGGTAATTTGAATAGGATGCTAGCCAACGTCAGTGTAGATCAGCCTTCCCAAATCAAGTGTCTTCCAGAAGTTAGAGCCTACAAATCTCACCACCCTTGACATTTTGGCTGGGGCTGAGAACCAGTCAGCCAAAACATTTGGAGGAGCAGAGGTTGAAAAAGAGTAGGAAAAGTATAAAGCAGCAATGGTGAACTTATGGCACGTGTGCCACAGCTGGCATGCACAGCCCTCTCTGTGGGCACGTGAGACATAAGTCGCCATTGAGAAATACTTACCCATCCTCTGATCCCAGATTTTGGCACTCCCCTCTGCTGGTGCAGTGGTCCAGCAGAAGGGTGCAATGGTGCCATTATTGGTCTAGCCCAATGGGGGATTGGAGGACTGCGAAGTATTTCTCTGTTAATACCTCCCCTAGGGGAAAAAAACCAAGGATTTAACTCTTGCAGTGCAGGGGCAGTTTTTTTTCCTAAACTAAAACCTCAGTATACAGGTTTAATTGCAGTGTTGGCTGGCACTTTGAAATAAATAAGTTGGTTTTGTGTTGCTGTTTGGGCACTCAGGCTCAAAAAGGTTTGCCATCACTGGCATAAGGTGTCTCTGTGATCTGACTTTGCATAAAACGCCTACCTATATTGGCAATGAAGGTGAAGAACTGAGGTGGAGAAACACATGATAAAATGTCATCTTGCATTTAACAAACATTAAAGGGAAAAAGAGAGACGGGGCACCCCTATTAACTTTCTCCTGAATTTTATGATTCACTCGCAAACGTTTAGCACTTTCAAATTTTGATTTATGCAGCTGAAGTCCAGGATCAATGGCCATGTGACATAATGCCTTCCATAATGCAGAAAGAAAGACGAATCGGGGGAGAGGGAGTGTTTAATTTATTTTTCTCTTCTACCTGGCCTGACAATGTTACAGGTTTGTTGTTGCTCCTTGCATTCCAATGACTCAGGAAGCATTCAACTTATCACATGTCCATGTCATCTTTCCTATGTGGAACAAATTGCATTAGAACAGTCATGATACTCCACACCCACACCCGTCTGGAAATGAAATCAGAAACATTTTAAATGTGCACATTTGCTCTCTTCCAAGCCTCCCACCTTTCCATCTCAATGGTGCCAGGCAAATGTGGTCAGAAAGATTCACTGGGGGCATAATTATCAATGCTCCATTTGTGGAATTGCTAAGGGGAAAACTGCACACACAATCAACTTGTTCCTCTATCTAATTTCTCCAGCTGCAATATTTGGGAGTTGGGTGGGGGAAGAGTTGCGTTCGCTTTCATCATTTCTATGCAAGAGATGAAAGCTTTCCATCAATCTATCTAGCCAGCTAATGCAAGTGGAGTGAAAAGGATGGGGTTAAATTTCCCATGCATTTATTTTGAGATTAAAATCAAATTTGATGCCACAGGTCCTGCAAGAAATAAAGAATACTTTGCTTACCAATACAGAGAAATACTAAGAAACTATGCATGCATATGTTACAGTAATTATCAGTAAGTATCCTTTGCTTGGGTTTTGACCCAATTTATCTAGGTGTGTGGCAAAACATTTGATTTTGAGCATGGAGCAAAATATGGAGTAAGCGGAAATCATCCCTCACAACTTTGCCGTTTGTTCACAGACTGCAAAGCAAGACATTTCAGTGTGTTGAGAGTAAGTTGCATGAACAAGACAACACATGCCAGATGCCTACCAGCAGTGTCAATTACCTTCACAGTAGTTTGTAGGCACATTTTATTTTTACTTGAAAGGTGACAGAGTGAAGGCAGGAAGCAAAGAGGTAGGAAGACTCTGCCTCTGAAGCCAAATTAGGTTGAGGGCCATGCTTCCTCGTCCTTGATCATGGGTAGGCAACAATGGAGTTTTAAGGGCAATTTTTGCCCTTTCTTGTTTCAAATGATTCCTTCTGGATACCATTTTGTCCTACCAGAGGCTTCCTTTGCTTTGCTTTGCCTTGCCCTGACTTAAACCAGACAAAGGAAAGTGTTCATGTCCAAAGTTTAGCCCCTCCTACTTCAGTTGAGCATGATGCTCATGCATTACATTCCCACAGTTCCCTGGCTTTTCATGTCATCCAGACCTACACAGTACATTGTTTTGGGTGCAGTTTGCAGTTTTCCTCTCTTTCTATCATTGTCTGACTTTGAAGCCAAGGGAAAAGATGACAGCTAGTATGCTGTGGTTGGAAAGAGTAGAGTAAGGCTATCTTGACTGCTTCTTTCCTGTTCAAAAACCAAGGGTAGAGAGGTGGGATTGTGTTGAAATGAGCCCATGGCTTTGATCATGGAAGCTATCTCCACCTTATTTCCAGGCCTCTTTCATCCACTCCAAATTCTGCTCAGCATTCTTTCCCTTACGATTCACAATAATCCTTCTGAGTGGCTTTTCCCCTCTAGCCCCCTCAGTTGCAAATAACTAAACCTGCTTCCAGCCCAAATGTAGGCATTGTTCTTTTAAAGGAACATCATTTGGGGTCATTTATGTATGCTTCTTTCAGATCTTCACAGTAATATTCCAGTTTCTAAAACACCAGGAAATATGAGGGTTCTAAACAGAAAAAATTAGTTATGGAAAAATGTTGCTTCAGAACTCAGGAAAAAGGGTGAACTATTGAACAAACCTCTGATTTAATCTAAGAAGAAATCAAAGCTATCAGTGTTTTCTTTCGCTTAAACCACAGACAGAGCACACATCTGCACCTACCTCTTTGGCTGCCCTTTAAGGTTCTGTTTGGCTTTCTTGAAACACATTAGCTAATAAAGTAGATGTCACTTTCTCCAGAATTGTTCACATACATGCCTTTGACAGAAAGGCGTGCTATAAGTCTTTGCAATAAACGTTTTAAAAATTAGAATGCAGCTTCTAAATTTATCTTTCACATTATCTCAGCTATGCCATTCCCTTCAATGAGCAAGCCGGGCCATCCATCTTTATCTGGAATATACCCAGGCATGTTACCAAGACTAGCCACACTATTTGAAGGGTATGTTTTTCTTGCTTTTAAAGTCTGTACAGTTGTAAGCAAAGGTTTATATAAGTACTGTTGGATATTGCAACATATATGTGAACCTCTTCTCTGAACCTGTCCTCTGGCATATTCACATTCTTCACATGCTTAGGAATGTAGCAAGCCAAAAGCCCATGAGATGTTATGATAACCTTTCCTGGCGTGGAACCACTTTATTCCACCACAAGGTGGATGGGGCACCTGATGCTTGTGATGGCAATGCAATGTCATTGTGGATATCCCCCTGCTTTTCTGGGCCTTCCTTCTTTTGGCCACTTATGACATTTAATTTTCTGGTGACACATCTTGTAGCTAGAGATGACTACACCCTGAAGTCCTTACATTCTATTCTGTATTATCAGGTAGGTCCGCCATGTTCTCACTGCTGCTCCCAGCCATTCCCTTAAAGGACTGTTAATGGTATGCTGCCATTCTGCCATTGTTTTAAATCCTTACTAGAGTGCCGTCGTTTAGTCGTGTCCGACTCTTCGTGACCCCATGGACCAGAGCACGCCAGGCCCTCCTATCTTTCACTGCCTCCCGGAGTTGTGTCAAATTCATGTTGGTTGCATCAATGACACTGTCCAACCATCTCATCCTCTGTCGTCCCCTTCTCCTCTTGCCCTCACACTTTCCTAACATCAAGGTCTTTTCCAAGGAGTCTTCTCTTCTCATGAGATGGCCAAAGTATTGGAGCCTCAGCTTCAGGATCTGTCCTTCCAGTGAGCACTCAGGGTTGATTTCCTTTAGAACTGATAGGTTTGTTCTCCTTGCAGTCCAGGGGATAACAAATTGTTGATAACAAATTGAATGATTACACAAGTTGTGGAAGGCTTTTTCTCTGCCAAAGGACATCTCTGCTTGCTAAGAAAATGAGGGAAAATATGTTGGAATTAGTGCGCACGGCAGGTAGCAATACAAAAAAATGGATAAGTGTGGGCACAGCTATCAAAATAAAGCACAGTTATTCAAAACAGACATTCAAAGCAGATGTGGCCATAAGAAAATATATGGGTGCAATTGGAGGGGGTCACAAAGATCGTACTGGATCATGCCAGAAAGAGTTGCGGCTAGTGTGCCATCTTAAAAGGGACCCATCCATCCAGTCCCAGTCATACGAGCCTGCTTTAAAAAGGAAAGAGAGAGAAAAGGTCCAGACAGAGCATGGAGCAAGATCAGGCTGGTTTGTAAGATGCGCTACATTATTTGATTGCCAGCAAAAAAGTTCATGCTGTCAGCGCTCCAATATATAATCTAAAACTCCATCTGAATGGATTCCCCCTCAGTCTTTTCTTTATTATTCTCCAGACATTTTGCGCCTACACCTCTGTTAGCACCTCACCATTGTTTTTTGATGTTGAGTTTCAGACCATTTTTTACACTTTCTTCTTTCACCTTGTAATGTCTGTGGCAGTGTCTGATTTTATCTTCCTGGCTTCCATGATCACTGCAGATGGAGACAGCAGCCACGAAATTAAAAGACGCCTGCTGCTCGGGAGGAAAGCGATGACAAATCTTGACAGCATCCTAAAAAGCAGAGACATCACCTTGCCAACAAAAGTCCGAATAGTCAAAGCTATGGTTTTTCCTGTCGTGATGTATGGAAGTGAGAGCTGGACCATAAAGAAAGCAGATCGCCGAAGAATTGATGCCTTTGAATTGTGGTGCTGGGGGAGGCTCTTGAGAATCCCCTGGACTGCAAGGAGAACAAACCTATCAATTCTAAAGGAAATCAACCCTGAGTGCTCACTGGAAGGACAGATCCTGAAGCTGAGGCTCCAGTACTTTGGCCATCTGATGAGAAGAAAAGACTCCTTGGAAAAAACCTTGATGTTAGGAAAGTGTGATGGCAAGAGGAGAAGGGGATGACCGAGGATGAGATGGCTGGACAGTGTCTGCGAAGCAACCAACATGAATTTGACACAACTCCGGGAGGCAGTGGAAGATAGGAGGGCCTGGCGTGCTCTGGTCCATGGGGTCACGAAGAGTCGGACACGACTAAACGACGACGACGATGTTTTCTCTGCATCCGCTAACATTCATTCTTGCACTTCAACCTTCCCTACTTGTATCAACACAGGTTTATCTATAGCACATATTTCTTGCTCCTCGATTTAGTAACTCCATGATTTGGAGATATTGAAGAATGATATGTATTATTGATGCAGAGAAAGTTTAACCTGCTGATTCCTATGCCTCAAGCTGCTGTTCAGGGAGAAGAGAAATCTGAACTGGTTTCTCAACAGTTGGCCATCTCAATTATTTCCTCTCTCTTGTGTCAATATATTTTATTTATTTCCCTCCAGTTAATATTTGATTTTCTTTTCTCTATTTATTTTTTATTTTATTTTCCATCTTGAGGAATTTGTTATTTAATGTAATAGGTTTTTTGTGTTATATCTATATGTTGTTTTATGTATGTACTTGGAAGCCACCGACAGGTTATATCCCACCTATCGTAAGATGAGATAGGCGGGATATAAATAAAATAAAATAAAATAAATTATGTAGCTGCTCCAGCCTCTGAGCTATGTGGCTGTATTCCAGAACACATCATGATCCAGTTTAGGAGAGCAATGGATTTATTTATTTATTTTGTTCAGCAGCACCTGCTCACAACAAACCAAGCCTTTCCCTCTCTGAGGGACATACTCTATGTCACTGATAACCCGTAATTAAAGCTAGGATCACATATTTTCCAGAGACATGATTCATCCCAGATTTAATGTCTGAGAAAAATCAGAATTGGCAGACCAAAAAATATCTTTACCACCTGAAGACCAATCACAAATTAAAGCAAGCTAAATCTACAAATAGTGGGAGGTGAAATAAACTCAAAATTATCACCCCTACTCAATGGCAAATTATCTGCAGCATAGGAATAGCCAGTGTGGTGCAGGGATACAGTCAGCAAAACATTTTGTGTATCTCTTATTTTGGGTTCTTTCAGGGTGTGCATTTTTCGCTTTCTTTCATTTCTGCGTTTTTATGTACCAGTCCTTTCATTTCAAAAGAATGGGATTGTGTCTTTCAGGTTATCCATTTCATCTTTCTCATTTTGTATTGCCTAGTACCCCAAAAGCGCCGAAGAACTCTTAAGAACTCCTACAAAAAAACAGAGGCAAGGCAAAAGAGAATCAGTCTACTCCAAAAGCAAGCAACGGTATACAAAAAAGAAAAATCATCATCAGACCAATGGTGGGGGGACACGCCTTGCCCACCAATCAATTCAAAAAGCAACAAAACACTAAAGCTTAGAAAAGAGAAAACAAGAGTATGAATACAGTGTCACTTAAGAGACAATCTGTGCTTGGGCAGCACAATAGGAAAAAAGGAAGGAAGCAGCCAGTCCACCGGGCACTGGCTGCCTGGCACACAGTAATACCAAAGCAACCAACAACAGCACGACACCAAGGATACTGATACCACTAAGCTAAAGAGACATAAGGCACATACTGGTTTTATATTATAGTTTCTTTGACTCTCTCCCTGCAGCACTACCTAAAGCTTTTATTTATAACTATCCTCACAAGTGACAGGCCATCATTTCTGGGTGAGGTGTATAACTGAACTTGGTAAACTACATTACTTCTCTCTCTCTCTCTCTCTCTCTCTCTCTCTCTCTCTCTCTCTCTCTCTCTCTCTCACACACACACACACACACACACACACACACACACACACACACACACACACACACACACACACACACGCAAGAACACTGCACCATTTTCCCCTTGAGGAATTTCAGATTCATACATCCTATCCCTCTACCAAGGAACACAAAAGGTTGGCAAAATCCACAATGAACCCACAAACACTGTTCCCCTTAGCTTTAATCATTGCCAGGATGCTATATTTCTGTTTCTAGAACTTTAAGAAGCGTTGCCCAAATCAGGTTGCTTCTCCCTTCCTTTCTTGTTCCTTTTTCCCTTTGTCACTCATCTTTCAGACCATATGCCTGTTGCTATTGATGGGATGTGAGCTGTTCGGGGAGCCTTTTCAGCTGAAGAATCGGGCAACGTGCTTTTAATAAATAATAATCACTGTTCCCTCCTTCTCATCTTCCAGTGCTGTCTCTTCTATCTGCACTAGCAAAGGAGGTCAGGAGATGCTAGACAGATAAATGCCCAGACTGACAGAGTCGTGTGACAATGACTGAAGATTTAAGAACCCAGAAAAGTATTGCCAAGGGAAAGGATAGCTTCCTTTCAGGTTTCTTTCTACATCACCTGAGGCCTGAGATTGTGGACAGATATCCTACTTTTTTTTTTTAATTTAATTTTATTTTATTTTATTTTTGTATAAAACTAATAGTTCTCTGAGAATATGGTGAGTGGGTTCTGCTGCCTTGGAATATTGGTAGATAAAAAAGGACTTGAAATTGCCTTAATGAAGAGAAGCTTTGAAGGTCATCCTTACAAGACTTTTCTTTGCTTGTGGGGGGGGGGGGAGCCCTCACTTTGCCTGAAACTCTTAACGTGCCTCTGCTTAGATTTTCTGAATTTGCTTTGACATTTCAGATGCCCAGCCGAGGAAAAAAGCCTCTCACACAGAGGGAAATATTGCCATGATTAAACTGAATGCCTGAACACTGAAAAAGCCATCACTGAACCAGGTTATATGCACCCTTTTTGTAAAGCATCATGCCAGGACTGAGAAAATTTTAGCAAGATGGTTTAGCTACCAGGCATAGGAGAGAGAGAGAGAGTTTGAATAATTTAGTTTACGAAGAAGTCCCCCTCCCATTAGGTTTCAGAGATAATGAAGCAAACAAAGGAATGGTGTTTCTCCAGATCCCTCTGAGATCCTCTCCAAATCCAGCCTCCCTCCAGCCCCTGTGGCTGTTCATGTGAAGAGTGAAAGCCCACAAAACTGCTTTTGATCTTTTATTTAATTTGTTGCTCTCATCTACCCTTCCATAAGTTTAATGCTGTTCCCATGTGCTGGTATAAATCTGCAGAAAATGCATTAAAACCAGCTGCATCTCAAGGAAAGAAGCTCACAGAAACTCTTTTCTGCAAAACTCCATTCATGCCATAGTTTCACTGCATTTAAAATATACATTTCCAGTTATCTTTCATATGCAGTAGTGCTTCCAGTTCATTTGCCACTAGAAGCCAAGTCAGAGCTTGCAATGTTATTTTTAAATGCTATGTTTCTGCTGGTTGCTTCATAATTATCTTACTAATGTGTTTTAAATCAATGGTCAGTATCCAAGTATATATTTAAGCCTTTGTAAGTACATTGGTGTAATCTGGAGCAGCAAATTGCCACTAATTAACGAGCCCTTGACTGAATTCATAGGAGCATTGGCTCACTATGCAACTAGTTCATCATCTTGGTTTCATAATTGCCAGTACTTACAACGTCAAGTTTCTAGCTCTTGATAACCTTCAGTGCTTCTGCACAGTAACTGCTTTAACCTTAGGAACTGCAGAATAGCTAAAATGTTTTCTTGTACATTATTTTACAAAACAAAATAAGCCAAAGAGGGTAAATTAATGTGCCCTCAGTCAACATTTGTGATCTCTATAGGCCACAGAAAGAAGCAGGCTTTTCTTGGACCCACACTTTTTCTTGCTAGGCCTGGGTCCAATGCTTTATTTTTCATAATGTGGAGACCTCATAGTGCCATCCACAAATTTTCCCTCATCTAAGAAGGGTCTCTAATCTCCATTTGGAAAGCATTCGATGAAAGAACTGGTCATTTATTGCAGTTTGCAAAAATATCTGTGTTTGTATTTTGTGGGAAAACCCACCACAAAGTCCAGTGGCACCTTGAAGACACACACACTTATTACAGCATGAGCTTTTGCAGACTATACGTAGCCCACTTTAACTAGACTAAATTGACAAATACTTTGAAATTTGTTCCATAATTAGCATGGCCCTTTTTGCTTCCATTTTGGAGATTTTTTTCCCCTACCACTCAGAGCTTCTTTTTTAAAGCCCGAGCAATTTGAACAGTGTTTTCCCTGTCTGATTGTTTCTTTGGTTGTTTCTTTAAACCAGGGGTCAGGGAACTTTTTTACCTTTTACCCCCCCCCCAAAAAAAAATTATGCATGCTGACATTATCCCCTTGCATTGAAAGGAAGGAAATCATACATTATTTGAATTCAAAATCTTATTGAATCTTGTCAAAATTACTTTGATGGCTTCAACCAGCTGGGTGCCGAAGAGGGAAAGCTGAGGCAGGCACCCTTGCTCTTGATGCTACGGTTGAAGCTAATTCATGAGGAGTTCTTAAAGGTGGCTTTACTGGGCGGTTGAGAGCAGCCACATGAGATAAGGAGGGAGGGAGAGAGGGAGGGAGATAGGGATGGGAAACACAGCAGTTGTCTGGGGAAATGGCGGGAGAATTCCACCTACTTTAGCTCGCTTTCTCTCTTTTGCAAGAAATGGGGACTGAGCCCATTGAAGCCTCCTTTCCCCTCTCATCCCTGACTCCCAAATGACTTCCTCAGGGGCCTTGGGGACAGCAAAAAGGAAAAGGGCTGGGAAAGCGAAGTGGCAGGGGACATGGCTTGGCTTCCTCAGCGAACCTGAGGTGTTTTGAGGTGTTCATGCATAAACAGCCAGGGCTTCCCTTTCCCATCCACCTCCTCAACCTTTTTACATCTTCTCAGCCATTCTGGCTTTTCCCCGAGGGGGGGGGGAATGCCTGCCACCTGCAAATAATGCCTCCAGGCTTACGAAGGTGAAGGCGGAGGAAGAGGCAGGAAAGCTGGGCTGCCCCCCCTACACCTGCTGCTGCCGCCCCCTTTCCAAATTCTTCTTTGGGCTGCCATTTTGGGATCTGGCAAGGCTGGGCATGTAGAGCCGCGTGGATGTACACCTTGCTGTTTCCAACCCCACCTCCCCACCAGCCCGTGCACTTTAAGGAGAGGGTGAAGGGGAAGCAGGAGGAGCTGGGGGGGGAGAGGACTTTGGGTGCCAACGGCCAAAGACTCTTCCCAGCACTCACTGTCTCACTCTCTTCAGCTGCTGTTGCTCAATGCGGCGCAATTGAGGGGTAGTAGTGCAGTGTGGAGAGCAAGGAAGCCCGGCTGCAGTACCTCCCCTCCTTGCCAAGTTGCGTGCTTGCCCGCTCTCTTCACCTCGTTTTGGCAGAGCTCACCTGCAGCAGCGGTACAACACGTGGACTGGCTCCCTGGCTTCCTCCAGTGCTTCCAGGACCCGCCTCTATCAGCAAGGAAAGCACGTATACACAAGGACCTGAGCTTGCACTGCACTGCGTCAGGTCCTTGTAGGTATACACACTGTGGGAAATAAAAAGCCCTGGGGGTAATGAGGACGGTCGCGCTGCCGCGACCATCCTCATTACCCCCAGGATTTTCATTTTTACCCCAAATGGGGTAATTTACCCCTGTTCCCCGACCACTGCTTTAAATGGAAGGGTGGGGACACACTCCATATAGCGTGATGGTGATGTATTAATATGGGACATCATGTGTATATATATATAACTTTAGTGCTAGATCACCTCTGCACAAAGGAAAGGAAAAGGAAAGCCTGGGATCACCAGGGAGGTTGTATCAAAGGTAAGGGGGACCATGGTCCATAGGCACATGCCAAATCCCATTGGATTAATGACCAGTATAGACATTGGCACTGGAGCAACCCAGAATTTTCATGTGATCACCTAAACCGAATACAACTGTGAATTGAATTGCAATGGTGGCGGGGAAATAAACAAAAGAGACTGTGAATTAAGTCACAGTGAAGTCAAATCACTTCAATCCAGCTTGACAATGTAGTTGCACACTTAATTAAATGCAGGAAGTGTTCTCTAGAATTGCAGGCCATACAGCTTATATATACAGTAGATTTGGCATAGGAGTGTGTGTACAGTAATGAATTCTGGTGGAAATTGAAAGCAGAAATGCATATTCCAGTTTACGACATTTTCCAGAATACTCAGAGTATTGTGGTCTCACAGGGACACTGAGGATGTCCTTTATTTGAAAACACTGCAACGAGGTTGCATAACAGAAAGGAAATAACAACAATAGAAGGATAACACCCAGGCAACAATGACGTACTTTGGTGCAAGTATGTCCTTCTTTCACAAGGAAGAACTGTGATATTGTTGCTGTGGTATCTCTTCCATAGGTGTCCAGGCATTCACCTCCTCTAAAAAAAATTCTGTTCCAGTTCAAATTCACTGTTAAAATATTTATAGCTAAACCATCATGTCTGTGAAAGTTAACAAGCAGCTATTGTGGGGAAGCGAACGGCTGACCTTTCCCCTCAGTAACCCCAGAAGCAGCAGAAAACATAGCTTGGAAGCAACTTAGCACTTGTATAATTGGAAACATGCGGGAGAGACCACAGGCACCTAGTCTGCATCTCATCAGCAAGACTAATAGGGTGTGTGACTCTGTGTCAGGATAACAAACAAAGGTTCCATCCATTCTTATTAGCCATGCCCTGTTAACTGTGCATTGCCTGTGGGGGTGGGGAACCATATGCTGATGATGCGTTCTTTCAACACATCTTCTGCCCTGAGATTCATGGCTTTGTCTTTGCATGGAACTATGATTTAAGACTGATCACCTAATGAACCTTTACCTTTTTTAAAGCTTGATACTAATCTCAATCTGCCCAAAGCACACACTTTTCTTAAACACTTCTAGGTTGTTGTTGTTTTTGTTGTTTAAATGTGTACCTTGAGTTATTTCATATTTTTTAAGCTGTTGCTTAATGGCGTGCTGTATGTTGTTGTGATTGTTACAAAAAATGCAGGAAATGAAGATTTGTTAAAAATGTGCTTGCCACCACCACAAAAAAAAACCTCACTCAGTGGCTAACATCCTCTTATATCACCACACAAATGACTTACATTTAGTAGATAATTACACGAACAGAAGAAATCACTGTAGATATTATTGGTTGCACACTGAGTCACACAACTCAGTATTCATTTGATAATGTCTGTAGTGATTTCTCAACTTGGGCCAATTGACTTCCCAAAGTTATGGGGATGTATAATCTCCAGACTTAAAATGAAGGTACTTCAAAATGCCAGATGCAGGGGAGTGTTATCAGGAGACAGATATCTAGTTGTCTTGTGTGCTCCCAGAGGCATCTGGTGGGGCCACTGTGACATATAAGAAGCTGGATTAGATGGGCCCTTGGCCTGATCCATCAGGGCTCTTCTTATGTTCTTATGAGGTTGTTGATGGTGTTCCTGGCAGGCTGTTGGTCCCCACCCCAGACACCTCAGTAGGGTCCTCACACCAAGCCAGATGCAGAGCAGCAGTGACTGGCTTGGGAGAGGGAGGAGGCACCTGGGGAAAGATGAGGGCAATGGAGCTGTCTTCCATAGAAGATGCTTTGGTGGACACCAGAGAGAAACCTGAACCCAGTGAGAGAGACCTCAGAAACAGAGAAGAAAAATGCTTGGAGAAAAATGCTTGAGGGACATCAATCCAGGAGGAACTAAAAGAGGCACCAAGTGCAGAGGAGATGTGGGGTGCTGAGGAGACACCTACCAGGAGGATCCCTGGAATTTGGTCTTCATAAAGCAAAGCAAAGCAAAGTGTGCTGCTTATATACCGCTCCAATAGCGCTTCAAGCACTCTCTGGGCAGTTTACAAGTTAATTATGCAGGCTACACATTGCCCCCCCCCCCCAGCGAGCTGGGTACTCATTTTACCGGCCTTGGAAGGATAGAAGGCTGAGTCAACCTTGAGCTGGATACCTGGGATTGAACCCCAGGTCGTGAGCACAGTTTTGGCTGCAGTACAGGGGTTTAACCACTGCACCACGAGGATCCTTCATACTGCTCTGGGTCTCTTGGGGGCAACGTAGCCTGCAAGGAGCAGCTGACCCATCCCCTTGTTTGGTGATGGGTCGATGCCCACCTGTGGAGGGCCAGCTGGGCCCCACCCCCACCCAAAGGCAACACTGGAGGAGGAAAAATCAAAATGAATGGTAGCAGTGCCCCCAATAGAATCAGCAGCCAGAGCAAGAGCAGCCAATGCAGTAGTTGTCCCCAGTGAGACTTGGACCCGACATGTATGTGTCCACCTGTGGCCCTCTGTGGAGTTTCTCATTGATTGACTAATGACTCATGGGCCTCATGAGTCCAGACTCGTGAGGACCAGACTGAGTTACTCCAAGGGCAAGTGCTAATAACTTTATCCCTGGGAAAACTCTGTCCCCCTATATCATTAACACAGTTGTTGTTCAGGAAGACTATCTGGAGTCAATGGATACGGGAATGGAGGATGGCTTGCCTGTCATGCCTACAGAGTGTGGGGAGGGTGGCAAGCCACGCACTGACCCATCCTGCTGTTTGAATATGACTTATTATAATCCTTTCAGATTATGTTCCAAAAGGGTATTCCCCCCCCCCCACATGGAGGATGCATGCAGAATCATCATTTTGGAAAGACTTCTTCATCCCTGAATGTTCTAAATTTCTAGCCCATCCCCAGTTGCTTTCAAAAGAAGATTCTAGGTCAAAACAGATGCCATTCTTAGAATCTAATTAGAAAGAAATATGTTTATTGTTTCAACAGTGCAATCCCGCCTGAGATTTGAGATTTATATCTGAGCAATCAGAATACAAATTAAGCCTCTGTTTACCTCTTGAAAACCAATCACAGAACAATCACAGAACAAAGCAAACTAATTTGCATGTTACAGAAGATTCAAAGTGCTCATGCAATGACAATCAGACATATTTGAGTAATTGCCACACCTAGCAAAGAATGCTCTCCAGGGTGTCGTTTGATCTTCTAATATTGACCGCAAGTTGAAAATGTCACATTGATCTGTACCTGCATGGCAATATCCCCATCATCAGGCACAACAGTGATTGAAACTTACTGTGTTTCCAAGGATCCAAGTCCAATACTTAATGCAACTACTACTTTCATGTAAGAATGGAAAGGATATTTTCATTAAAGTAGTTTTTCCCCTCATTTATTTAATTTGGGGTGCACATCCATATCCTTCAGATCCAAAAGAGATAGCCAGAACAACATATCTTGCCTCTTCTTACATTTCCTCCCAGCAATGTGCTCTGCTTTGCTATGCCTGACTCTAGAATTAGACAAGGAAAAGAAGCCATTGTTTATATTCTAGAAATAATCCAGATGACACACTATGGGACTGACGAGGGTCCCCATGTTTGTGAGAGTGGGGTCTCCAAATCCCAGAGAGTCAGGGTGAGATTGCCAATCCACAGTTCACCTGTGGACTGGGATGTTGGTGGCAGAGATGTGGATGATGAGGCCACAGATGTAGCCATGGCGAGACTGGGATTTAAAGAGAAGAGTGATGCTGGAGAGGAGGGGAACTGTTGGGCCAACACCATAGACTGGGAGGTGTGCAAAACACAGAAGATACGGTCACTGTCAGAAAGGTTGATGGCCAGATGGGAGACAGTATATTGTCATGATCCTGAGATGGGGTGCTGGGCTGAGTCACTCGTGCTGCCTCGGAAAGCTGCCTGGGTCCATTGGAGGCTCAAGAACCAGTGTCAGACATGACACCAGCAGAGGAAACAGCAAGGCCAAGCAGCCCCATCAGAGACCTCCCTGTCAGCCCACTTACAGATAAGCAGACAACCAGCATCCTGCTCCTCCCCACATCACACCTTGCTACCCAGGAGAACCCAGCCAGGTCTTGCTAGAGTTTAGCAACACCTTCTGAGAGGACTTCCATACCTTTGGGGTTGTGGATCCCAGCAGAGACTTGAGGAGGGTAGTGGGGAAGGTGCCATCACCACCTGCCTGCAAGGTCAGCTGACTGCCAGCATACAGCACACTTGTTGCGGCATCCCTTGCCTGGCATACCTGTGCTCAGCCCCCACCCCCCACAAGGACTGTGGGTATGACATGAACTTCCTGGTGCCCTAAAGTTTTAAAGTTATGGTTTGGCCTGGTTGGCCCCTTAAAAGTTCAGTGGCTTCAATAAAGAGTCTATTCCAGTAACCACTCATCATGTTATGAGGGAGGGGGCTGATAGGAGCCACTCTCTCACACATTTCCTTTCCTCTGTGTTTTCTCACTAATTCCTTTTCCAGCACTTAAGTAAGAACTCTTTCTAGAATTGAATTTCTCTAAATATGTATTTTGGCTCTCTTTTTCCTGTATGGACCAGAACTTTTAGGGTTCTTCTTTTCCAATGTTATGCAAGCAGATCTCTATTCAATATGTATATACAAAATAATGCTTTAATCAATAGGGAAATGCATAAAAGGACTAAAATCGTGTACATTAGGGAAAATGTGGACTAAAATAAAAACACATTTCCAAATGAGACGTTTTTAACCATCTGATATGGAACTCAGATAGAATGAAAATGCTGGTGGTATTCTGTGAGGTGTAATAAAAAGGAAAGTGACGCATCTTTACATCCTTACTCCCATGTGTATCTGTCTTTAGCTCCCATTAGAAGGTCATCCTCTGAATAGCCTCTCAGTCTGAGAGCCCTCCCTCAGAGAAAGCCATGAGAGTCTATTCAGGTTTCATGCCTGAAACTATGGCAGGAACAGGGCATAAACCCATCCCATGTCCTTACACCACCTAGAAGTTAGTGTAAAGATCTGCCAGGGACTTCCTGTGTTGATTGGTTAGTTACAATTCTTATGATTTGTAGTATATATCTACTGCTTCAGAATTTGGGGGTTACTTACATGACTGGACTAAAAATGTCAAGGGGAACCTTACCTTACCTTACCTTTGCTCATATAAATTTTAAGATGCATCTTTGGCTATATTTATTTTTTAAATATATTATTGTCAGGCTTTAATCAGCTTTAATGATGCATAGAGAACATTCTTAGGAGGCATCCACAGCAATAAACCTAAACAACTAATTTTTAAAAAGTAAATAAATAATAACTTTTCACTCTGGCCATACCAAAGGTCATCACTAGAACTTGGGACTTCATTGTAGAATCAAGAGTGGGAATTTATAATTAATCACCCTTGCTTGCACTAACTAGGAATCCTGGGAGTTTCAACATGGAGTCGTGCTGTTGGCTTGGTCTCATTCGATCAGTTTCTCCTCTCTGGATTATGAATTCCACTCAGCATAAATAATTAATGCTGTCAATCAATGAAAAGAGCTTTAGTTCATTAATCATATTCTTTGAACTGTTGATAACTTAATTAATCAATCAAAGTTAAACAAACTTGCCTACTACCAAAAAAAAACTCCTTTTGATGTACTGAAGAATGTATAATACAGCTTGCAATTTAATATATAGCAGCTGCCATCTTATAAGAGGAAACAACTGCTGTTTTTTGTTGTTCTTTTTTTTTTACAAAAAAAGTAATATTGTTTTAAAGGCAAATGGATCTTTCTGCTGTCACATTACTGAATTTCATGTGTCAAACCAAGTTTTACCAACAGAATTTACAGAGAAGTCAATAATGTGAGGATGTGATCCACTAGGATGATGTAAAGGATTCCAAGAAAGAAAGTGAATATTGCAAGTCAAAAGTATTATCCTTTCTTCTTAAATGCAGATTTCCAAAAGCTAGCCTAGTTATACAATTTCCACCATCCAGTTTGGTATATAAAATGGCCTTTTGTTGACCTGAAACATTTGTTTTCTTTCAATTATTTCTTTTACTTCTAATGTAACTCTCTTACAGAAACGAGAAACCTTTGATCCTCCAGATGCCTTAGACTAGAACTCTCATCTAGGCCCCCCTGAGGGTCTAATTCAATATGGTTGATGGTAAGCTTTGGAGAGCATGAAGTTCCAAACATCTGCGGAACCAGCAACAAAATGCTGCCACCAAGGTATTGACTGGTACAAGAACACATCATACTGTGGAGGGTTTCCAGAGGGGCCAACCTATGTTCTTCCACACTTGTCAACCCCTAGGTGAGCTCCTTGGTGGATGACATTGCAATAGCCAACCATACCAACATATGAACATCAGAGTCAGCCATGGAAGTAGATGACCTAAAGACCTTGGGAGAACCCAGCCCTGAGAGTATCAGGGATAAGGAACCTCTGGGAAAAACCAAGACTTTAGGAGCACAGAATCAGGTGGGGCACATCGGTGTATAGCAGGGGTGGGCAATTAATTTCTATGGGGGGGGCCACATGAAAAATCTGAACTGTGTTCCGGGGCCAAACCAATTTTACTTAAAAATAAAATGAAACAGTGATGTTATGATTGTTTTTATTTTAAACTTGTTAATCTTCACAAATACTAAAGAGGGTTTTTGCAGTATGTTAAAGATAAGCAACTAATAAACTTTAGACAAAAAGGTATAAATGGTTTTGATGTTCAAAACTGTCCGCAGGCTGGTCAGGAGCAGCTCACGGGCCATATGTGGCCCTCAGGCTGCACTTTGCCCAGGTCTGGTATATAGGAATTGGAAGAATCTAGAGAGAAGGAGGGGGTCACAAAGAGTTGGACACAACTTAACGACTAAGCAGTAACAAAAGAGAGAAGAAGGGGGCATGAAAATATAAAAGGGAAGAAAGGGGTAGTAGCATAAAGGTGACCAGGATTCTTGGGAAGGGGGAAACTGGTGGCGATGGACAATCCAGGCAGAAACAGGGAAAGACAAATAAGGAGAGACGTGGTTTTAGGTCCCAGCATGGTCCCTTTTGCTTCATTTGGTCAAGGGATGCCATAGCCCAAAGGAGATGCAACCATCCTCCTGTCAGTACAGCCCTGATAACCCCTGCCCCCCCCCAACACAACTGCAGAGGTGGAGGAGACAGAAACAGTTCCAGAAGCCAAGGTGCCAACCATTCAAAGGGTGTTGACCTGCTATCGTGGCCAGGGACATGAGCACTGTTAGAATTCCTTCCCCTTGCGGACATGTGGGAGGGCAAGATAACTTTGGACTTGCAAATTGGTCTGAAGGTACAGCTACACTAGCAGGAGGGAGGGAGTCAGTGTGGGATGGTTTGGAACAGTTGATTTGATTGGAATGATCTAATCAAGCCGGACATCTCACACAGAAATGGCTCCTACCAATATCATGAAGTGGCTTAATAAGCATAACCCTTCAGGATACTGGCAAATTAATCCCTTTCCCCACTGAGCAGACAGCAATGGAAATTGTTTTTTTTTTTAAAAAAAAACTGTATATAGACTAATTATGATGCACTACATCAGTTATTCAAATAAAAAAATCTTTTCTTTGCCTTCTTTTAAAAGCCTGGCTGAGAAACTGCCTCCAGTCGAAGCCACCACTGTGAGTTCAGCTGCAGGTGGTTTCTCACTTGGCCCTTTAAAATGAAGCAAAGATTTATATATATATATATTGCTTATTAAGCCACTCCACCGGCAAATTCAAACTGGGAGGCTTGCTTTTGGTCAGTTTCAGTGATCACACATGCTGAAACTGATCCAAATCACAGTGATTCTACTTGATCGCTGTCCTTAAGAGCACATCAGCCTGTCCCTGCAGTGGGCTAACCACCCGTGTAGACAGCCTCCGAGGGACACCTAGCTCAAGGGAGCTAGCAAAGTACGACTGCCGTAGTGAAAGAGTTGTGTTAGAGCTGTTGGTTTGTTAAATAGGGTTGTGTTAAATAGCAGCTTCAGTTCCGCTTTCATGTCTGGACCCAGGGAACCTTTCAATACTGGGCTAGTTCATGATTCAGTTTGTGCAAACCGTTTTGCTGAAATAAAGCAAAATGCCCAAATCTTTTTCACTCAGCGCTTCCTTTGGCTTCAGCAAGACGGATGCCTGCCCCTCACCCTGCCGCCATCACCCTCCTACCTTTTCAAGCCACTGCTTCAGCCACCGCCAATCTGAAAGGCAGCAGGCTTGGCTCCTTGCATGGACGCCAGGCCTGCTCCCTGTGTGCATGCGCCTGCCATCAGCTGTGCAGTGAGTGCATGCACACAGGGAACAGGCCTGGCTCCTTGCACAGAAGCTGGGCCTGCTTCCTGTGTGGACACACACACTACTCCGCTGATGGGCAAGTTCATGCGCATAGACAGAAGGATGCTGGTGGTGGTGATGGAGGGGGAGGAGGAGGCTTGAAGGCAAGGCCAGGAGGCAATGGGGGCAGGTATGAACCCAAAAAATGAACCACAAACTGGTTCATTTGGGGGAGTTTGCTAAAGTTTGTGAACCATCATACAGTAAACTACCAGTTTTCATGTTCAAGCCCATCTCTACTTTCCATGTATGCAAAAAGACCAAGGAAGGTTTTCGTTGTTATTTCAGTGAGTGGAATGTGCATCTTTAAAGTTGCATTTCAGTGAAAAACTCAGATGTTTTTGTTTCCAAACCTCAAGCTAGCAAGGGAAAGATCAATTCCACATGAGAAGTGATATGACATAAAATTAGCAGGATTAGATGCAAGGGACTGAAAGGTCAGTGCATTTCAAAAGGCAAAGAGCAAAATTACAACAGTTTGGCTTGTGTATAAAAAGAGATTACCAAATGTCAGGAGGGCTGATTCGGTTTTCTCTACCCAGCAGGTCCCCATGCAACACAATGTGTGTGTGTGTGTGTGTGTGTGTGTGTGTGTGTGTGTGTGTGTGTGTGTGTGTGTGTGTGTGTGTGTGTGTGTGTGTGTGTGTATACACACACACTGTTATTTTTCCAGTGGGACCTAAGCACAACTAACTTGCCCTAGATCCAATCTATGCATATTCACCTGCTGTCATCAGTTGTTCCAGGACAAGTCAGCACAGATCACTGCATTTTATCACATCAGGGAAATAACAACAAGATGTAGGGTCCCACTCCTTCAACTTTATAAGCTTATTAGAGATAGCAAATTGTCTGAAGACAGAGCGATTGCTCACAAAGAAGCTAGAAGGAAAAAAGGCCTGATAAAATGGGAATGCCAAGAGCTACTGACAGTGCAGCGAGATGGACTGCATCAATATGTTCTCCCGACTTAGCACTTCAAGGCTGGTGATAGGCAAAGTCTTTGGTGCAAAATTTGAAATTAATTTCCAAGATGGAGGCAGTAAAATAACACACATGTATCTTGGTCTCTGTTTTAGGAGATTCACACGCACCCTTTCCCCCCCCCCAGTAGCCCACCAAAGGAGTAGGATCTGTCATGCAACCAGATTGTATGTTGATAAGGTGATTGCATATTGACACATTTTCCTCAGGGTGGCTTTTGAAATCCTGTGAAGGAAGCCGTATCTTTTAAAATTTTTAACATTGACTGTTTAAGCCTTCTTCGAGAGCTAGAGGCAGCAGCTATCAATGGGAAAAAATGAATTAGTCAAACCTGGACCCAGTGCCTGCCTTGGGAATCAGGTTAAGAGAGAGTCTGGTTTAACAATGGCTTTCTGCCTAAAGGGAATTCAGCATCCATTTTGGGGTCAAAAATGACATTTGACAAGTTTCATCAGTGGTTTATCGATTTTTTTCAACAAAAAATCTTTGCTCACACAGAAACTGGATTATGATGGATGCACTGTGAAAATACTTGTGATGGATTCCAGTGTTTACTGAAGGAAAAAAAAGTGATGAAAATGCAATATAGATGTGTAAGAAGACCATTTTAAATCTCCCTAAATGGCAGTGCACTTGTCAATCATGATTTGCTCGCACAGCTGTCTCTTATATTATTAATCTTTTCATAGAACTTCTCAGTCTGTCAGGATTCCATCTCATTTTTCATCACTTTGATTGATGTGACATTTGAGGATGGGTCAGAAGTATCTACCACCACAATACGTAGACCTTTTGTCAGAGTAGGGAAAGTCAATGGCCAAGGTCCTGCTTAATCACCAGGCATGTAACTACAAATGCAGAAACAGTTATGGTGATGTAAAGTGGTCAGGTTGCCTGCTCACATCACTTCTCTCATACAGTTGGTCACATGAATAGCACATGAGGAAACCAGGCAACTGGATATCTCCAGTTTACCTGGTAAACTGAACAGGATACAGGTCAACATGAGCAGCTACTGAGGTCTATCTTCAGGAATACTTAATCCATATCATGATTTTCACTCAGGGCTACTGCTAAATAGCAGCCAAAATGAAGAAAATGGAAGAAACAACAGTGAAGGTTGTTGTGGAGGTCCTGGCTGTGAGTGTGAACCAGAACATGAACCAAAGGACTCCTGAGAGATGATTCCGAGAGCAGAGACTACAATTTCTGAACCTGAAGACCCAAGGTCTCCTCACTTGGGCCTCAATCTTCCCATGACTGCATCACTTACAACTACTGAGGAGGAAAGCGATGGAATGCTAGGCTCTAAAATGGACATTGTCCCTGTAAATTCAGCATCTTATGAGAAAGAGGAGGCCAAAGAAGTGCAGTCTGGCCTCATAAAATATCTCATTTGGTCTGCAGGCTTTGTCAAGGCACAGTTCTTACTTGGTCCTCTTTGCAGTCTTGCAGCTCTAGATGTCCCAGAGAGCTCTTGCTCAATGGCATAAGAAAACCCATATTAAAAAAGAAAACCAGTGTGTAGCTAGTTCAGTTCTGTCTACAATATTTAGGGTGGTGGTGAGACACTCTCTGGAGACCATTGAGTAACATAAATGTAATGTTATCATTACACAATGTGCCTTATAAGTAAGCCAAGCTTTTAGCATTGTATTCTTGTAAGCACGCGGTGAACAGGTATTGGAAGCTGCAATCACAGCAGCAAGCCCCGCCATCAGTGTTTGGGGAAAGATTTATGCGATCTGAAGAGAAACCAGAGTATACCACCATCATTGTTTGGAGGGGTGTTACATGTCTGTAAAATGTATATTTGCAAAATAACAACAGCCTTCAGAGATACCCTACAAAAAATACTCCCATAACAATGTCTGCAGTCACCCTCTGACCCTCCTCACCTCGTAAGTAAATAGGGATGCAGATTGGCTTAGAGCCACTGAAAGGGATAGCAAATCAGATGTGTAATTGAGGCAGATTCTGTCTCATGTACCGGCATAAGGGAGGGCTTTACACAATGATGAGCAAATCTGTCAGTTTTGCTTTCTCCCATAACCCCATGATTTGATTCTCAAGTTTGTTCTGTCCTGCCTACAGTGAAATTTGCAGATTTCTGAATGTTCTGGTCAAAGCATGACCAACAGAATTAGATGCTGTCTCCACCAGAATGGTTTAATAGGCATCTGCACACATGGGCCGAGCTGTAGCTGTTTGCCACATAGCTGATGAAGGTGAGGAGCATGTTAGAAAAAAAAATAGACAGCAATCCTAACTCAGCACTATGTTATTACCTCTTGTTAAACCTAATGGAATAACTTTACATTTTGTTCCTGGCACTGCTGACAAGCTTAGGAATACATGTTGCTATTAAGAGGCATACAGACCAGGGCTGGCCCATCCTGTACTTTTAAGAGGCATTCCAACCCATTCCATATCCAGGTCCATGGTTTTATCTGTACATTTCTAGATATTCAGGTAATATATAAAGAGACAGAATGTGAGGGCAATGAAAATTGATGGGGAGGGGGCTATGCAGTGCCCTAATCATGTGACTTATCCACTCAAAACCCATACGGCAACGTACCTTCTAAAATGGCACACACCCTTTCTGTCATAATAGTACAGTGGGCCCTCTACTTACGAACTTAATCCGTTCCGGAAGGAAGTTTGTAAGTCGAAACTTGGTAAGTCGAATCAGCATTTCCCATAGGAATGCAGTGAAAACCATTTAATCCGTTCCGGCTGTTTTTGGTTCTTAAGTCAAGCAGTTTTGGTTCTTAAGTCTAGCAGCGGTTTTTAACTCGAATCATTCGTTCCCATAGGAACTAATGCAAAGCTGCTTAATCCGTTCCTACCACTAGGGGCAGAATTTTTTCTTTTTTTCTTTTAACCTAAGATGACTTAGGTTTTAAAAAAAGGAAAGAAAAGAGGAAGGGAAGGAGGGAACAGACACCTTTTCAACAGAACACCTTGAAAAGCACATTTTCAGCCAAGACAAGCACCTTTTGGGGGGAAAGGGACAGCAAATGAGAGAGGGAACAAGCACCTTTCAGACAACAGAACACCTTGAAAAACACTGCTCAGCACAAAGGGAGACATGGCTCTGAATTCCATTTTTAACCTGCTTGCAAGCAAGCTTTCTTCCCAACAGAATTCCTCAGCACAAAGAGAGACATGGCTCTGAACTCCATTTTTACCCTGCTTCCAGCAAGATTCCAGCAAGCATGCAGCCTTTTTAAAACTGTAAAATCTACCCAGGAAGACCCATCAAAGCTCAGAAACCCACCACCACCTAGCCCTACCCCCCCACACACACACCGACTAGCTGCAAAATACCCTGTACAGTACAGTAAAAACATACTGTACTCACCCAGAACAGGCAGTCTCTCTGCTTAAAAAAAGAATGTCAAAAAAAAATCCAAAAAATTTTTATAAGCCAAAAAAATTAGAATACTGTCCTGTCCTGTCTGTACAGCACTGTACCAGGACCAGGCAGTACCAGGCAGTCTGAAGACTGTCTCTCTATCCACTCTGTAAATGCTGGGAAGAGCGAGGAAGCAGATAATCTTGGCTGGCAAACAGTTAACTGAAAGTTCAAATTTTGCTCTTTCCCCGCCTTCCTCACCGGTTTTTTTTTTTGTTCGTAACTCGAACCACATGTTCGTAAGTACGGCCCACTGTTTCTATGGATCGAACACATGTTCGTAAGTAAGGTCTGCTGTTTTCCATGAGATTGGGTTCGTAACTTGAAATGTTCATAACTAGGGCCGTTCGTAAGTAGAGGGCCCACTAGTTTAGTAAACTAACCCTAGTGAGAGAGCAAAGGAAGAGGATATTCCAGAACATTAATAATTTGCTAATAATTTATACAAACCAATGTCTGGAAGTATATCTGAAAAATATGTAGATAATTCTTATTAAGTACAAAAGATTGTAAGTGGCTAAATGGATCAAACATAAAACCCTGTAGCCAAGCTATTGCTCAGTGCTAAATATACAGATTAGGACATGAGTCATGGACAGCTAAAATAAAGATTTATACCCTTATAAGGGCTAAAATAAAGATTTATACCCTTATAAGAGCTTTCACTCTTAAATTAGCTCTCTAAAGTAACTTACTGTAAGTATGTTTTAATACCATTCATGACAGTGATTGTAGCATACTTTGTAGAGTTTGATGGCTAAAACCAATTGTTAATCTGAAGTAATCCATTGAACCTATAGGACTTTGGTAAATCAATATCTGTGTCTTATTAACTGAAATCCTGTTGTTGAGCATAGTAGGTTGCAATTGGAATAGGCCTATTGCATTAGTGGTACTTATAGAGGTGTTGACTCAGCAAATCCTACTGATTCAATGGGCCATCTTTAGTTGTGACTTACTACACTATTTCAACCACTGATTCAGTGGTTCTACTATGTTTCTGACAAAAAACTGCATTTACCCCTAAGACTAAAATTCCAGGGTTTTGAGATTTTCCTTTATGGTGCTTATGTTAGAGAGGAGACGAGGGGAGACTGATTGGAAAGAATCCCTACACACCCTTGTCTAGTGCCTCTATGAATCGATCTACTCATTAACCCTTTTAATTGTTCCTAAATACCTGGATTGCGGTAGACACAGATGAAATTTGTTCTAAGTCCCTGACAGCTGGTTCACTGTAGTCCTCTACTTATACACAGACATCCTCTAAAATAAAATGTGGTCCTTGTTTTAAAAGTAAAGCCAGAGGCATGGCTAGCCACTGCTCATGAGCCAAGTGAATTTATGAACAGGATTACTTTTCCTTCTTCTGCTTTCTAGGTGTACGTACTGGGGGGCTGGAATTAGGCAGTAATTGAGAATTGTTGGATAGCTCAGTGGTTTAGGCATATGGCTGTGGAGCCAGGGGCTGGGAGCTCAATTCCTGGCAGGAGCTGGACTTGATGGTCCATAGCATTCTTTCCAGCTTTGCAATTCCAATATTATTATTATTATCCAAAAATGCCAAGCACAATCAATCAAAATTATAGGAACATTAACAGGTATTACATAGCAAACACAAGTTTTAACCAAAAACCTAATACTGCTGTTTTTGTCGCTTCAATGATGCTATTTCTGGGATCAGCAACTGCTTAAAATACTGTGTGAAATTTCTTGATATTGTTCCCAAAGCCCCATTGATAATGGGGATCACTGAGATATGTTTCATCCACAAGTGAGATGTTTCGATTGTCAGATTTCTGTATTTAGTAAATGTTTCCAATTCTTTAGCTTCAACTCTGGCACCCCCTGGAATTATAATGTCAATGATCCAGACATTTCTTTGTTCTGTTACTACTATGTCTTACTACTATGCCTGGTGTGTTATGTTTAACGTACTTATCAGTTTGAATCTGGAAATCCCACAAGATCTTGACTTTGTCATTTTCTCTACCTGATGATCCCACCCATTTTTGGAGGCTGGCAAGTTATATTTTTTGCATAATGACCAGTGCATTACTTTTTCCACTCTATGGTGTCTAATTTTGTAATCTGCTTGTGCAATCTTTGGGCATTCACAGATGAGGTGAAACACATTTTCATCTTTTTCTTGTCAAGAGTCGACATTTGCTGTTAGCACTAATTCTTTGGATCTTAGCTTTCATCATGTTGGTTTGGAGTGCTTGTTCCTGTGCAGCAAAAATCAAGCTTTCAGTTTCTTTCTTAACAGTCTCTAGTTTTACCCATGCCCATGTTAATTTATGATCATGCTTTCCATCAATATTTCTCAGGTGTTGTCCATCTACTAGTTTATTTTTCCTTGTTTAATTTATTTTCAAGTTATTGTTTCTTATATTGGGTCTTCATTTGTGTTGTTTTCCAAATATTCTCCATTTCCATCATCTTAAGGATTTCTTTCTCTACTTATACTAATATAACCATTTAGCTTATATTTTTTCCTCCTATGCTACCTACCACCAATTTTTCATAATAAATATATTCTGTCTACATCACTTTTTGGATCTAGTATATTATACATGTTCATTGGCTTGAGTATTTTTTGACCCAGTTCTTCTAATTCATTTTGGGTCCAATCTATTATTCTAGCTGGGTATCGAATAACTGGAACTGCCCTGCGTTTATGGCTTTGGTTGTATTTCCACCATTTAATTTTGACTTTAAGATTTTCTACAGTGTTTTGATATATTCCCATTCTGTCAGTTCTTTAACTTTTGTTTGCAGGATGTTATCTGCTTCTAATATTCCCAGGTATTTATAATTTTCATCGATAGTTATTTTATAATATCACCATTTTTAAACTCTATTTCATCTAGTTTTTGGTTCTTGCCACGGTGCATAGACAAAGCTGCACATTTGTCAATTCCAAATTTCATTTGAATATGTTCACTAAATATTTGCACTGTTTTTAGCAGTGATTCAATCTCAGTGGAACTTTTTGCATATAGTTTTAGGTTATTTATTTATTTATTTATTTATTTATTTATTTATTTATTTATTGAGAGACAGAGAGAGAGAGAGAGAGACAGAGAGAGAGAGAGAGAGAGAGAGAGAGAGAGAGAGAATGCCTCCTTTCTTCTAAAGCACAGGTTTCCAATCTTGTGGTCGTGACCCTCAAAGGAGTCATGAAGCGATCTTGGGGAGAGTTGCCATCGTTAATTTTATTTGCAAATATTTTTATATTTATTATGTTAAATACACAGTGCTGTTTTATTTTAATCCACAGTTAAATTTAATCAGAACTAGAACTGCAAGCAACCTAAGAGTTCTTATTTATTTCTGTACCCCTTTGGACAGATTTTACTTTCATGTAGGCACATCACTCCTAGCCCCTCTGAAAGAGCCCATGAGGGATGAGAATTAGGGTGGAGGGCTTGGGGAAAGGTGTTAGGCTTGAGGGGGAGGGGCTCTTAACCTAGGGGGAGTCAGGACGAGGTGACATGAAGTGAAGATTGTTTCCACACATAAATCAAACTCAGTGATTTGACATTTGACATCCCCAATGTGCCTCCTGAGAAACTTCCTAACAACTTGTGTTTTTTTAAAAAAAATGCAATATGCCTCACTGTCTGAGATTCCAGCCAAAAATAGGTACACTTCTGTTGAGAACAGGCCCTGCTTGTAGTTTTGAATAAGAAATATTTCATGTAATTTATCTGCACTAACACTGTCAAAATAAAATGAAGCTGTCCTATGCACCTGCTGTAAATCATCCCAGCAACAATATTAGTAAATGCACGGAATAAAATAAAACACATTATTTTTATTGCTATGACTTCTAAAGTCCCATACCCAGAAAGATCTGGACCTGTGAAAAAGATATAAATCAATTGGTTTTTGAAGTATTATCAATTATGAGAGAGCACACTGAGCATCTTTAGCAAAGTGACAAGAAAGACCACAAACAAAGAAATATGGCTGCTGGACCTAATCAAAAGTGCCTGGTCTTAGCCATGAAGTTGTACATCTGTCAAAAATAAATAATTATTGAAGGAAGCAAGAGTCAATGAATTCTTAAATTGGGATTCTGCCACCATTATTTAGAAATCATTCTCCCCAAATTCATTCACTTACTCATTCATTCTATTTCATTCATACTTTCTATTTCATTTACACCCAGCCTTCCTACCTTTCTGGACACAAAACAGCTTGGGACATCATGTTATAATATTAAAATAGCTATCTGAAAGACCACATATTTCTTTAGGAGACTATCTTGGTTTTAAAGTCATCAGATGAAGCCTTTCTCTCAGCTCAACCGTCCTCAGAGGTGAATGTGGTGAAGATATGAGAGAGGGCCTCTGTCACTGATTGCAAGTAGATTAGAGATGAGGGTGTTCATATTTGTATATGAATACTCCCACACAGCTGCCCCCCTGGGGTCGGACTGTCCACTCACACATCTGCTGCCACACGCAATCAACTATCACTCCTGGCAGAAGGACGGAAGATGAGTCTCCCTGCCAGGCTGATGAGTGGATAGCCGACTGCAAGCTCCAGAACAATTGGAAGAGAGAGCAGAGCCGGCGGCAACAGTGGACACGTGAATGGACAGCCTGGCCCCAGGGGTTATGTCCAACTGTGAAGGGGTATTCATATTCCTATACAAATATTTCTCATTATTTCTATTGTTTTAATATTGCAAACCAACTTTCGTCCTCTTGAGGAGAAAGCGGGATATAAATAAATAAATAAATAAATAAATAAATAAATAAATAAATAAATAAATAAATAAATAAAAGCTATACTATGAAAACAAGCACCAAATTAAAGCAGTCTTTTGAAAACCAAGGGGAAAGAAAATTTTAGACCCTGGTACAGTAGGTACTAGACTATAATACATAGTGCAAAGTGCCTTTAGCCACTGGAGCCCTAGGGCTCCTCAGCAAAAATAAAAATAAAAAAAAAATCCTGGGCCCTTAGTCCCTGCTAGGCCTGTAGGCTTCAGCCTAGTCAGTTTTAGGAATAATACAGCTCTGGGTTAGATGCCAAATTTCCATCTAAATAAAAAAGGTATTTGCCAGTTAACAGAAGGAAGGAGGGCCACCCGAGCCTCTTTTCAAAGGCAGTTCTGAGAAGATCCACCATGAAGCTGTTTCTTGTGTCCTCATCAAATGCAACTTTGAGGGAGCTGGAATATGATGGGAGGTGGGTGGGATGGCAACCCAATTTCACCCTGGTAGAGGCTTCAGTCCTGGGCCCAGGAAAGGGGTGAAGTGTTGCAACCTCCTTCTGTCAACCCATTTTCTTTCCCACATACAACTGCTTTTCATTTAAGGCTACCAGGCAAGTATTTAAATATAAGAGTATATTAAGAACTAGGAGAATATTGCTTATTTAACTTATTTCAATAGCACAAATATGATATTATAATTGTAGGCTTTCTTGCATTGGGTGCATTCTTTGGATTTTATGCTTCAGAACTAGATTTTCCAACACACAGAGGCTAAGTTTCAAGCCATATTTCACCTTACAAGGCCATGTGTCACTAACAAGCAGTAGCTTAGCAAGGGGTAGTAATTTCTACACAGGGCTCGTCATATAATTGTAGCAATTATCACTCATTACCACTTTCTAACTCAGCTCTGGAGAGAGGGGCACAATGAACATTCACAGGTTTTGCAATACCCCATTTTATTACCTTGGGGTCTTGATAGTCTTCCTGTAAAACAAGTTGGAACCCCAGCATGGAAAAAAAAAAGAGAAATAAAAACTTGCATGGCCTCAAGCAGTTTATTAGTAAAGCTGATAAAATGAGAGAAAAGAGAAATAATTATAGTTAGCACACATTTAATTGATGTGAGAAGAATGTTAACTAATGCTATAGATATTGAGACAGATGTGTTAAAGTGTCTGGCACAGTTTCTCAAAGCTCCAGTAAGGCTTCAAAAAAGAAATACGAACTTTAGGATTCATTTAAATCTATTACAAAAATAAAATAAAAGACATAGTAAGAGGCAAATTACATTCCTCCAGTATTTAAAGCCCACTTCATGTATGGTATTTTGTCCATATCCTTGGCATTATCTGCTCCTGGGAAGACAGTCTTCAAAAGCTTCTGGACCCTCTGGAGTGCACCACAAGTGCTCCTGTGTCCTGCCCCCCTCTCCCCATGAAAAATATTTTTCTTTCAAAAGGGCTTTTTAAAAAAATAGAGAAGCCCCCTCATGTCTTCTAGTGGCCAATTAAGAAAAAAATACAAACAATTGTGGGAGGCAGGTTGATGTGGATCATATGCTTAACTTTTATGATGAGCTCCATTGAGTTCTTAACTTTGTAAAATAGACTTCAAAATAGATTTCCTTTTGTATCACGCTTCTCTCATCATTGCTCAGACTGAGACCTTAAACAGGTCTCGTGGCTGAGTAATGTGATTCTTTCAATCCTCAGATGTTGCCAAACATCACTTTTACCCATTACTGTATATCATACAATACCTGTCTTTGCCTATTACATACGTGCTGATGCCATTTTTTGTCACAACAGTTATCCAGAAACTAAAATCCTGTTTGCACAGCTATACCGCATAAGACTGTTTATATCATCAGCTCACATAATTTTTTGCACATAAAACATTTCTGATTTTTTTTTCAAATGGTCCTCCATGGTACTGTGAAATCCCTTTAGTTGTGGGGAAGCTGTTAAGGGCCCACAGGATGTGGGGAGTTTTAAATTTCCAAAAACTGCTGCCTCCAGGATGACTCTTACTTCTTATTCCTGGCAAACATGTATGTATCTTTATTGCTGCTTGGGTAGAGTTCAACTCAAGGCTATAATATAAAGTTATAATGTTAAGAGTCACATTACTATAGTGTCATCTTTTCTTGATTGTCTTGAGTGAGCAGTCTTCTCAGGATTCTAACAAATAAGGCTTGCCCTGCCTTATTCACTGATTCCGCGACAACCCCAAAAAAAGATACTGCTCTTAAATTGCTCCTGTTCTTAAAGCAAGCTATCATTAATTAATTAAAGGTTGATGTTGTTCTGTAACAAATTAAAGAAGACAATTTTCCAAAAACATGACATGGAAGAGTACAGCTGGGAGGGTGGGGTTTACACCTATTTTCTTCACATCGGCTTCAGGGTTGCCCTCAGTATACATCATACCACTCTGTACACATCTGATTTAATCAGATTTCAAAACTTAGGTCTTGCTACTGCTTGAGCTAATGCCAGGGACTTCCAGGTAAGGCTCAGAAAGAATCCTGCGATTCGCAAAACAGTGATTCCCATGGGGGAATTTCACTAGACAATGTTTGGCCCCTGCTTCGCAAACTGATTTTCGCTAGACTACGATTTTGACAGCTTCCTCCGCACTCGCAAAACAGCTTCCTCCGCACTCGAGACCTAAGCTTTGCAAGACAGCGATTTAAACAGCTGATCAGCAGTTCGCAAAGTGGCTTTCCTATGGCTGATCTTCCTAGACAACGACAATTCTTCCCCATTGGAACGCATTAAACAGGTTTCAGTGCATTCCAATGGGGAAATGCTTTTCGCTAGACAATGATTTCGCTAAACAGCGATTTCAGTGGAACGGATTATCATTGTCTAGCGAGGCACCACTTGTATTAGGATTAAAAGAAAAATGGCTTTTACTTCTTAATGGAGTTCTGTTTCTAACTGTAAAGCTGGTGTCTCACATGGTTTGATCCATAGCAATAGAAGTAATGATGGAGGGAAGGAGCTAGTGCACTCTCCCTCCATATATATTTACATGAATAGAAAATGTCTAGATTGAACAGAGTTTACAAAAGGAGAAAATTGTCTTCCATTGAAGATCTTAAAACAAGCTACAGAGGCGAGGAAGGAAACTAAAATAAATTCCATTCAGACATTTTTTAGAAAGATGCAACTCAAGATGTGTAGTTCTACCCTTTAAATTCTGACACCAAGCAAACACATTTTGCAAAATGAAATACATTTAGGAATGAGAAACACAAAACAGTAATTCCACATGTCTTTCACAGCTTCCAATGAATAGGATTATATACACATATCTATTTCTTTGAAAGTGCCACATTTATTTCAATGTCCAATTCATGGTAAACCAACTTTCAACATTATAATTATGGTGGAACAAGAAATTCTTTATTCATGCCAAGATCTCATTTAAGTGTTTACATGTTTTCTAATTAGATGGTACCTTGTATTTGATATGTGTTTTGCTGTGGTTCTTGATAGTTATCCTATCCTATTAATATGTTTACTGAAATCTTATTACTGGGAACACACTTGTAGAAAAGTACAGATAGAAAGCTTCAGACCTTTGATTTGGATTGATAGCAAGCACGGCAAACTGCTTCAAATAACCAGTGCATATGGGTATATCAAGAAGGAGAAGCTTAAAATACTATGTATCAAAATGCTAGTATGTGGGATGAGGCAAAGGTTACAGTAAACTATTCTGAGGATAAACATGTCAGGCAAAAACAAAAGAAAAATTAAAACTTCCTCAGACTTGTCCACAAAAGCTAACATTAAAATATATTAGTTATTTTTTGAGGTGCCACAATGTTTTTGTCTTGATTTTATTTTATTTTATTTTTGCCTTTAATGGTAGCACAGACTAGCATGGCTACCTCTTCTAAAACTATGCTGAGGATCAGTTGACATATCTGCAGCCAGGGTTATGGTTAAGATTTGCGTTTACATTTCTGACATAAATGTAAAGTGTTGCAGTTTGATGTCCTGTGTCTAACTTGTTCTAGCATTAATGTTCAACAGCATCTTGCTTACAGTGTGAAATTACACAGCACATTTCATGCTCGGGTATATTTGCCAAGCAAATTTCCTCCACCAATAATGCTCTTGTACCAGTAATTTGAACTAAGGGTGTTAGCTGCTCATGTGTTAGTTCACATCGGCATGGCCTGCTTACAGATACCCAAAGGGCAAGATGAACATCATGTAAATGCAACCTTTACAACAGCAAATGACATGAGATGGCCTGCTGTGAAAATCAAAACCTTCAGCTATGGGGGGGGCAGGGGGCAGGGGGAGAGGAATTTGTCTTATGAACAACTGAGATATTTTTTAAATTGTTTTGTTTCCTGTCTTTCTCCTAGGTGTAGCAGTCAAGTAGTTAAGACCAAAAATAAGAACAAATTAAAAATAAAACATTATGCTGCTAAAGCAGAAGGTACTAGATTGCAGTATTAAAATGCTAGTCAGTTAAAAATTTGTCAGCAAAAATGTGCCACACTAATCCTTTATAAAAGCCTCTTTCTGAGCAGCCATGCCACTGCTAAAAGTTTGCATGGCCTTTGTCTGTTGGTAAAAAACTGGGGATGGGCCAGGTTTGTCTGCCTTGGCATGGACCTGTACAACATGCGAATAGCCACCAAGGGAGCCGAGCAAACTTGTTTGTGAGAGTAGCGAGCAAAGCAAAGTGTGTTGCTTATATATTGCCCCATAGAGGCAATATCCATTTTCTGGACACTACAATTTAATTATGCAGGCTACACATTGCCACTGTCCCCCCCCTCCCATGAGCTGGGTACTCAATTTAGTGACCTCAGGAGGATGAAAGGTTTCATCAACCTTGAGCCAGCCACCTGAACCCAAGATTGAACTCAGGTATGTACTGCAGCTTACCCACTTTTCCTCCCCTAGAGAAGGGCCTCTCTTAAAGATCCCAGTAACCTAGGAAGCCTTGTATGGGGAAATACAGTCCTTCAACTAAGCTACACCAAGGTTTTGTAGGTCTTTGAATTGCACCTGGAAAGAGGGCCATAGCTGGTGAGGCTACTGTGATAAAGCAATCATGCACTTCCCACAACCAGCCATAGACAGCAATTTAGTCACATACTTTTTCATCTTATAACTCTTTGTCTTTGAACTGATCACTTCTTGTCATCAGGAAGCAATGGTTCTTATCCAGAAATTGGATGCTGACTGATACCATGGAAGAATAGGGGAGAAAAAACTTTAGGAGTACAATATGGCAATTTTGGTGTTGTTTGGTCATTAAGTCGTGTCCAACTTTTTGTGACCCCGTGGACCAGAGCACGCCAGGCCCTCCTGTCTTCCACTGCCTCCTGGAATTGGGTGAAATTCATGTTGGTAGCATTGATGATGCTGTCTAACCATCTCATCCTCTGTCGTCCACTTCTCCTCTTGCCTTCACACTTTTCCAACATCAGGGTCTTTTCCAGGGAGATTTTTCTTCTCATGAAATGACCAAAGTATTGAATCACCAGCTTCAGGATCTGTCCTTCCAGTGAGCACTCAGGGTTGATTTCCTTCAAAATGGATAGGTTTATTCTCCTTGCAGTCCGGAGGACTCTCAAGAGTCTCCTCCACAATTCAAAAGCATCAATTCTTCGGCAGTCAGCCTTCTTTATGGTCCAGCTCTCACTTCTGTACATCACTACTGGAAAAACCATAGCTTTGACTATGTGGACCTTTGTGGGCAATGTGATGTCTCTGCTTTTTAAGATGCTGTCTAGGTTTGTCATCGCTTTCTTCCCAATAAGCGGGTGTCTTTTAATTTTGTGACTCCTGTCCCCATCTACAGCGATCATGGAGCACAAGAAAGTAAAATCTGTCACTGCCTCCATATCTTCCCCTTCTATTTGCCAGGAAGTAATGGGACCAGTGGCCATGATCTTAGTTTTTTGATGTTGAGCTTCAGACCATTTTTTGTGCTCTCCTCTTTCACCCTCATTAAGAGGTTCTTTAATTCCTCCTCACTTTCTGCCATCAGAGTGGTATCATCTGCCTATCGGAGGTTGTTGATATTTCTTCCAGCAATCTTAATTCCAGCTTGGGATTCATCCTGTCCAGCCTTCCGCATGATGTATTCTGCATATAAGTTAAATAAGCAGGGGGACAATATGCATTCTTGTTGTACTCCCTTCCCAATTTTGAACCAATCAATTGTTCCATATCCAGTTCTAACTGTTGCTTCCTGTCCCACATATAGATTTCTCAGGAGATAGATAAAGTGGTCAAGCACTCCCATTTCTTTAAGGACTTGCCATAGTTTGTTGTGGTCCACACAGTCAAAGGCTTTTGCATAGTCAATGAAGCAGAAGTAGATGTTTTTCTGGAACTCTCTGGCTTTCTCCATGAGTATGACAATAGACATGCATAAACAGTAGAACCTTACATCCCATCAATTAGGTCCAGTTACCCGATATACTCAGAGTTGCTTGTTTTGGAGATAAAAAAGAGGGTGTGCAGGATGAAACAGGTTCTCCTTCAACCACAACCCAAATACAAAGAATATAGAATGAGAGGATACAACTCTCATATTTCAAGTCAAAGTCCTACTTAACTTGCCACCGCAAAACAAAGACAAAAATATTAACACTTTGACTGAGACCAGGATCTCAAATTGATAATATGACTATGCAGGTTTACTCTAATATTCTAGTGAATATTAAATATTAAAACACAAGCTAGAAAATCACTGAAGAGTTAGGCAGATGTTGAAAACCAGGAAGATTCCAGTGAAACAAGTTGTATGTTATATGCCATCAAATCACATCTCACTTGTAGCAAACCTAATGGGGGTTTTAAGGTATGTGAAATATTTCAGGAGTGGTTTTACCACTGCCACTCCTCCAGAGAGTTGACATAGCCAAATGGAGATTTGAACCCAGGTCACCAAAATCCTAGCACATCACTCTATTGACTGTGACACGTTGGCTCTTGTTTACTGGACTGGGCCATATATTATTGTTATTGTTACCGTGTTTCCCCAAAAATAAGATAGAGTCTTATATTAATTTTTGCTCCAAAAATGCACTAGAGCTTATTTTCAGGGGAATTTTTTTTAAAAAATGTACAACCGTCTATATCTATTCAAATACAGTCATGTCATCTTTTTCTGGTTGCTGCACAATGGTGGAGGGCAGGCTTTCACTTAACTGGGCCTCATTTTTGGGATAGGGCTTATATTATGAGCATCCTGAAAAATCATACTAGGGCTTATTTTCAGGTTAGGTCTTATTTTCAGGAGAACAGGGAAATACTATGATTCTAGGAGCTTTGTGAAAACCAGCTGCTTTTACATGAGGCCAATCTGAGAGGCAGAACAGCAAAGGCACAAGGGAGCAGAAAAAACATTGACAGCCAATGGCTGAACATAAAACAACACAAGTGGAATTCCGCCAAAAGACTACAAAACACATTGTGCCTTTTGGAAACGTGAGAGGAATGTTCTGGGTTGTGTTCCTCCTCACACAGCCATAGAATGCTGTGTGAGGAGGAACATAACCTCCTCACCTGGAAAGAACTAGAAGATCTGTATTCAGGAAAACAAAGCCATTGTTATGAAATGTCCCTCCTTCCAGTGTCAAAGAAAGATAGATGGGGGTTCCACTTGTGAGTGGGTATGGCAAACTACACATCATGTTGGCTATGGGGTGCCACTCTGTTACTGTTTTCATTTTGACAGCAGTGCAACAACTGAGTGCAATATCTCAGTGCCTGAATATTGTCAGCCATGATGAAGCAGCCTACCTCACTTAAACATAAAGTTATATTTTATCCTTTTGCAGCATGTTTTTATATAAATCCCCATCTGAAATGGAAACAGAATTCTCACTTTTCATCAAACTAAAATTGCAGTAGTTTAACACATGGGCAAGTGTTAACATGTTGAAGGGTGACCTGTCCCAGCAGCATCGTTGCGTGTGAATGCCAAGCGTGGAAATAGCTCTTATTAATCCTGCAGTGATGGTAGCAGAGATGTTTCCCACAAGATCTCAAGGACCTGTTACAAAGTTGGGGTGGGGGAGGGGGAGATGGGAAATTTAGCTTTTCCCAGTTCCTTCACAGAGTTTGTTGCCGTTGCTGTTTTAAAAATGAGCTCAGAATTGGTAAGGATGGGCTAATAGGGTCAGAAGAATTAAGAAATGTGTTGAACCTTTTGCCAAGGCATGAAACTGTTCTGACATGCAAAGCAAAATATGAATAATTTGTTTTAATTACTTTTTGGCTTTTTGAATAATGCTCAAAAACATTAATCAAAGGTTGGCATTCCTCGTGAAACAGCTTTAGACAGCCAGTTTCTTCTCCCCTCCCCCACAAATGAAGTTTCTTATCCTGTTTCTGCAGAGCCCAACGAGTCACTCTGTTCGGATTTGCTCCCCAAGCCCCGAAATGAAGACGCGAGACAACCATTATTGGATTTAAATATGGGCCACACTTTATTAACCAACTTAGTTTAACCAATTAACCAACACCAAAATTGAGGGGGCCTGCGGTAGTGCGGGGAAATAACGCCAAATCCTTCCTTATAAGTCAATGGGCGAGTCCCAGACCCCAGGTTCCCGCTGTCCCACGACAGGAGGAACCTATAAGGCCTTCACTAACCCCCCGGACCTCCAGCCATCGCATTTGATAACCTTTTGGTCCGTAAGTGGTCAAGCGTCTCAGTCACCTTTGGCCCTGTGACCGCACGATCCTCAGTGCCGTCAGGACTGGAGCGCTGTTTATTTTATGCAAATTACCAAAGGGAGACACCGTGACAATCAGTTATTCCCGCACTACCCGCCAACACATGAGGACTAGCCTTGGCTATGTCCCATGTACCCACCAGGAACGCCAAGCTCCGCCAGCAGGCCCCCTCTAATATCATCCAAAAATATGTCCAAACCTGCGTCAGACAGGTGGACACCATCCTTACGAAAATGTTCCACATTGGATACTTGGATTCTGTGATGATCAATCACAGACCCGAGGCCGCAGTTGCTGACGCCTCTACAAATCTCCTTATTGACCCGGCGACTAGCCTTATTAACCTTAAACATATCACGCGCCCCACGCCACATTAATCGCGGTATGATTGATGACCAAACTATCCGCATGGCTGGGTATAATGCGTGTAGTCTGCACAGGTCCCTTAAAATATCCAATATCAAAGCCTTTCCAGGCAATCGGGGCAGATCATTGCCCCCCAAATGTACCACCAAGATGTCCGGAGGTGCATTACCAAAAGCGGCCACTCTGCCAAATTGTACCCATTGCATGCCACGCATGCCCTTCCAAAAAATGGATGCACGGGCGCCAAGCCCTAAATCACTTCCCCAGTGGGAAGATGCCGCATAACGCGCGGCCCAAAATACGTAACTATGGCCGACAATCAAGACGTTCTTCCGGACCTCCAGCATCTCGCCATCTGAAAAACAAGAACAACATCTGCCTACACATTAGGTAGTTGCCTGATATATTTCCGAAAGCATTTAGAAGACCATCGACCTAATCTTTTAATTTTTCCAGCATCGTAACCCAATGCGGCTGCCGTTGACGCAGCCCCTATTCGAAATGAATGTGTACCAAACCTCATATTTCCAATCCCTATGTTTTTCAGCGCCATGTCAGTTAATGACCAAAATTGGTACTTGGTGAGTGGTGTGCCATCCTTGTGCTGAAAGAAATAGCCTCTATCTGTCCCCTGCAGAATCCCAAATTCCCTGATCGCTCTTACTGGACATATGCTAACTAAACTACACTGGCCCAAAATAACCATGCTCCCATTCCCATACTGATCCGTTTTGGAGCTTCTCAACCTAACCCTCACCTGGCCATCCCATACAGTCACGTCCTCCAGCTGCAAAGCTCTCCGAGAAACATCCTTCTTGCCCAATGCTACAAGCTCGCTGATTCGCATGGCCCCAAAAAAGGCCAACAAAGCAGCCGCCCGAAACAGCGATTCCTCATACTTGTCCTTACAAATCACTCCCCAACACTCACAGAGGCGACTAAGAAGTGCCGGAGATATGGGAGTCCTATCGTCCTTCCTCTTTCCCCTTTCCCTTGACCATCCTTCGATCATCTTTCTAATTCTAAAATCACTTGATGCATCTCTAATACCATTTGCCTTAGCATAAAAACTCAAAGCCGCCAGCTTGCCTCTTATGGTGCCTGGCGTCAAACCCCTCCAGTGCAATTCAACGATAAACTGCTGAATGTGTTCCACCGGTGCAGGCCATGACTGGCCTAATTGTCTGTACCTCCTAAATTCTGAGAACTCAAGACCTGTCGCTCTATATTTTCTATATGTTCTCGGGGCCAATGCCATACCTATCGCTCTTGTCGCTTCATCCCGCCAATCCGCCATACCTCTGCCGGAAGAGCCTCTGGCAGATCCTTGGCTTCCGGTGCCAATTCCCGGAAACGGTGGATCTGTTGACGCGAAAGAGCATCAGCTATCCTGTTATCGACGCCCGGAACGTGACGGGCATGCACCACGATATTAAATCGCAATGCCCTTAACGTGAATGCCCTAACCAAATTCATGACCCTATCCGATCTTGATGTCAAGTTGTTGACAATATATACCACCGCCTGATTATCACACCAAAAATGAACAACCGTATTGGACCATTCCTCAGCCCAGAGCCAAAGGGCTCCCACAATCGGGAAAAATTCTAAAAATGTCAAATCCCTAGTGATACCCCACCTATGCCATTCTTCTGGCCAAGTTCCTGCACACCATCTACCTCGGTAATAAATACCGAACCCCAGGGCACCAGCCGCATCCGAGTTTACTTGGACTTCCGCCCTTAGTCTGATTTCCGACCTCCAAAATGAAACACCATTAAACTGATCAAAAAACTGCTCCCAAACCCTAAGATCCTCCCGCATCCCTTTTGTAACCCTAGCCTTGTGAAACGGCCTCCGCAATCCTGACATGGCGCTGCAAAGCCGCCTTACAAAGGCTCTCCCAGGGGCTATCACTTTACAAGCAAAATTCAAATGGCCAACTGCCTCCTGCAACTCTTTCAGAGTTACCTTCTTTTTCTGCCGTAAACTAGCAATCACCCTCCTAATATTTGACAGTTTGTCCTGGGGCAATCTAGAAGTCTGCTGAACTGTGTCTACCTCTATCCCCAAAAACGTCAATCTTGTAGCTGGCCCTTCTGTCTTTTCCTCTGCTAACGGTAAACCTAACTCACCCGACAACTCCCTAAACGTGTCCAACAACCTTTGACACCTCCCAGAGTTTGCCCTACCACAAAACAGAAAATCATCCAGATAATGAGCTGTGTCATTACATCCAACCCTCTGCCTAATCCACCATTCAATAAACGTGCTGAACTTCTCAAAGGTTGAACATGAAACTGAACACCCCATAGGAAGGGCTCTATCCACATAATAGTGTCCCTGAAAATGAAATCCCAACAAACTAAAATCCTCTGGATGCACTGGAAGAATCCGAAAAGCCGATTTCACATCAGCCTTAGCGAGTTCAGCACCCAAACCACAGTCTCTAATCATTTTCACCGCCTCGTCAAATGACGTATAACGGACTGAGCATAACTCCTCTGGGATAGCGTCATTTACTGACTCTCCCTCCGGGAAAGATAAATGGTGTATCAGCCTAAACTCTCCCGGCGCCTTCTTGGGCACGATCCCCAATGGCGACACCCTCAAGTTAACTAAGGGTGGCTCCTTAAACGGCCCCAGCACCCTACCTTCCTTGACCTCTTTACTAATTTTCTCCTTCGCCACCGCCTCCAAACCCTGCAAAGACTTCAGGTTTCGTGCCATAAATGCCTTCCTAACCCCCGCTGCGGGAATCCTAAACCCAAACTTAAAACCTAAATACAAATACGTTGCATCCTCCCTATTGGGATATGCCGCCAAACCCGCCTGTAACACCTCAACTCTGATTGGCGTGGGACCCCTTTCCCGGAGCTCCGCCCCCGCCATCAGGTTTCCTCTGCGTTCCCCCTGTCTTGTTCTGACGTTGCCCCCCTGCTCTAAAACAGTTGCTTCGCGGGTGTCTTCCCCCACATCCAATACATTCATGACGGAACCTGCATTGAGATTTATTGCAGGATCCTTTATTATTAAATTCAAAGCAAGGCAGGCGGGGTTGAACCGCCTGCCCCGCCCCTTGGCGGGCACCGGCACCACTCGAGTACTTTATATTCAAATGCGCACAATCAAATCTATCGCCCAGGGTTGTTTTAGCTGGTGACATATGCTGCAACCAGAGTCCTGGGTGTGTCTCATCCCAACGTAACTCCGGTCTAATCGCACTTTGCATTCTGAAAGCCTCATCATAACACAACCAAGCCTGGCCCTCAAACTCCGCCTTCGCTCTACGCATAATATCAAAGTATTGAAACAAGGCCGAAGCCTTCCAAGGCTGCATTTTTACCAACACACCTGCGTATATGGTGAAACCCATGACCCAATTGGTCCAATTCCTGTCCGGCCTTTTACGCCTATGCTTTTCCTTTAACTTCTCATCGTCCTTATCGATTTCTTTGACTTCAAATTCCCGGTTAAGCAATTCATAAAAATCAATGAAATTGCCTCTCCAAATCCGCTCCTTAACCGCGGGCGTCAAATGGTCACCCAGTGGCGTACTGTAATCCGTGTACGGCATAGATGTTATTGGGACCGTGTTATACCCTGTGTTCGGCACTGATGGATGCTGTTGTATAACCCCTCTCTTACCTTCGCCAGCTGGTGTACTATGTAAAGGGGGCTGCACAGGCATACCCCATCCAAACCACTGCGGCCCCATAGGGGGCCAGAAACTGCCCGGCCATGTCATACCCAGTGTTGCAGAAGTGTTAGGTGGTACACCTGACTGTTGTAAGCCTCCCATCCATGGCCATTGTGTAGCCTGACTAATTGTATTGTGTGAGGCCTCGTACTCACCCGCAATCCTCCTTGAGTCACCTGAAGCATCGACAGCCCCTCCCCCGCTGTAGGGAAGCTTCTCATGAGGGTCCTGCTCATAAGACGTTCCTTCTCCTGGATCCTGAGCGCCTGGCGCCTCTGTCCATCTTTTTCGCCTACCAGCCCCGACCGGCGTCGTTTCCAAATCCTGTTCCATCTCCAGCCCCTCAGGATTCCGCCCCTGCTCAGGATCAAGTGCATCAAAATGCTTCATTAGATCCATAGTCATAGCTCTTATTTCAGCCCTACGGCGCTCCCGTGTCTCACTAACAGAACGACGTGGTGTAACCTCATTGCCCACCGGAACCTGCCCCTCAGAATTCCTGGCCTCTAAACTCACCATTTTTGCCTGCAATTCCTTCAGCATCACCCATGATTACTCATCAGACGACGACTGAGGTGGGGACAATTGAGGAACAGCCCGCTTCTTAGCTCTACTCTTTCCTTTTTTAGTGCCACCCCCTTTCTTTGGTGGCATTATTACCGTTCACCCAACCACTACCAGCCATGTAATGTTGACCAATTCCTCACTATCCCGCAACCAAACCCTAACCGGCCGCTCTCACACTCTTGCTGGTATTTATTCACTTCCCTTTGTATCATTGCTGATAAGCCAAAGTCACTAATTACATAAATAAAATCGTCTTCTGTCCCTCTCTCTCTATCCTTTTATTATATTATTATCTTTTTTTATTATTATTAATTTATTTATTTATTTATTTATTTATTTATTTTTTGGAATACCCTCTTCAATTATTTTATTATTATTTATTATGAATTTACTCCTCTATTTGTACTTATCTATGTATTTATTCATTTATTTCCTTCCTATTCCAAACCCTCAGCCTTTGCCCTTTAGAATTGAAAGTGAAGCCTACACCCAAAATGGCCGCCGTAACCACACCATGCGGCTCTAACAAAGGCACAAAATGGCCTCCAAGAGAAAAACCCTCCTTCCTTCTCTAAAGCGAAACCTTGGCAAACTAACCCGTCCTACAGAAAAACAGACCCATTCAAAACTAATCCACGGAGCACAGCGAGTTTTGCAAACACCACCTCCCAGAGAAAGGCCAAACAATTTTCCTGGTTAGGCCTTCCTACCCCAAACTGCTCTTCCTACACTCGCGCAGGGGGTGGGGGTGGGCGGTGAGAAAGGGACAGGGCGGCAAGGCTCCCCGTGTCCTCCCAGTCCCCCTCCCACAAATACTCCACCATGCGGGGGCTGTCACCGGCCCTCAGCCTCCAAACCCCCAAGCCGCTGAGTCCTCTGAGGCCGCGTAACCGCCGCCACCCCAGCGGGATCAAAACCGCCGATCAGCTGATGGGCTGGAGGCCAGAGCCACACCGTCCCTCCAAGAGGCGATCCGCAGCCACGCGGCCCCCCTCGGGACTGTCCCAGCCCCAGCCCCACAAAACGCCCTCTCTCCGCCCTCTAGGATCGGCTCCCTCCGCCACCCTAACAGCAACGGAGGGGCGGCCAGCCGATCAATATGCACGAAAAAACAACTGGGGGGAGGGGGGGCAACCACCCGAAACGCACCCCCCGTCGCCTCCTCTTTTTCCCCCACCTTCACACACTCACACCCTTGCACTCACACACCCACACACTCACACACCGCCACGCTCGCCGCACTCCCAACCGCCCTTTCAACCCTCGGGGAGGGAGCTCAAAGCTACCACTCCCCCAAACCCAAGCTCCAGCGCTGCTCTCTCCTTGGCTGCCAAAATCGAAAGAGGCCCGGGCTGAGCACGTCGCTCCTTCAAATAAGCAGGGCTCTCGCCCCAAACATCGCGAGGCCCCAGGTTGCCCGCGTCCTCGCCGGAGCCGAGGGAGCAAACCAAGCGCGGGGCTCAACGGCGCGAAAGCGCCCTTAGCGCGCCGGCCATTCTGTGGCATTTAGACTGGGAGAGGGAATGACTATGACTGGTCATGTATTTATTCTGTCCTACTGCTCGCTCTCGCTCTCTCCTCAATGTGAAATTAACTCTCCCTCTCATTCTGCAAGTATTACTGAGGCTGCAGTTCTAAAGGGGTTCACATAATGAGAGAAATGTCATGGAACAGTAGCGTGGGTAAGGGATATACTCTACTTGTCAATCAATAACTCTTTGGATCCTACCAGCAGCTGTAACTAATCATTCCAGAAGATCCTCCTCTATCCACTAAAGAAAATGAATGTTATCATGACAAGTTCTAGTGCTCCTTTTTTCCTGAAATGGAAGATGACAATCTTGTAAGGGATATAGAGAAGTAGCATTCAGAAAGGGCAGATCCTTCTTATGGCCTCTAGGACGCTTTCATTTATTCCTCTTAGGGCCTGGTTAGGTTGATGAAAGAAACTGGAAGCAAGTCCAAGCTTTTATAAATTGAGTTAATCTCACACGGTTTCTTCTTCCAGTGTGCCCGTCCTCCTGGCCAGCAATGGCAGTGGCGGCAGCATCAAGGGCTGTATTTGAGCTCAGGCAACAGGAAGGGCTGGTCAGGCCACCGTCTCTTTTGCTTGGCTGGTCAAAGGAAAGCCTCACTTTGCTCCCTTCTGCAGCTCAGGGAAGAGAGAGCAGGTTGTGTGGATAAGGAAATTAGGGCAAGCAGCTGGGAATGGAGACAGCTACAAGGCAACCAGCTCCGATGTGTCACAAGGTCATCTTCCTCCTTACCAGTGTGCGCATGCACACATGCTTGCACACACCTGCCTGCATGATGCCTCCTAAATTTCCATTTTCCTCTTTCCTTCTGCTTCACCTCCATCCTGGAGCTGCTTTCCTCCACTCTGCTAGTCTCCAGTTAGAGGGGAGGCAAAGGAGAGGAAAAACAATTTGTTTCTTCCCCCCCCCCCCCCGTTGGACTTGGCACTTATTTTGGCAGAACCCCAAGGCACGTTTAGTATTGATACAGGCATTCACACATGCAAACGATTCAAATTAAATCAGATTCGATATTGAGTTAAAATGAGCACCCCCTCCCAACTGTTTAAAATAACTCAGTTTCCACCCCGCACCCCAAAAAAGTGCACTGATATATTCAAACTGGTATTTTAAGATGAATTTAAAATCTGCTTCACCCAATTCAAAAGCAATGTGTTTTTTTGTTTGTGAGTGTAACCAGGCTCTTAGTCTTTCATACGGATGCATTCACAGGACCATACAATTGCATACTAAATTTAGTTCATTTGTTGTTCTTTAGTCGTTTAGTCCTACTATTGATCCTATGAATCTTGCAATCCCATGAATTGATGACCTCCAAAGGATCCTATTATTTACAGCCTTGCTCAGGTCTTGCAAGCTAAAGGCTGGGACTTCCTTTATAGAATCCAACCATCTCATGTTAGGTTTTCTTCTCCTACTGCCCTCCATCTTTTCCCAGTTTTTCTTGCCTTCTCATGATACAATACGTCCAAAATGCAATAGCCCAAGTTTTTTAATTTTAGCTGCTAGTGAGAATTCACACTTGATCTGATCTACCGTTTCCCCCAAAATAAGACCTAACCTGAAAATAAGCCCTAGTATGATTTTTCAGGATGTTCATAATATAAGCACTACCCCAAAAATAAGCCCCAGTTAAGTGAAACCCTGCCCTCCACCATTGTGCAGCAACCAGAAGAAGATGACATGACTGTATTTGAATAAAAGACACTGTCTTATTTTGGGGGAAACATGGTAGTATCTACTTGTACAGTATGTCATTCTGGTAGTCCACAACATCCTTAAAGCTCTTCTGATATGAATGAACCAGGTGTGGGGATATATTTTGGGGTGTGGGTGAGCTAAGGTTTTTTTGTTAGTTTTGTTTTGATGTTTGTTTTAACATCTTTCTTCATTGCCTAACTTTTATACAGTATTTGAGAGTACCATAGTATGGATGGCTTTGGACGTAGCTTTCAACAACACAGCTTTACATTTAAGAATCTTTTGTAATTCCTTCATAATTGCCCTTACAATTTTCAGTCTTATTCTGATTTCTTGGTTGAAGTCTCTGGGTAACTAATGATTAAACCAAGGCACAGAACATCTTTAAAAAGTCAGATTTCTTTACTGTGAACATTAAAGTTATGTAATTCCTCTGCAGTCATAATTTTTGTTATCTGACTTCCATAAGTTTTATGTTGTCTGCCTTATCCTTTTTAACCAACATATCTGTGCTTGGAATACTTCATCATAAATCTGAACAGTAACACTGTGACATTCCTACACTTCTGTTGCAGTATTTCCTTAGTGCACCAGGAAAGCTCCATGGATCTGGCTGAGTCTCTGTTTTCATTGTGCATACGAAGCCATCCCTAGTTAACCGTGAAGGTCACTACATCGCTAATAGATTTGACAACACCTGTTTCATGTTTTGTATCCCTGAAAACTGTAAAATGTCACAGAGACAATCACTAACAGAATGAACTATGCTTGTTTGGTTTGACTTTGGATGTTTTTGAACTCAGACAAATCAAATCTCAGATGAAATTTCATGTAAACCCCCAGGAAAGCAGAATAGAAAGAATATCTGAGCAATTTGGGCACAGACTGTTTTTTCTTTGTCTCTCTCTCTCTCTCTCTCTCTAAAACACAGGAGATTTCATCTAAAGAGCAAAGCTGCCCTTTTTTTACCCACGGAGCCGTTAGCTGCTGGTGTAAAACTAATAACCTTGGACTTCTATACACTTTTTGGTGACGAGTCTGAGGGTACATTTGAAATGAATTTGTTCGTAGTAAGATAAACTACATGTAAAAATACTATGTTGGCTTGACTGTCACATATCTGTTTGAAGAGCTCTTTATAGTAAATTTATAAAAACATGTTCTTCTAACCTAGATAGCTCTCTGGTCAGTATGTTAATCCCATTGCAGTTAAGGGTCTGAAGCCAGCGGCATCCCATCCCCTGATTTCACTGCCAGATCCTGACACCCAGGGGCAAGCCCTCAGAATGTGATGGGGGGAGAGCCTTGTGATGTCATAGAGGCAGAGCAGGCAAGGGAAGGGAAGGGGCCAGAAGTGCTTCCAGGCAGGCTGATCTGCAAACAAGCACAAGGCATTCCATTCCCTGCCTTGCTCCCAATGCCAGAATGATCACAAATATGTGTACCCACTGGCTCTCTTTCTTTCCAAACTTCTCTGGGTTTTGGATATACCAAGGTTGCATATGCACATGAAAGCTCCTTAGCACTGAGCCAGTGAGCCCTCACACCTACTTGGGAAACAGTGAAAAAATGATCCAGCCGCTGGAGGGTCCCTGGACTTCGAACAGCGAAGCTGGCTTTGCCTTCCACCCGGGATATTGCGAGATGGGTTAGGGTCACGTGACTCCTAGGTGGGAGGGGAAAGCCAGGGTATTTAAAGAGGCTTTCCTCTCTGAAATGCCCTCTTCTTTTCGGGCATCCACCCGCCATCCCTATTTCTAGTGTGAGTTATTATGGTCGCCGCTATGCGGCCGGATAGGAATTTTGGACTCCATCCTGATTGGCATGTGGGTGGGGGGAGTTTTTGCCTATCCCACACTGGAAGACGGTTGCGGCAAATTGGTGGAATAAACTTCGGTCACACTGGTGGGTAGTGTGGAAAAACAGGTATTTACGGTGAGTCCCGCTGTAATTTCAAGTAAGCCAACAGTGCATCCGACCGCCTGGCACTGCGGATCATGCAATTACAGGGCCTGTGGCGGGAAGATGCGCTGGGCCACTTCCAGACTAACACCCCTCGAAGAAAGGGGGATTGAGGTCTGGGGGTTTTGTTAGCAGCCGGCCAGGTTCCTGCTATCCTTAAGATCGCTGGAGCCTGGGGCCGGGGACTCACCCCTTTTCATTGATATAGGAGTATTTAGATACTCACAGCATTTAGCTGTTTCCGCACTACAGCAGGCCCCCTCCTTCTGAATGACAATTTTGAATATGAATGTATATTCATAAAGTATGGCCCATATTTAACCCATATCGCTGTCTCGCGTTTTATTCCGGGGTTGGGAGGGCAAAGGGTGTTTGGGCTTTTGAAAGATGCAACACACAAAAATCAGACTATCTCTTCCTAATTACAGATCCTCTTGTTGATGGTCTATGGCCACTAACTTGACTCCTTTGTTTTTAAAAAAAAAAAAAAAAACAAATAAACAAATGTCTGATCAGATGAACTGGGAAAAATGAAAAGACAGAACTGATATTCACAATAGAAAAGAACTATAGTGAATATCCATACAAACAATTTACACAGATATACAGCTTGCAAAATGTGACAATGTTTGGGACCCAGTACGAGGCTAGTATTTTCTTAACTTTAATCTTGTGTGTTTATATAGACAAGATTACAGCTATTTTGCTTTGTTCTCCATTCTAAAGATCAGAGAGGCAGCTTAACCCTCAGGCACTAGGATTTTTATTTTTTAACTTGCATTGGGTGAGTTGGGGGTATTTTCTGATCCAGGGTGTTAAGGGTTAGCAGAAGGGTTAGGTATAAAATTAGGATTAGCATCAGAGCTGTTTACATATTCCTTGTTTTTCTCAACCTAACAAGAATTTCACTATGCCCTCTGGATTGAGCCAACCTATTGACAACCAGAATAAGTAGCTTTTGCTTTGAACGGCTTGGGCCCTGGATACTTGAAGGACCGCCTCCTTCCATATGAACCTACCCGGCAGTTAAGATCTAGCCAGGGGGCCCTCTTGAAAGAGCCATCCCTTAAGGAGGTAAGAGGGATGGCTTGTAGAGAAAGGGCCTTTTCGGCAGCTGCCCCCAGACTATGGAATGCCCTCCCGACTGAGATTCGTCTGGTGCCGACGCTGATGACATTTCGGTGCCAAGTCAAAGCCTTCCTGTTCCAGAAGGCTTTTAATTGAAATAACATTAGCTCTGGGTCCGATGGCAATTTTTATATATATTTTAATTGTATTTTAATTGTTCTGAATTTTTATTGTATTTTAAATGTTGTAAGCAGCCCAGAGACCTTTGGATAGTGTGGGTGGCATATTAAATGAATAAATAGATAGATAGATAGATAGATAGATAGATAGATAGATAGATAGATAGATAGATAGATAGATAGATAGATAGATAGATAGATAGATAGATAGATAGATAGATAGATAGATAGATAGATAGATAGATAAGAAAGAAAGAAAGAAAGAAAGAAAGAAAGAAAGGAAGAAAGAAAGAAAGAAAGAAAGAAAGAAAGAAAGAAAGAAAGAAAGAAAGAAAGAAAGAAAGAAAGAAAGAAAGAAAGAAAGAAAGAAAGAAAGAAAGAAAGAAAGAAACCCCTCAGGCTACTTCTTCTTAGAAAAATGCATCCTGAAGATTTTTTGCTTAGCAATTGTACTTCAGGATTCACCACCTTACCCCATGGCCTCCCCAAACACAATGTTGAGAGACATAATTCTACATACATTTTGTCTCTCCCGAAGATTGTAGTACAGATCCTTCCGTGTAAAATGTGTACAAGGGACAGCAGTGTTGTGTCTGCCTCCAGGAAAAATGTCATGGGACAATTTTTGTCTCAATGCATTACATGAGCTGAAATAAGAAGTTACTCCAGAGGTAAATTGCAGTTGACTGATTAGCTGAGTGAGTGAGCAAGGGAGTGATTTTCCAACCATTTGTTTTTTTCTTTAAAAACAAAAAATCAGGCAAATGGCTGAAATTTTGAGGGTGTTCAACTTTCAAGCTGCAGAATGCATAATTTTCATGTTTATTTCTGTGTCATTGAAAATCCAGCCCCCCCCACCACAGATTTCCATGGCCAAGCAGGGATTTGAACCCGTTTCCTGAATCCTAGACAATACTCTATCCACTATACCACACTGGCCATTGGATCTACCTATGTGAATTGATTTGGGAAAAGATTGATTGATTGATTGATTGATTGATTGATTGATTGATTGATTGATTGATTGATTGATTGATTGATTGATTGATTGATTGATTGATTGATTGATTGCCCCATTAGTGCAAAGCACTATTCTAGGTGGCTTACAACAATCATTAAAGCATACATTAATAAAATGAAATAAAATATACTCAAATGTTTCTGCGTACATTTTTGTATTGTTTTGTTTTAGGTGTCTTGGGTGAAGGGATTACCTCCCAAACATTGTGAGGAGATAGATGTCCTTTGGGTGTGGCAAATATTTAAGGATGTTTGTAGGATCAGAATCAGATTCACTGCTTTTGAGGTAGCCAAAAGCCTTTCTTTTCCTTTCCTTTTAAAATGAAGTCAGAACACTGTGACTGTTGTGTGCTGGAAAACTGAGGCTTCTGAAAGCTTCATCCTGTATAAAATACACAGAGACATTGCAATGTAGCTATGCTGACTGAGGATGTTCTGACCTTTGTAGTGCAAAACCTATTTTGTCCAAAAATGGACAGATGGACCGACCGACAGAATGATAATGATACTAAGACAGAGAGAGTGAGGGGGGAGAAAGAGGAGGAGGAGTGAGAGAGAGAGACAGAGAGACAGAGATGACAGAGATGATGTGATGATAACAAGGTCCCTGAGGAACTAATGACAAAAAAATGGTATATCACTTCATTTATATACTGCTTTTAAAACTGCTTTATACATATTGTATCTGCAATCTATATCTAGAAAATTGGCATCTCAGCAACTAAAGAAGCATTAACAATCTCCCACTGAAGAACCTTAAATCTTGGCATACTTGATTTCTCCAGAGAGAACAGAAGACAAAATTGATCATATTCTACTCAAGTTCAATTGCCATAAAATTAGAACTACAAACTTTTAGCACTACAGAAAGGTAATTGTGTTTGAAGAGTTCTCAAAATAAGTTATAAATATATATGGCAAGTAGACATGAGGACAAATAAAAAAACGGATCATGATATTCATTAAAAATCGCTGATTCATTAAGATATTCATCCCTTCCTATTCATCACTTCCACAGACCCCAACAAATACAAAGGGATGAATATTTCCCCATTTTTATATCTCAACCATATGAAGAGAAGGAAGGCTAGCCTTCCCTCTCTTCCTATGGTTTTCCCATTCTGCCTCTCAGCCCACCGATCAGGCAGAATGGGAAAATAGGCAGTCAGCCAGCCCCACAGCCACCCACCCCCACAGCCTATCCCTCGCCCCTTCCCCTCCCTACTTTAGCCACTGCTGTCATCCACCACCACCACCATCTACTGCTGCCAGCTGCCACCGCCATCCATCGCGGCCCGCTGTGGTGGCCTCTGCAGCCACAACCTGCCATAAGAGACACTGGCTGCCCTTTGCAAAGATGGTGGCTACAGCTTCTTTTAGGGCAGGGAAATTGCAGCCGCCATCTTTGCAAAAGGCAGCCCAAATTCCCTTAGCCTGCCTTAAGGGAATCCAGGCTGCCCTTAAGGCAGGCCATAGTGGCAGAGGCCATCACAGCAAGCGGTGCTGGATGGTGACTGCAGAGGCCACTGTGGCATAAACCTCCATGGATGGCAGCAATGGCACAGACCGCCGCAGCCAGGGTAGGGAGGTGACAGGTAGGGGGAAGGGGGAAGGGGGCCATGCTGTGGGGTGGAGGGGTCACCTTTTTTAGACCCCCCAATGAACCAACGAATATATTCATGCTTTGTCAGTTCATGGGGAGGATATTCATGCTTCATGCTTCGTCAACTTTGATGGATCACAAAGCACGACAACTCACCAAAATGGCGATTCATCCCCATCTCTAGTGGTAAGTTATCAGCATCTTCTGACTACACTGAAAGATTGTATACTACTTCTGCAATACAATTATGGGATGTAAACACTAGCTGAAATTCTATTGTGCAGTTCTGTGTACACAGTGGGGATAACTTCATCATCAGTGGCAAAATCCTGATTATTAAAGACAACCCAGTGTCGTGAGTTCAGCCGAAAAAGATCTAGAATCTGAGGGGTTAATTACAGCTGAGCAAAATGCTGGGCAATTAGAATCACAAACAACTGAATCACTGCCAGATTCTCCTCCCTCACTAGCCAGAGTGAGAGACAAGATTTGGCAGGGACTCATAACACGAAGGTTGGAGGCTCTCATGAATGCTTCCCACAGAAACATCAGGTCGACCAGCCCTGGGTTTCAGCAGGATTGAGTGTTTTCTAGAAATTAGATTACTCTTGCTGCTATATAATCTGTACCGAGGCATGGAAGCCTATGGAAGCAACAAGTAAATTCTCTGGCTTGCATCTACGCTTCTGCTTATCTCAGACCCTGTTCTCTTGACACTTGGCTTTGGACTCAGACTTCTGACTATGGTTTGTGTTTTGGCTTTGGCAATTTGGCATCTGTTTTGAATCTCCCGGACTTCTGACTTTGGACTGACTTATTGGATTTTCGCCTGCTGTATCCCCTGGAAACGTGACACCCATCTCTTATTAATGTTGATTTGGGGGTAGATGTGATTTGTACACAATGTAATGAAGTTACATTACATCACTCCAGTATCACTGAAGGAAGTCTTTAATCAGCAATGATTTGCCCTTGATGATGATGATATTATCACCATTGTGGACCTATGCAGCAGGATTTCAGGCAATGTGTTCATTTTTGTTTTGACAGTATTAATGTGTATTTGTCAATGTTGTATCTATATGATTCATATGATTGACATGTTAAATGGTTTCATTCATTGTATAGTGGTGCCTTGACTTACGAACTTCCCTACTTATGACCAGAGCTTCCACTTACAAACAGAAAAGGGCAGGGGGAAAAGGTGGGAAATTCACATTTCTAACTGTAGGTGGCGACGAGGCTGCTTCTTTGTAGCTCTTTTGCCCCAGCAGTTAGAGAGTGTGTGTCAGAGGAGGATTGGGACTGCCTCCTTCTGCTTCTGAGCAAGCGGGCTTGTGTGTTTGCAGGGAGGCTTCGGGCTGCATGGTAAGGTAAGGTGCTCTTTTCTACTTTTTAAAAACTATTCTGGGTGTTTTTTCAGTGTGGTTATGGGCTGGGGAGTGTTTCTGTGCTGTGATGGGTCTTGGGTGGGTTGTTGTCCCATTTCCAATGGGTCTGGGGGGGTTGGTTGCTTTTTGGAGTGTTTTTCCCTGTTTCCGATGGGTCTTGGGGGTTTGTTTGTTTGTTGTTTTTCCCCGTTTCCGATGGGTCTTGGGGGGGTTGTTTGTTTTTTGGCTTCCCCCCATTTCCGATGGGTTTTGGGTGTTTTGGTTGCTTTTTGGGTTTTTTCCCATTTCTGATGGGTCCTGTATGCTTCCCTTGCTTTTCCCTTTGTTTTCTTTGCATTTCCAACCTGCCCCTTTGTTCTCTGTGCATTTCCAATCTGCTCTGTTTGTTTTCTGTGCTTTTCCAATGGGTCTTGCATGTTTGATTGCTTTTCTTTCCCCATCCCCCACCTTCAGCCGGAAGGGATTAATCATGTTTCCATAGAGTCTTGCAGTAATTTTTTTTGGTTACCGTATTTTTTTTGCTCCATAAGACGCACCTCTCCATAAGACGCGCCAAATTTTTAGGAGAAGAAAACAGGAAAATAATAATTTGTTTTCTTCTCCTAAAAATTTGGTGAGCCTTATGGAGAGGTCTGTCTTATGGAACACACCCTAGGACCCTTTGGAGGCTCATCCTGCCCTCCCCCAGAGGGCCAGAGGGGGCAAAATTGCCACCTTCAGGGACTCTTCTGAAGCTTCCCAAGCCTCAAAAGAGTCTCAGAAGGTGGTGATTTTGCCCCCTCTGACCCCCGGGGGGCAAAGTGAGTCTCTAAAGGGTCCTAGGGTGTGTTCCAGGACCCTTTAGAGACTCACCCTGCCCGCCAGGGGTCAGAGGGGACGAAATCTGGGACTTCTGGGACTCTTCTGAAGCTTCCCAAGCCCCGTGGGGGTGGGGGGAGCCTCGCAAGGATCCAAGTGAACCTTCCAGGACCCTTGCGAGGCTCCCCCCACCCCCCACGGGGGGTGGGGGGACAAAAGCATCCAGCTCCAGATAACAGCCATGTTTTTCAGTGGTACATACATCTGCATGTGCATTTGGATGTGCAACCCAACAAGTATCCTATCTTTTTCTTTGCAAGTGGTGCAAAGTCCAGAAGTCCAGTCCAGTGTGTATCTCCATTCTTAAAACTTTGAAAAGCTTGCACTGGTTTACCAAATTTTGCCACAAAGAATTCCACTCACATAGCCTCAATGGAAGACAGCGTCAGGTAAAATTGAAAATGAAGTAAATTCAGGATGGGTAACAGCAGTGGGATTACAGTATCTGTGTCAGAAAAGGAATCTGACATATTATTATAATATCCCTTGCTCTTCTAATAGAATTTGTTTCTTCTAAAATGTCAGGGAACCAAAAAAAAAAAAACATCCTTATTTCAGAATGCTTATATAGTTATCAGTTTAAGCTGTAAACCTAAGCTGTGAGAAAGCAGTTCAAAATTCACTAGCACTTATTTACAAGTAAACCTGCACTGGATCTTTCTACTAATTTTGAATGCCAAGATCCCAAGGCAGGCAAAGCTCTTCTGAATCCAAACCCCTCCTAGCCTAAGAATGTTGGACATTATTTAGGAGTATCCTCACCCTGGTCTAACTTTTTGCCCACACTGACAGTGTTGCCTTGGAATGGAGGAGGTTGGGTTCTCAGATAACTCAGCTTCTCTTTCACCCAGTCCCTTATCCATCCCTTTTATGGCTCTTCTGGCACAAGATCTCAGACTGTAAAGCAGTCCCATAAACAACTTTCTCTGTCTATAGATCTCTGACATCAGCCAGCAGGGTTGTGCTCATAGAATGGGATTTCTGACAGCTGAAGAGGCTTGTGCCTATTTCTGACCCTCCTATAGTTGGCATATCTTTGAGTTCATATTGAATATTGCTCATGCTGGGAGGTGGATCCATGCTAACTAGTCCCACGTCTGACTTTACATACTCTGGTTTTCCCCACCCATTGGCATTCAGAAGAACAGTATGTATGTCAGCGAGAAAAAGTTCACACTTACATTTCTACATATGAAGGCTTCCATGTGATCTGAAACCCTGACTGCGCGGAGTTAAAGATCACAGAGTCGAATCTGTGTGTATGATAGTCATAAGGATTCAGTGCTGCAAATATTCGTCAGGGACAAGGAATGTGTGTTCTTTAAGGCAGAGCTAGTTGAAGCCCCACACCCTCATGCACACCACCAAGAAGACAGCAGGCATTCTGAAGGGAGTCGTTTAGGCAACTGGGCTGCAGATTATTGAACTTCCGCTCTTTGATTTCTCACTGTATTGTTCATTTGTTAGGCAAGCTTTCACCTAACCTTGGACTTTGTCTTGTGAACGTGTTTATGAATCTTCTGTGTGGAAGCAGGACAAAACATCCAATTCCCACTGCATACAACGTGAAGAAGACAGTAATCGAACCCCATTAACACACATGATTGGAAATTTCACTTACAGAAGAAGCTTAAAATGTTTACAGGCATTGATTGATTTATAGAATATCACTGACTGATTGTGCAACTGACTTGTGCAATACTTGTTGCCTTTATGTAATGGCCAGCAAAGTTACACCGATAAAATTTTACATTATGTGGCGACATACAGAATTCTGGTCGCTATATGCTCTCTTTTTTTGGCCCCCTTGAGTTCCTTAGATATGGAGAAGGGCAGTAAATATGTAAGTAAGTAAAGGATTGTAGCTGAGTGGTAGAGGACATGTTCTGCATGCAGAAAGTCCCAGGCAGAATCAATGCCATCTCCCACCATTTGAATTTGAGAAAGAGCTCAGTCTGAAGCTCTGGAAGGCTCTGCCACACAGCATGAATAGCGTCCACCAAGCTAGATATATGTATGGGCTGCTTCTGTACGTATATCCTAGAAATGGCCTAGTCAAGGAACCAATGGCAGTAAACATCCATACCCTGCCTGCTCCCAAATCAAAGAAAGAGGACATGGGATGTTGGCCAACCTTTGAGGATAAGAAAGTTGTGGTGCGACAAAGTGCTACATGGTACCTGTAGTGCCTTCCTTATGGTGCCTTTTTGCCATTGCAAAGAAAGGTTTCACTTTATCATTTGGATTAATTGCATTAAAACTCAGCTGCTAGGCAAAGCATCCATATTTATGTTGCATTTAAATTTCCATGAATAATAAATCCAAGTGAAGTAGTTTTGTTATTAATATTGATCAGTGTTTCCACTGAAAGCCCAGATGTCAACAGTTCTTTTAGTGTGCTCTATTTTATTTAATAGGGCTGTTGATGAGCGAAGGCCTAATGAAGGCTAACAGATGGTCGGTTTAATGTTACTCTCAGATTTGAGGCCTTTGCCAAAAAAACAGATACACAAAAGGATCTGACAGCCCTGTAACCAGAAACCCTTAATTATAGCTATTTCCACTGAGGCTAATGTAACAGCACAGTCTCTGCACAGGTCAGCACAAAGAGGGGAGGGATACTTGCTCCTAAAAGTTACTACAAGCTGTTTCTTTTCAGATCATCTCTAAATAAATTTGAAATGTTTGAAATGTGTAACATAGAGAAACTCATATGCATCACTGCCTGCCCAATTCCAGAAATAAGGAGATGATACACAGGGGATGAGTTTAACCAGGGTCACAACTTTATTAATTCATTAATTGGTAACCTCTCACCACCTTCAGAGGGACCTACTATAGTGTGGATACTACAGAAGCCAGAGGTACATGCTACCTCTGCACCTGACCCACAGTGCGCAAATCCCAAGCCCCAGGTCTGTGCTGCCCTGTAGATGGCCCATTTGCAGCCAGCTAAAATCAGGATGACTCTCCAGGCCTCCTGATCTTAGATGGGCAGTGGTCATGGCTTCCCACCATGCACCCCCCATCCCAGTAACTGAATCTTGGGATCCACACCTCACTATGTGTGGGTGGAACAGGGCATCAGCTATGTTATTGTCTATTCCTGGGATATGATGAGCAGAAAACAATATATTGTAACAAAGGCACTGCAATGTAAACGCCCAAACCAACTACGTAACTCACTGAGATCTGGAAATTAATGAGTTAGCTACGTGTACAAATTGTGGTGCCAAAAAGAAACTACTGAATTGGTCCATTGATCATTCCCAACCATAATGGCCCAACTATCAGAAAGAACTCCAAGAATGTATGGTCTCTGGTTATGGCGAGTTCCTGCCACTCCTGTGGCTCGTCACCACCACACCATTGCCATCTAAAAGAGATTCTAGAACATGGCAGAGTCAGTATGGACCTGGAATTCAGCTCGCATCTGAAGGTCATCCCTTCAAAAGGAGATCCCATTGAAGCTCATAAAGAAATGCTGCCAAACCTGTAAGTCCTCCTTCATCTTGGCAGGAACTCTTTGGCTGTGGTGGGGCTTCATGAGGTCCTGCATGGCCTCACACAGCCATGTCAAAAATGCCCTGCCTGTGGCTATGACTTTGTGTGCAAAGTTTAGATGTCTGACTGCTTCTCACAATTTCCTAGGTGTCACCTTTCTGCTGTCTAAACAGCCCCTGAACTCTCCAACATGTATTTGGGGTAAACAGCAATACTGCTGGGCATGTCCAGTTCTATACCTATATACAGGGGGGTCTCGACTTACAAACTTAATCTGTATTGGAAGGCAGTTCTCAGGTCGAAAAGTTCTTAAGTCGAATCTGCATTTCCCATAGGAATGCATTGAAAACCATTTAATCCGTATCTGCTCTTTTCGTCCATAGAAACTAATGGGAAGCTGCTATTCCGCCTTCTGCCACTAGAGGGCGATATTTTTTCTTTTTTCCTTTTAACCTAAGATGACTTAGCTTTAAAAAAAGGGGGGAAAAAAGAGTTCGTAACTCGAATCTAAGTTCGTAAGTCGAGTCCATATAGTCCTATGAGAGCGGTTTATAAGTCGAAACGTTCGTATGTCGAGCCATTCGTAAGTCGAGACCCCACTGTATGTCAATATGGAGGAAGGTCCCTTCATCTTTTCATCTGCTAAAGGAACATCCAGTTTTTTCATCAGACCCTGGAACACATCCAGAAGCTGCTGGTAGTATCACAACCCTCTTTACCCAGCAAATAAAAATCATCCAACTAATGGACTATATGGGGCACTTCCACCCAGTATCTCAATGCCCATTCCAGAAAGGAACTCAATTCCTGCATGTGCGATTGGGCACCCCCTGGGCAGGGCCTGATGTGTACTAAAACAAGTATTGAATGCAAAGCCCAGCAGCTCAAAATCCTCATTGTGCACTGGCAATAACATTTGATATCAAGATCAAGATGGCGCCGTGAACGGCAGCCGCGGCTGTGCTCGGCTTGTGTTTTGTGTTTTAGTGGCGTGTTTTTACGGTTTTATAGTCTTTTTAGAGCTGTTATTAGGGTCGTTCCTGTGGCCATAAATGGCTATTTACTATTTTTAGCTGTTACTTCTTCGATGGATTTATGGTTTTATGGCTAACACTTGTTAACTTCTGCCTTCTGCCTCCTGCCTCCTCAATATATCAGGATACCAGGACGGCGTCGCTGGTAAAGACTTACTACTCAGCTTTATTGTGCTTATGTTTTGGAACAATTACTGCATTTACGCCTTGGAGTAATTACGGAAAACTATCCATTGCTTTATGGCGTCCTGTGTCCCCTCCGGGATTACATTTACTAGAGAAGAAATTCTAAATATTAGCAAAGCCCTCCCATGTACGTATCCTCCTGTTTTTGTGGAAGAAGAAAGTAGCACAATAGCTTTGGTCAAGAGAGGTGCAGCAGCTGTGTATGATACTCGGAGAAGAATTCACCAAAGAGGACGACGTGCTGGCACGTTAAATAGGCTGCGACAGCGTGGAATGAGATCTGCACTACCATCTATTCATCTTTCCAACCTCCGTTCACTTGTTAACAAAATGGACGAACTGCATCTCATCAATCAGGTTAACCCTGACTTCTCACGCTCAGCTGCTCTTTGTTTTACAGAAACATGGTTAAACGGTTCTGTCCAGGACAGTATAATTGAACTATCTGGGTTTCAGATCTACTGAGCAGACCGCGTACTTGAAACATCTGGGAAATCGAAGGGTGGAGGAGTCTGTTTTTATATAAATAGAGATTGGTGCAAAGATGTGACTGTGTTAGAGAAAACCTGCTGTGAGGACTTGGAAGCTTTGTTTATTAATTGTCATCCGTTTTATTCCCCAAGAGAATTCTCTTCGATAATCTTAGGTGGAATTTACATTGCCCCCCAAGCTTGTACCAATAATGCAGTATGTATTCTTGCTGACTTGATAAATAGACTAGAGAGGAAATATCCTGACTCTCTGCTTATAGTCTTAGGGGATTTTAACAAGGCAAATTTATCACATGAATTGCCTAGATACAAACAGCATGTTAGTTGTTCCACCAGGGATAAGAATACGTTAGACCATTGCTACACCACAATTAAGGGTGCTTATCGTTCTGTCCCTCGTGCTGCCCTCGGTTGCTCTGACCACTGCCTGATTTTTCTTATTCCAACTTACAAACAGAAATTGAAAGCTGTTAAGCCAGTGGTTAAGACAGTCAAGCGTTGGACTGAGGATGCAAAGTTAAAGTTGCAGGCTTGTTTTGACTGCACCGATTGGAATATGTTTGAGTCTACTTCCAATAACCTAGACGAACTTACTGAAACCATAACATCTTATATTAAGTTCTGTGAAGACTTATGTGTGCCTACTAAGACCGTGCGTATCTACAATAATAACAAAGCCTGGTTTACAGCAAGGCTTAAGAAATTTCGACATGCCAAAGAGGTAGCTTATAGGAACGGAGACAGAACCCTGTACAATCAGGCTAGAAATATACTGAATAAGGAAATTCGAGCGGCAAAAAGAACGTACAGCGACAAGTTGAAGACACAAATGGAAAATCATGACTCTGCTACTCTCTGGAGGAACTTACAGAACATTACGGGTTATAAGAAAACATCTTCCCCGGTTCTGGAAAACCAGAAATTGGCAGATGACCTAAACGAGTTCTACTGCAGATTTGAAACACCACCATCTACACCTGCGGTAAACCATTTGGGTTCAGAAGTATTAAAAACCGCCTCTCCTACTGTTGTTCCTTTATCTCAAGAATCTACTTCCTTGGTGATTTGCGAAAAAGATGTGCGTGATCTTCTTCAGATACAAAAGGTTAGGAAAGCTCCGGGAGCAGATGGGGTGACTCCCTTCTGTTTGAAAGTGTGCGCTGCACAATTAGCGCCTATCCTAACACGGATTTTCAACAGCTCGCTGGAGTTGTGTAGTGTCCCTACATGTCTTAAAACTTCCACTATTACCCCTGTACCTAAGAAAGCTTCTATTAGCGGACTGAACGACTACAGACCCATCGCCTTAACATCTGTAGTGATGAAAGTCTTTGAGAGATTGGTGCTGACCCATCTGAAGGACATCACTGATCCTCTGTTGGACCCTCTCCAGTTTGCATATCGGCCTAACAGATCAGTAGATGATGCTGTCAATATGGCTATGCACTACATCCTACAACATCTGGATTCCTCAGGGTCTTATGCACGGGTTCTTTTTGTCGACTTCAGTTCCGCGTTTAATACAATTGTACCATCTAAATTGTATCTTAAACTGATTCAACTAAAGGTACCCATTTCTGTTTGTAAATGGATACATAGCTTTCTGATAAATAGGAAACAGCAAGTGAGACTGGGGAAAATAACATCTAATATCCGTACAGTTAGTATGGGAGCCCCCCAAGGGTGTGTACTTTCCCCATTACTTTTCTCCTTATATACGAACGATTGTATTTCCACGAATCCCTCTGTTAAGATTCTGAAGTTTGCAGATGATACGACGGTCATTGGACTTATTAAGAACGGTGACGAGTCGGCATACAGACGGGAAGTTGAGCATCTTGTCACATGGTGCAACAGTAATAGCTTAGTGCTCAACCCACAGAAAACGGTGGAGATGGTAGTGGACTTTCGAAAACACCCCCCTTGTATACTCCCACTTTCCGTCTTAGGCAGCACGGTCTCTGTAGTAGAGTCGTTCAGGTTCCTGGGCACTGTACTCTCTCGGGACCTGAAATGGTCAATTAACATCGATGGCATCATTAAAAAAGCTCACCAGCGTCTGTATTTCCTACGACAACTTCGGAAATTCAATTTGCCTCGGGAGCTGCTTGTCCAATTTTACAGAGGCATTATTGAATCTGTCCTCTGCTCTTCCATAACTGTTTGGTTCGGTTCGGCAACCAAACTGGACAAGAACAGGCTTCAGAGGACTGTCAGAACTGCTGGAAAAATAATCAGAGCTGATTTGCCATCATTGGAAGAGTTGTACATTGCACGGGTTAAAAAGAGAGCGGAAAAGATCGCGGCAGATCCACGGCATCCTGGTCACAACTTGTTTAATCTTCTCCCCTCTGGTCGGCGATACAAGACGCTGTATACTAAAACATCGAGGCACAAAAATAGCTTCTTTCCCTGTGCCATCAAACTGCTGAATTTGTAACCATCTGATGCAACTGGGAGTTGAGGCAATTGGCTTTTGTAGAATTTGTTCTTAATTGTCTTGTGAATTTTTCTGTTTATGGTGTGTGTGTGTGTGTGTGTGTGTGTGTGTGTGTGTGTATAGTTTTTAAGTGTGGCCGGTAGCCATATTAAATTCCGGGTATGGTTTACATACCTGGCCAGTAAATAAATAATAATAATAATAATTTGATTTCGCATTTTGCCAGCTCTGCCCCAACTCCACAGCCCTCAACATGAGCACCACAGCATTAAAAGATCTGTAGTACCAGCTACGCAGTTCCTGGGGAATTGAGATTTGACCAGATCCCTGTCAGATGGATAAAAGTTGGATGAGCAAAAATACACCTGGTGCCTTCTTTGGCACCACTCCCAATGGGGAAACCTTCAGGTTCCACACCAGTCAGGGCTGAGAAGGGCCTAGTGCTCTGTCTACATTCACCTTCTTTTGCCATTTTTGTCCTCACTACTTCCTCCATCCCTTTGGGTTGTCAGGCCAACGTGCTGCGAACTCACTCACAAGTGATATTCTAAACACAAACATAAAACCACCCAACCAATAACTGGAGTCCTCTTGCTTTGGATAACTTCTAAGCAAATAGTCTAATACTTCATTAGTAACTGGGCTGGGCCCCTTTTGGAGAATTGAAACCCGGCTTCTTCCCTCCTCTTTTCTCCTTGTCACCTTGCTTACTTGGTTACCTCTTGAGGCACTCAGTAAAGGACAATTCATGCCTGAACCTGCAGAGCTTCCTGTTGTATGAGCCCAATGCAATGAATTCTCAACATAGCAGTCGGGGTTGAACTGGATGCTTCATCAATGTAGGGTGTATTGTTGGATTGACTCATCTTCTGCACCAGGTGCCCACTGTCGTAACACTCACCAAGTGTGGGACTGGCTGGCTTCATAAACTGCAAACAAAGCTGATAATTCTGTTCATCCCACCTCACGGTGGGGTGGAACGCTATGCGCATGTGAAAGGCCTTATCATAAAGGAGCCATGCACACCCTGTGAAATTCACATAGGTTCTGTAGATAAGGTCCATATACTGTATCAAGGACAATGCCCTCCATGCCCATGCCTGAACTATTACTCCTCTCTCTCTCTCTCTCTCTCTCTCTCTCTCTCTCTCTCTCTCTCTCTCTCTCTCTCTCTCTCTCTCTCTCTCTCTCTCTCTCTCTCTCTGTGTGTGTGTGTGTGTGTGTGTGTGTGTGTGTGTGTGTGTGTGTGTGAAACTGTAGAAAACCAGTTCACCCATGATCTCTCTGGCCTATGCCTACATGTCCAGTCCCTGTCCTTATACTCTTCCTTGTCCTTGTCCAACTGAATCCAGATTTAGGAGACTGAATATGATCACATGCACACCACTCCAGATCTTCTCTTTGGTTGCTGATAAGAAGTGATTTCCTTAAAGCATGGCCTAAAGGGGCACTGAATTGCAGCCTATGTCTGGCTCTGAGCGGTACGGCCGAACTCTAAACTCCAGTGTGGTCCCTGAACTCTGTCTGGGAAAGGGCCACTGCAGGTAGGTGGCCAAAGCAGTGGGCTAAAAGTTGGTGGAGATGGCAGAGTCATGCCTCCCCGTGGTCCCATGGACAGCTGCTGCCAGACCAAGGGTGCCAGTGCCACCTGGCTCCTGGTGCCCCATGGCCATGCATCAACTGCACCCGGTCCCTCTCCAGGGCCTGAAGCCTTGCCGCTTTGGTGGCGAAGCTGGTGCGCTTTGTTTGAAACTCACTATGAGGCCACAATGAGTTCCTCTAAGGCTGCACCCCATCACGATGTGGCCAGGTCAATCACTAGCAGATTGAACTACCACCTGCTGCACATTTATTTTGCTCTGAAAGGGGTTAGATTGAGAGTGAACCACCTTGTAAAAGTGCCATGTTCCTGCCCTCATCCAACAAGCCTGGGCAATGCTATTGGTGCCCATGAATTGTCCATCTTCATCCTGGGTGGGGTGAGCAAAGAGTGCTAGCACAGCCAGCTCCATTTCTTAAACCCAGAGGGAAACCTGAAGTGTAAAATATATATGTATATATAATGTAGATGTGAGACATTTGTTCCAAATAAATGTTGTGCCTACAACTTCCTGAAGCAACTCATATACTTCTGCTTATCGATACACTTAATGGAAGACATTTAAGCTAGTTTACCTACCTGAAACATGACTGCAATTATCTCCTAGCTACATTAAAGTAAATCCTAATTATTTGTAGACCATTTTACAGCCACATAATTTATAGGATACTAGGGAACTAGAAATAGAATGTACTGTTTCCACATCGATTCTAAGCTCCTGAACAAAGAGATATTATATGTTTAAAGATCATGCTCCTCCCTCCCTGTGGGTGGGAGTAGGATTTGCCCAGTGCTGCTAAAGGGATGGCTTTTACTTTAACAGTGGGCAACCCCACTATCACACACATTGGGAAGTCCCCTGCTGTTGCTTCTGACTCGGATCCTACTTTTAGGGTCCAAATGTGAAACCTATGGATAGAATGACTGGGTAGGTGGTGCTAGAATTTTGATGATAGGCTTTGTAGTACCACCAGAGAGGGATTATCTGTAATACCTTTAACTGCATAACAGAAACACTAGTAACTTCTGCAGTTAAAATGGAGCAGCAAGTTCCCAACACACACACAACCCACTGCATTCAACCAACTTAAGTAATTACTCAGACACTGTTTTTAAAGATAAAGGAAAATATAGATCTTTACTCAATATTCCTGCAAGTTCTAGGCTCAATCTTAGAGAAGTTTTGATAAAGTACAAAGGGTCTCAGAGATTAGCAGGAGAAATGAGGAAAAAAGATTAAAATGTTAAAAACAAAAGTGGGTTCTCTCAGGCCACATGGTTGAAAGAAGATGGCGGACAAATGAGCATATTTCCTCTTAGATATCTCAAAGCTTGTGTGCCTAAACAGAGGCAGTAAACAATTGAAAATAAGACAGGGGTCACCTTTGCCCACCAAAAAAAAAAAAGACTGCTAATTAATTGTTCAAGGAGAGGAGAAGGATCATGCAAACTACCTAGTGTGTTAGTTTACAAGCACTTCTTTCCTCTCAGGTGATCATGCATTAATTTGCATGTTGAATTGCCCATTAATCCCAGCAGATGGCCTATGGCCTATGGATTGAATTTATTGAATGGAATGGAATGGATCTTTCTAATGGAATGGAATAAATCTTTGGATTGTTTCATAAACAGCACACTCAGTTGCTTCCTGTCGGAAAAAGAGGGCAGACATTGGCCTGGATGTTGGGTGTATGGGACAAGCAAAAAGGTGGTATCTTTTGCACTTCGGCTGCCATTTACCAAAATAGAACTGAATTTTAGTGACAAGATGATAGATAAGGCAAATAATGCAGGAGTCTGTGAAACAAACAAACAAACAAACAAAAAACAATCACTCCTTAACAGAGCGGCATGTACATTTCTTTTCAGCTCACTTTTTCTCAAGTGGTGTTTACTTTATTTCAGATTTTATTCCCTTTAACTTTGAGAGAAGGTTCAAGCTTTTACAATGGATTAGGATACTTCTTTGGGAGATTGTACAATATAATTAGAGTTTTTGCTTGTGCTCTGAATATACTGATTTTATTTTTCATTTTCTTTCTCCTTTGTTTCTTTTTATCTCCTACACATATGCTGAGACCTAGACCTCACTGCATTCTTTCATATTTTTCTTATAATTTCCCCCATCTGGATTCTCCTAGACCAATTTTCCTTTGCTTTGCTCTGAGTTTTCAAGAACATGTTCCATGGAATTGGTAGCTGTAGGTCTTTATTTCACAGATTTTAGATCAAAGTCTATTCATTATTGCGGACACTGTAATTTTGAACTACAGGGTTGGTGGAAGAGTAGGGCCAGATTTTCGTCACTCCAACATGCATAATTTGAAATGCTATTATCTAAGTCAAGGCGATTAGGGCCTAGAAATCTGCTTCCTAGGACACAGCTGCTCCATTCCTCCCCATCTTCCCCAACTCACCAAAAGCTCAGGCCATTCTTCTACATATACTCACACAGTTAACAAAGCCAATTAGTCCATGCCAGTTACACTGTGCTGCTCTCCACAGAGTCTCTCTCTGTACCTTATCTCAGGGTGAGATAGAAAGCAGCTACAGTACTGGCAATCAATATAAGGAGCCAGCAGTCCTTTTCCTAAATCAGGTAGGGGTCTTTGTCTACTGCTGGGCAGAATAAATCTTTGACTGCTTTGCACCGTGCCATTCAGTGGATGATAATTGGAACCTAGGACCCTTTCACATGTTCACGTTTAAGGGATGGGATAAGCTTTGGAAGGCTGTAGTCCAGTGCTTCAAATGTTTCCAGAGCAGTAGGTTAGTCAAGGAAAGCTTATAACGAATAAAACCTAGTCTTTAAGGCACCACAAATATCCTGGTTATTTCTTCTCATGCAATATATATATAAACCTACCCCAATGATTCTGGCAAAGAGTTAGGCTTCTACCTTCATTACAAGGCCCCCTCTTCCCAAATAAAAACAATGGTCAATTGCCACTGTTGGGGCAAACCATCATTATAAACCTCCTCGCATATCATGCCCTGTTTCCCCAGCTGCTCAAGGAGACTTTAAGCCCATCTGCCAAGGGCCCTTCCATTCATCCAAGGTTTGGGATTATTCTCCAAAGCTCAGAGGTCACAGAACACTTTGTGAAATATCTTAAGCATACAAAGGAAGCCTTGTCAGCCATACAATTTAGTGCGCAAAGGAGGTATTAGTGAGAGATTCCAGATGGAAAAAAATACAGCCTAATTTTGAGGTATGAAAATAAATAGTACGAGAAAAGAGGACAAGAGGATAGGGCAAGGCAAGGCAAAAATGAGACACACCAAATTCCAAATGAACATAAGTAAAGTTAGTCTAATTTAGCTACTATCGTTTACCTACTAGAGTGGAATATTGGGTTCTAGAGCATGTCCCAAACCTCACCAAGTTATAGAAATGTGAGACTGGTAAAAGCTAGGCTTGCAGCAGAGACAGACGTGTTTTTTGGTTCAATGGTACAAAAAGTTCCACTTCTGCTTTAGTAGTTCAGCCACTAAAGAAAATTATTTGGAGACTTGACCGACCTTCCTAATAATTCTGCATTTATATGTCAAAAGATAAATTGACTTATATGTCAAAAAAGCTGACTGGCTTCAACAAGCCATAAAAACTGACTGAGAAAGAGATTTGAAAGTATATGTTGGTGGTAGAACATATACATTTTTGCCTGGTGGTGAACTGTCAGGGGAAAGGCAGTGAAATGCAGGCATTTAAGAGAGCACAGCTGGCATTTTTTTTAAACAAATACAGAAGATTTACAGAAAAATATGCACAACACCTATACATAACAATAGAAATAAAAAAAACATAAAACAGTACGGGGGAAATATCACAAAAAGGTTTTTATCCAAGCCACAATTTTATTTTATTTTATTTATTTTTAAGAACACGCTATTTAATTAGCTGGCAGAAAGCAGCAATGACTAAAAATGACTCCTGGGCAAGGTGAAAGAAGGAAGTTTAAAAGCAGGATTGCAGGCGAACATTAAGACAAAAATTATGACTTCAGAATGAGTTTATAAATTTGATGTTGCCAAAGACAAAATTAAAATTATTGAAGATTTTGTGTATCTCGGCTCAGCCATCAATCCAAATAGAGACTGCAGCCAAGAAATCAGAAGAAAACTGAGATTCAGAAAGGCAGCTATAAAGGAGCTAAAAAAAGATTATCACATGTGTCTCTGGAAGCCAAGGCCAAGATCATCCCTACTACTGTTTTCCTGATTACTATACACAGGTATGGAAGTTGGACAATGAGAAAAAAGGAGACAGTAAAAAGAAAGAAAAAACTTGGAAATATAGTGCTGGAGGAGAGCTTTGTGGACATCCCAGACTTCCAGAAAGTCAAACAAGTGGATCTTAGATCAAATCAAGCCTAAACTCTTTATTGAAGTAAAATGATGAAACTGAGGCTTTCATGCTTTGGGCACATCATGAGAAGATAATACTGGCTGGAAAGTACAATAATGCTGGGAAGAGTTGAAGACAGCAGGAAAAGAGACAGACCAAATACAAAATGGATTGACTCCATAAAGGAAACCACTAGTTTACAGGGGTTGAGAAGGGCTGTTAATGATACGGCATTTGAGGTCACTTATTCATAGGGTTGCCATAAGTCAGAGAGAGGGAGAGAGAATAATATAATAATAATTTATTATGGGCAATGACCAGAAATATAATACATTATTTAGATAAAATCACATAATATCAGGGACATTGGTCAAGATATATCACCATCAATGCACCTGTTTGATGACACTAGAGTTAAAAAGGCGTTAGTGGCACTGGAGGATTTAAAAGCTTTTAAAACATCACAGCAGTCAAATGATATAAGATGAAATTAAGAGAAATATATATAACCATCAATATGTCAGAGACAATTTAACACCAACAATTTGATTAAAATTCTACTCTTTCAAAAGTATTATTTTGAATTATATTACACTGGTGTCTCTGATGAATCCCTAATTATACACAATGCTCAATATACTTATGTAAAGTACTTGCAATATTTTGCAAAGAATTCAGGGTGAAACAAAAGAAAGAAAAGTTCTAAATGCCTTTTCAGTGGGAAAATTCATTCTGTGAACCTCAACATTTGAGTAACTCTAGCAAGCTGAAAGAAAATTCAGAAGATACATGTTTTCTTTTCCAAAGGGGAAAAAAAAAAGGAAAATCATTTCCTTTTATGGCACAGCCTAGGCAATTAAATATTCATCCATTTATTCATTTACTTTACCCTCTCTCAAACAGTTGTTAATGAATTATCTTGTGAAAGAAAGGTGCCTACAAAATGTATTACATTTTCTGAGTAAACCAATTCAACAAGCACAGTCCTCTGCACATTGACAAAAGGCCTTGAACCATTGCAGCTGACTTTATACTTCGGGGGACAGTCAACTTGAGAGAAACTATAGAGCTTCACAATGGACATTCCTTAATTAAAGGAGGTGAAAACAGCTGAATGTTCCAGTAAAGTCAATTAAACACTAATTAGTATTGGATTCAAGACTGACCTCCATGTGATGAATTGTTCAGGCGTAGGTATATTTTCACTGTGTTGAGGTGCTTTCCTCATCTCCACCCCTTTTTTTTCCAACTCCTCTGTGGTTGGCAGTAAGATTTTTTAACAATGCCAAACTCTTCACTCCTTGTGTCAATACGAACAAAATTCATTAGCTGATACAAGCAAGAGGACATCTTTTCACACAAATTCCTCTGCATTGCCATGTTCCTAGGATGTTCTATTGACTGCCCAGCTGTCTGTCTTAGGAGTTCACACAGGCTTTTCTTCAAATCTAGATCAATACACGCTTAGTGTTCTACCACTGTGTTGCCTTTCATGCTCTGAAAACCTGTTCAGTTTCCATTAATCTTCAGGAGTGGGTTTGCCATTAGCTTAAAGGCTTTATAGTAAATGGGAGCCCTCACAGTAGTTCAATTGTGTAGAGGAAATCCAGTATAGAGTCATTGCTTATCCTGCGGTTCTCAATAAGTGGTTTTCCAGATTTGGTACAGGTCAAAATGCAAAGATGGCACACTGACCATATGGAAGAAGAGCAGAAGCTGCAGAACACGTATGGCAGGCATTTTAAAACACCATGCAAACATTTGGGTGAGTCTTCCCCAAACAAGTGCTTTCCACAGGTCTTGGACTAAAGTTTCCATCATCCCCAGATAGCATAGTTATTAGGTAGAGAACAACGTTCAGAAGTAGGGTATCAGGATGCGAACGGCTTCTTCTCCCTCTATTGCTTTTTCTTTTAAATCCAAGTGACAATTTTATTTTCTAATCTGGCAAGCCAGTTGCCAAAGGCTTTGAAAAACAACTTGCGCATTTCCTTGGGAATGATACTACTATGCCACTATTTTTGCACCTCTAATCTCGAACAATAAAAAAAACACACAACACTTTCCTCCCCATCTTCCCATGGTGGCAAAACACAGTGAAGGGGGCGGAGATGGAGAAAGGTACTTCTTTGGCCTACAGCTCCCAGAACACCTCAGCTGTCAGGGTCAAGAGTCAAGCTGGGGTCATGCTAGCTAGGATATGCAGGGAGTCGCCATCCCAATAGGAAATTTCAACATCTTTGTAAAGAGAGTGGAGGTAGGGGGAACAGCGCTCATCCCTAGCAGATCCCTGGCTAATAAAGGATCTTAAGACTGCCGATCAGAGATGTAACTAATCATTTTGGGACCTGACATAAGTGGCACAGTCTCTCTCCCACTTTACCCTGAGGCATGGACATGACCTCTCCAGGCAAAAGGAGGAAGAAAATGTGGTTCTCCCTCTCCAGAAACAATTTCTGCTTTCAAAAATAACCCCCAAACAAAAGTGAGACAGGCTGAGAAGCCTTGCTGTTTGTTTCCCAAACTTTTACCAGTAGATTCACCACTAGATTTCAGTGCCATCTCCATTTTGATCATAGAATCATAGAATTGTTGGGTTGGAAGGGGCCTCTAAGGCCATCGAGTCCAGCTCCCTGCTCAATGCACACATCCAAATCAAAACCGATCTGACAGAAGGTTGTCCAATTTTCTCTTGAATGCCTCCAGCATTGGAGCACTCACCACCTCCCAAGATAATTGGTTGTATTGATGCTCTGGGTCAATGCCCCCAGTGCTTTCCCCTAGTTACATCCCTGCTGTTGATGCATCTGTCAACAGAAGGAAGGTGGGGTTTTTTATTATTATTTTTTTGTAGAATGCAAAACAAAACAAAAAGCTACCCAATGGAGCAAGTGACAATGCTGCTTTTTGAAGATCAAATACAGAGGAGAAAAAGGCTCAAGACCAAATAAGGGAAAGGACTGCAGCACAAAATGCCAGTGAGACGTGATAGGAGATTTTGGACAGGTACAAGTCCTGAGAAATGCCTCAAGGGGCAGAATGATAAGAGAAGCTATTAGCTAAGCAGACCTGAAGTAATATTTTCTCAAAGGAAGTAGGGAGATGTAGTGATAATGGGAAGAAAAGTGTTTGGTGAGTGTGTGAGTGCAAGGAAGCAGGTTTCAAAACCAGAAAGGAATTATAATCTGCTCATCCAGCAAGCATTTCAGAGTGTGAAATACAGTTTGCTTGTTCCACATATGTGGCATGACATCTTTGCAGCAAATTAGCAGGAGTGAATACTGCAATCTGGAGCAAAGTCATTATTTTGAAGTGCGTGATTCCCCGCTGGCAGAGTGAGGATAATGTGTGAACTGCCACTGTCTCCAGCTTTCGTTTCCTTTGGTTCAGGCTATGTTTGAGGAGCATGGCGTGCTGAACAGGAGCATCACTATATGACATAGCCAGCGTTGTGCACTTGTAGTTTGAGTTCCCAAGCTGTACATGTTGCTTGGGAACCCTTCCTGGGGGTACACAGCTATTTTCAGACTAGGATTTGGGCTGGGCTTTTGTGAGGTTCCAGGGTTTTGCTTAAGAACCTTTCTGGATTTTCAGGAGCCTTTTGTGTGCACCAGGAGATTATGCCATTCACCAAGTTCCAGTCTGGTACTTGTTCCAGTCTTGCTTGAAAAGCATTCTTTCTGCAGACATTTTTGCAGGAATGCATTCAACAGCAACAGTGGGTTATCAGAGTCCTAACATATAGAAGTATAACAGGTGGTATCCATTTATTGTTAGGGCTACATGGGTCCTTTGACTCAGTAAGAAGTAGGGCATTGGGCAAAGTTTATCAGTTATTTTTCTGGTTTCTGTTTGTTTCTTTGTTTCCTCCCAAAAACATGGAGTTGCCCACCAGGTGCTGATAGTAACCAGTGACCGCAGCACAACATGTTCAGGAGATCACCATTACGCATTCGGCTCATAGCTGAGTCTCGGTGTAAAGGTAACAGTGGAATGTCTAGCAGGAAGGGGAATGAAATGGATGGGCCTGATCCTGACAATATTTCAGGAGCACCCTGCCCACTGTTGATGATACTGGTCCGCTTGGATACAAATGAGGGTGATGTTCAGGCTTTGTAACAGCTGGCAGTTGTGTATATTTTCTCTGTCATGCTCAGAAAAAAAATGAGGGGAGGCAACAGTTGGATCAGAAGAAAGAACCAAAATATTAGAAATGCACAATTATACAAACACACACAAAGTGAGAATCCATGCCAGAGCAGATTGCAAACCGCATAAGGGTTTGCACTCAATACGAAACAAGGTAATTCCTATCAGAAAGTCCTGTTTTGTGTATTTTATAGTTTGATAAAGCCCTTGCTTTTGGATTTGTACTGTTTGCGTACTCCTATTTTATTATTAGCTTTACACTGTAATAATACCTTTTGCTTTGGATTTGTATTAAGTGCAACTAATGTGTTACAATTGCACTTTACAATTTGTATTGTAAATACAATCCTATATTTTCATAATATAATAACCAGCACTTTGATCCTTCGTGGCCTCTCACATTGATAGGGCAGGTATATTTGGGTAGAAGGACCTCTTTTGTCTAGGCAATTCATGTCAGAAGGTCTACAGAGAAATGTGGAATACTATGATTCAGGGCTAGGGCACTTCCTTCTACAGCTAGAGATTCTTTGTATGTGTGGCTGGAAATGTGTAAAAGCAATGAAATCTATTTGCCAGGACACAGGAATGATGCTTCCTCATCAGCAGGGCTCACAGGCCATGGAGGAAACAAAGAATCAAACAAACAAACAAACAAAAAACAGTCAGGGAAAGGGGCTGTAAAAGACGGGGTAGTATCTGTTCTCAGTCATCCCAGAGTGCATGACATATAATAACGGGCTCAAGTTGCAAAAAGCCAGATTTTTGGCTGAAAGTTGGGAAAAACATCCTAACAGTCAGGGCAGTATGACACTGGAACCAATCGCTCTTGAAGGTGGTAAGCTCTCCAATACTGGAGGTACTCAAAAGAAAGTTAGAAAGCTGTCTGTCAGATATACTTTAACTTGGACTCCTGAATTGAGCAGGGTGTTGGACTCAATGGCCTTTTAGGCCCCTTCCAGTTCCATTATTTTATGATTCTATGTTTCTACTTGTGTCAAATTAGTGTTTGTTAGTTTGTTTGTTTGTGGGATCCTGGTCTCAGCACTAGCCTATATTGTATTGAATTCCTCTGAAGATGACTGAAATAGTCATGTGTGGCTTCAGCTTGCTCAGTTCCTTGTGTCCCACCTCTTTCATCCAAGTGGATTTACAAAGCATTCAGACCAGTATCCACACCCATATGGACCAATATCCACACCCATCTGCAACCCAAACAAGTTCATCTGGGAATTTTCTCCTCTGCCTGTCTGCTCCCAAGCATCCATGCTCTTTTCAAGGTAACCCAGTTCAAGTCCATTTTAATTTATCACCAAAATGGAGCTCTTTCATCTTAGTGGTGCCACAGCTAGTCAATAGACTCTGTCTGCCAAATCTCGTTTCAATAGCTTGCAGGCTAGGATTATTTTTAAGACAATGAGACAAGTAACATGAAATAACATACTGTGCTGGTATACCTTCAATAGTTATTTATTTCAGATTTGCAAGTTATGATTTGATGCTGCAGTCATGGAGGTATAAGTATCAATGTGTGATCTCAGTCCAGTGAATGGATAGATGAATAGAATAGGGGAGGGGGGGGAACAGAGAGAATGAGTTTTGTCTTTGCTCTCTGTTGAAGCAGAAGTAACTCAATGGAAGTGAAATTGGCATCCATTAGCACTGGATGGGTATATTATCCAAATTAATAACATTTTAGTTTTTTTTAAAAAAGTCCATTAATCAGCTCTCTCCTCCTTTAATAATGCACAGAACATTTTTCTGTATTAACAATGTGGTCATACCTCTTTATTCTTCCAGGCCACTTGTAACTTAGCCTGTTATCTAGTGCTTCATTGCGTCTGTAATAACCACCAACTGAATTGAAAGCAATCAGATTTAAAGCATCCATTTGTCCACTGCCAGCTCAGCTTGCATTCTAGCAGAGAGGTGAGATGGTTTTTTTTAAACAGCTCCCCCTTCTTTTTCCCCTGCTCTTTCCTATTTTCTTGCTTTAGCAACACTGCCAGCTGTACTTTCCACTTCACATGAAATCTGGTCTATTCCAATTTTCCACTTCCCTGCATTTAATCCCAGTGTTACAAATGGAATCCTATGCTACACTAATATCTCTTAACTTGCTGGCACAGAAGAGATCAATATTTCACAATGCCATGTGTTTCATAGATTTGGTGTCTTTTGCATAAGAAGTTACTGATATCTGAGCTATTTATGCAATAGGTGTCCATTATATTCTACTTCCCCTTCATGGATTGCTGCCTTGTCGTGGCGAAGGGGCTTGAGTAACTCAGAGAAGCTATGGGCTATGCCGTGCAGGGACACCCAAGACGGACAGGACATAGTGGAGAGTTCCGACTAAACGCAATCCACCTGGAGTAGGAAATGGCAAGCCACTCCAGTATCTTTGCCAAGAACACCCCATGATCAGAAACAAAAGGCTAAAAGATATGACGCTGGAAGATGGGCCCCTCAGGTCGGAAGGCGTCCAACATGCTACTGAGGAAGAGTGGAGGACAAGTACAAGTAGCTCCAGAGCTAATGAAGTGGTTGGGCCAAAGCCGAAAGGACGCTCAGCTGTGGACGTGCCTGGAAGTGAAAGGAAAGTCCAATGCTGTAAAGAAAAATACTGCATAGGGACCTGGAATGTAAGATCTATGAACGTTGGGAAGCTGGAGGTGGTCAAACAGGAGATGGCAAGAATAAACATCGACATCCTGGGCATCAGTGAACTAAAATGGACAGGAATGGGCGAATTCAGCTCAGATGATTATCATATCTACTACTGTGGGCAAGAATCCCGTAGAAGGAATGGAGTAGCCCTCATAGTCAACAAAAGAGTGGGAAAAGCTGTAATGGGATACAATCTCAAAAATGATAGAATGATGTCAATACGAATCCAAGGCAGACCATTCAACATCACAATAATCCAAGTTTATGCACCAACCAGCATTGCTGAGGAGACTGAAATTGAACAATTCTATGAAGATTTACAACACCTTCTAGAACTGACACCAAAGAAAGATGTTCTTCTCATTCTAGGGGACTGGAATGCTAAAGTAGGGAGCCAAGAGATAAAAGGAACAACAGGGAAGTTTGGCCTTGGAGTTCAGAACGAAGCAGGACAAAGGCTAATAGAGTTTTGTCAAGAGAATAAGCTGGTCATCACAAACACCCTTTTCCAACAACACAAGAGGCGACTCTATACATGGAAATCACCAGATGGGCAATATCGAAATCAGATTGATTATATTCTCTGCAGCCAAAGATGGAGAAGCTCTATACAGTCAGCAAAAACAAGACCTGGAGCTGACTGCGGTTCTGATCATCAGCTTCTCATAGCAAAAGTCAAGCTTAGACTGAAGAGAGTAGGAAAAACCACTGGGCCACTCAGGTATAATCTAAACCAAATCCCTTATGAATACACAGTGGAAGTGAAGAACAGATTTAAGGAACTAGATTTGGTGGACAGAGTGCCTGAAGAACTTTGGATAGAGGCTCGTAACATTGTCCAGGAGGCAGCAACGAAAACCATCCCAAAGAAAAGGAAATGCAAGAAAGCAAAGTGGCTGTCCAACGAGGCCTTAGAAATAGCAGAGAGGAGAAGGGAAACAAAATGCAAGGGAGACAGGGAAAGTTACAGAAACTTGAATGCAGACTTCCAAAGAATAGCAAGGAGAGACAAGAGGGCCTTCTTAAATGAACAATGCAAAGAAATAGAGGAAGATAACAGAAAAGGAAAGACCAGAGAGCTCTTCAGGAAAATTGGAGATATTAGAGGAACATTTTGCGCAAAGATGAACATGATAAAAGACAAAAATGGGAGGGACCTAACAGAAGCAGAAGACGTCAAGAAGAGGTGGCAAGAATACACAGAGGAATTATATCAGAAAGATTTGGATATCCCGGACAACCCAGACAATGTAGTTGCTGACCTTGAGCCAGACATCCTGGAGAGCGAAGTCAAGTGGGCCTTAGAAAGCCTGGCTAACAACAAGGCCAGTGGAGGTGATGGCATCCCAGTTGAACTATTTAAAATCTTGAAAGATGATGCTGTTAAGGTGCTACATTCAATATGCCAGCAAGTTTGGAAAACCCAACAGTGGCCAGAGGATTGGAAAAGATCAGTCTACATCCCAATCCCAAAGAAAGGCAGTGCCAAAGAATGCTCCAACTACCGAACAATTGCACTCATTTCGCACGCTAGCAAGGTTATGCTCAAAATCCTGCAAGGTAGGCTTCAGCAGTATGTGGACCGAGAACTCCCAGAAGTACAAGCTGGATTCCGAAGAGGCAGAGGAACTCGAGACCAAATTGCTAACTTGCGCTGGATTATGGAGAAAGCCAGAGAGTTCCAGAAAAATATCTACTTCTGCTTCATTGACTATGCGAAAGCCTTTGACTGTGTGGACCACAACAAACTATGGCAAGTTCTTAAAGAAATGGGAGTGCCTGACCACTTTATCTGTCTCCTGAGAAACCTATATGTGGGACAGGAAGCAACAGTTAGAACTGGTCATGGAACAACTGAGTGGTTCAAAATTGGGAAAGGAGTACGGCAAGGCTGTATATTGTCCCCCAGCTTATTTAACTTATATGCAGAATACATCATGCGGAAGGCTGGACTGGAAGAAACCCAAGCCGGAATTAAGATTGCCGGAAGAAATATCAACAACCTCCGATATGCAGATGATACCACTCTGATGGCAGAAAGTGAGGAGGAATTAAAGAACCTTGTAATGAGAGTGAAAGAGGAGAGTGCAAAAAATGGTCTGAAACTCAACATCAAAAAAACTAAGATCATGGCCACTGGTCCCATCACCTCCTGGGAAATAGAAGGGGAAGATATGGAGGCAGTGTCAAATTTTATCTTCCTGGGCTCCATGATCACTGCAGATGGAGACAGCAGCCCTGAAATTAAAAGACGCCTTCTTCTTGGGAGGAAAGCGATGACAAATCTTGACAGCATCTTGAAAAGCAGAGACATCACCTTGCCAACAAAAGTCCGAATAGTCAAAGCTATGGTTTTTCCTGTCGTGATGTATGGAAGTGAGAGCTGGACCATAAAGAAAGCAGACCGCCGAAGAATTGCTGCCTTTGAATTGTGGTGCTGGAGGAGGCTCTTGAGAATCCCCTGGACTGCAAAGAGAACAAACCTATCAATTCTAAAGGAAATCAACCCTGAGTGCTCACTGGAAGGACAGATCCTGAAGCTGAGGCTCCAGTACTTTGGCCATCTCATGAGAAGAAAAGAGTCCTTGGAAAAAACCTTGATGTTAGGAAGGTGTGATGGCAAGAGGAGAAGGGGACGACCGAGGATGAGATGGCTGGACAGTGTCTGCGAAGCAACCAACATGAACCTGACACAGCTCCGGGAGGCAGTAGAAGATAGGAGGGCCTGGCGTGCTCTGGTCCATGGGGTCACGAAGAGTCGGACACGACTAAACGACTAAACAACAACATATTCTACTTCAGAAAAGAGTGCAGAAAGATTCTCAGGGCACTTCCTTTGCCAACACTGCAGCTCCTAAAGCAACCTTACATCCATGATAGCCACTCTAGAAAGCTGAGTCCCCCCAGCCCAATTTTACCGGTGGGCCAAGTTTGAGGTCTGGTGAGGCCACGCTGCTGCAGGCTCTAGGGCTTGCAGCAACATAATGAAACAGAGGGATATTGGACAGTCTAATAGGTGGCTGCCTGGAATTTGAAACCGCCAATCAGTGGCTGTTGGAGCAGGTTCTAATCTGCCAAGTGTTTGAAAGAAGCACACAAGTTCCCAAGGAAGATGAAATGTTTCCTACGGAGGACACCCCATTAAACACACAAGTGCTGCACCAGGCAGTTGATGCTGGACCTTCACCCACCCACCTTCCTATTCTGTGTTGTAAGCTTTGTATGGCGACATGACAAGAGATGTGATTGGTAACAACGTGTGATATGAGTATAATATGTCTCATGATGGCACACAGGCAGCCAGACACCCAAGCACTGATCAAAATCTAGGCCTGCATGAGTTGTTGCTTTACATGCCTTCAAGCATTTCCCTGGCACGAATGACACTTTCTCCAGCCTCTGCCATTGGGAGCTAGGGATGTGGTGGCGGGGGGGGGGGGGGAGGCAACAGAAAAATGCACCCTGTGATTGCACTAGTGGCATTACACAGCGTGAAGCAAGAAGTGAGTTCATCATGAGGCTGTTTGCTTTTGTTTCAGCAGCTTCATTTTTTCATACAGTATTTAATTCTGCCCTAAGACAACATTTCTCAGAGGGGTTTTGTAAATACCTAATTCCAATTAACTGTACAAGCACAATGTTTAGCTCTACTATATTAGTGGTGGCAGCTAGTAGCCATCAGCACTAGTGAGGCAGAAGGCACAGCAATCATTGTGGATGCAGTGAGGGACGAAACAGATATTCATTCACAGAAATGTGTTCTTTCATTCACTGTCACTCTCAACAGGCAGGCAGGCAGGCAAGGAAGGAAGGAAGCATTCATTCATTCACATATACACACTCAGACACTTTCTGCTACTGGGAAGAAGGCAGGAAGGGATGAGCTGGCTAGGGATAATCTAAACCTAAGATGGAGTAGCACCCCACTAGCCCTAAGGGTAGAGCCACCACTATATTTTAATGCAAGGCAATCTTGGGGACATGCAGTCACTATTTGGGACCAGCTTACGTGCAGAAATGCCAACTCACAACTGCTGTCTACTTGTAAAAGAAGAGTAATCAAGATCTAAGACTCATGGTCCCAGGAATGGATGAATCCATCTATTTCCATACCATAGCCATTTCATAGGTTTTCACCTATACTGCCATTGTATTCTTACCTTGTTTTTTTAAATCATCCAAATATGTGCATTTCGATGTATATTCCATCCAAAATATGTATCTAAAGAGATGTTTTGATGCATTTAAGGTGCCAAGAACTGCACTGTGACATTTGGAGAAGTGCAGATTATGACAAAACTTTTACCTTTCCTTACATACATCAGTCCAATGATGTGAGATGGGTCTAGAGATAGGCAGGAACCTCTGGTCGGTATGGTTCATTTCCTGGTCGAACAGCTGAGTGGTGGTTCAGTACCCCGCCCCTTCCAGTGGGACACCAAAACCCCTCTGGGTGATGCTGCCGAGGGTGCACCCGCTGGAGGAAGCAGGGTGGCAAACAGTGGATCAGCTCTTTGGCAAGGAAACAAACCATGCTGAACTGCCAAGCCAGCAGTTCACGCGTGTCTCAAGTTGGGTCACCTCGTGGTGGAATCTGCAACTGTTAAGTCCCTCTGGCACTCCTAATGGTCACAAAAGATCACAGCTGCTCTTCTGTAATTAGAAAACCTATGTACTTGTATGTAGGTAATGTGGCTGCAATGCTGTCTGCACTGACTCTTGGGTGCAGCCCAATCTCATACAGTGCTTACTGGGGGGGGGGGTAAACTCACACTGAAATGCTTCTTAGAAAGTGTTGGAGTCTGTAGTTACATTTCTTGACAGCTATATATACGTGGCAATTGCTTTTAAAAGCATCCCCAGGTCATACAGAAATCTCTAAAGCAAGTAATCTGGATTTTAATAATGCTGCTGTATTTCTTCACTATATTACTGCAAATTTCTATAATTAGTTTATTCCCTCTGAGAAAACTAGCTAAATTGTAGATATTTCTGGGTAGGTTTTTTTTTCCTGCTGTTAAAATGTGCTGCTGGAGAAAGTCCCAGTAATGTGTATTCAAAGTTGAACTGGGAAAGAGTGTAATATCATAAGCCCTCTTTATATGCTATTGAATCTAGTGTCCTCAACGTGCTTAGAGAGGAAAACCTAGCTTCCTTCTGTTGCCACTTTCCGTGTGGTTTCAGAGCCACAGCTGAAGAAAAGAGATTCTTGTTTCAATATCATTCCCAGATAGATTTTTCCAGAGATCTTGTTCATATGTAGAGCCTACACATAAGCCGTTGTTCTTCAGACATGTAGTTGTTCACATGAAGAAAATGGTATACCAACTCCCTCTAGGCTTACTAAGGGGACTGCCCTCTATAACACCTGGCTACAGTGAACAAGATTTGGCTTTGAACTTCAAACCTTTTGTCTAATGTTAGAGCTTCCAGCAGGTAAGCAAAACCTGCCAGACAGGTTTGTTCTGACAAAAAAGAAATGGGACTAAAACATCAGCCCAAGATTTAACAATGAAATTTGATTGAGTTCTATGTCTCATCCCAGTTTAAAATGAATGGCCAGTAACTAATAGGGCACCTCCACTGAACTCCTCAAAGCCAGTTTTTGCAGTGCAGAATAGAGCAAAACCAAGGCCTGGGCCACTAAAGATCAGACACTGGTGTTATGCTGGCTTTAAACCAGTCTTTGGACTCCTGCAGAAAAGACTGTATTCAGACTGAACTTGACATTAAATATTTGTCAGACATTTGTCAGTTGATCTCTAGCGGTGCTCTTCGAACTTTCTGAATATCTGTCACAGTCATAGAAACAGAATTTAAAGCATGTTCTACATGATTTCCTTCAGGGCCTGGTTAGGGCATTATATCAGGTCTCAATAGTGAGTATCCTACATAGACACTGCTCCGCTGTGCTTATTCGGTAAAATGGGGTCATAGTATTCTGAGGGAGCTCAGTGAACTGCACTTCAAGTTGGAGGCAAGGGTTACTGATGGCTTTCCCATTTACCAGCTTCCTCGCAAACCAAAAAAAGTAACAGCAATTCAGGAAGAAAGGTTCTGCCCCCATCCGTTCCCTGTTAGTTTTCTGCATGACCTTTCCCCATTTTTCTTCACATGAGTGCACATTTTAGATGGGGGGGGGGAAACATAATTCTTCATCCACAGTAGTAATGATACAACCGAGGATATCAACTCAAACGTCTTCCACCTTGTGCTGTATAGTTTTCTCTATTGACATACTTAAATTGATATACTACCTTTCTTGATATACAACCACATCAATGTACAACAGCTGAAAGAAGAAAATAGCAATACAAACCAGAGCCCTTACAAATAGCAAAACAATAATAAACTACTAATATTATACACCTGTTTTAGAAAGGGGGGAAGGAAGGAGGAAAATTGGTAGCAGTAGACCACTTGACTGGTCCTCCATCTCTAATCAGATGACTTAAAGTTCTGATTGAACATAATTCACTGGAACACCTGCCAGTTTCATTAAAAGGAGTTTGAACACTGCACAACAACGTCTGGACCTGCTTACAGCAATTCAAGGCAGAAGTGCCTGCTTGGTTAGAAAAAAAAAAGCTGAGGATTTTCAAAGGAAGGTAGGAATGATTCCATAAAACTAATAAAATTTGTTGGATGGTGAGGAGGATACTGCACGAAAACGAAATGACATGAGATGAAATTTGTAAAAATATTGTTTGAGGAGAGCATGACGTGAGAATGAATCTCCTCAGCAGTGGATGTCCTGTGTGGAAGATAACCTAGTGAAAACCCTTCTGGTGTTGCAGAAAATGTCATAATTGGAACCCAGTTTTGCCTAAAGCCAAATGTGTTTTAGTAAGAAGCAAACAGGGTTTTAAAGGGAATATCTTACACATATTCAGTACCTACAGCTATTTAATCTAAATCTATTACATTTCATAAAGTCATTTTTACAATATATATTTTTAAAAAGTTAGACGAGGTACTCATAACTAACATAAATTCAATTAATTTCAACAAGGCATGAATATGCTTGCCCCCCATTACAGCCAACAAATAAAACTGTAGTTTGTTTTTCTCTTTTTACCTCTCCACAAAGGTTTTCACAGAGAATAAATGAGTTGCAATTAAAATGATGGGAAACGTTGCTTTTAAAAAAAAGCTGTAGCAGCAACAACAACTAACAAAAATGGTTCCAAATGTTTAACTAAAAGTCTTTCCCCCTCAATATAATGTCTGTTTTCAGTGAAGGGTTTTAATTTATTTTTATCATCATTCAGGGAAAGTGGGAAATATTTGCCTCTCATCTAAATATTACAGCAAATGGTCCATAATAATAGTAATTGCAAAACACTCTTTCTGCCTCTGTCTATGCATATGTTTGGTGAGATAGGCCTTTTCTCCTCTTTCCTTTTCCATACATCATTTCCACCTCCTTGCTAGGATGCTAAGAGAGGGATCTTACAAAATTTTATGCGAAATTATTTTCTGAAGATTTTGTACAACACTAGTCAAGGAAGAGTAAACAATCTTTTGCCAATGAATTTCATTTTCTTTTCACTCCATTGCTAATAACACAATTTATCTGTGAGATATAGAGTTCAGTTGTGGAAGAGACACTTTTGCATATGCACATTCCATGGGAACTAGCCATCATTGCCATGCTAATCTGTGACATGATATCCTAATAACTGCAGTATGACAAGGACAGCATATTTGCTTATCATGATACATAATGGTTTGTATTAACTGTGGTTTGTTACTTCAACTACTAAATATATGTCAGATAACCAACCAAACTATGGCTTGTCTCTTCTATCTCTAGTTTGTTTCCTTGCTGCTTTTTTTGTTTGTTTGATTTTTTGCCAAGCTCTATTTCAAGGTGTGTAGCTGGGGCAAGAAGCCAAGAAAAATTTACAGTTGCAGGCTAGCACATCGTGATAAGCTATGTTTGAAAAATGTCAGAGTTCATAAGCCTTCAGCAAACTATGAGTTCCAATAGTAATAGTTTGTAGTTGGCTAAAGGTGCAACTACACAGGAATTTGTCCCACTGTTGCTCCATTCTGGGGATAGGCTGGTTCATTCCTTTTCCTGGTGACCACACAATGTAAATGTCACTGAAAACCAGCCCACCCTTAGAGCAACTTAATTATATTGGGAAAGTAAAAACTTCCTCTGCTCCTCCATTCAGGAGAGGGAGAAATCAAAGATTTGTTTTGAAAGACTAGTTCTTTTGAAAGGTTATCGGTTGACCATGTGCACCCCACTGACCGCCTTCCATGTGGTACCAGCAGGGATGGGGTCCCCCAACAATGTAGGCTCCACCTCAGCTTCTTGGCTCAGAATGACTTTTGTTAATGGTACAGTATCACTTTCCCCTGCCCTTTCCCCCACAGTCTCATGGAGTTCAGTTACAGTCTTTAATAACTTGGGCACTGCTTGCCAATTGGGCCCCCAGTTAAATTCACTGGAGGACCCTTTTTGGGAGGGTCTATAGAGATGGGTGAAAGAAGCCAGTTTCTGTGACTTGTCTCTTCCCATTCCCTCCTCCGTGTGTCTGTCTTTACTTGCCTCTCCAGGGCCATGGCAGTGTCTGAGAGGCCACTGTCGTGTTCAAGCATGTGGCTGAAATCTCCGGTGTCTGACTCTCAACAGAGCAAAAAGAAGCAGCTTTGTTTATTCTCTTTCCTTGTTTCTTTATCTTCTTGGGCATCTTCTTCTTCAGAGATGAGTGATGACCTTTTGCATTCCTTCTCCTGTCCTTTTGTTCTCCTTGATCCTTCATCTTCTAGCTGCCTCTCCTTCAGCTGCATGAACTCCCTCCTGCCAGCTTGATACCGAGGAAACTTGGTTTCTCAGCTGCCTGATACTTCTGTGCTGGGGCCAGTCAGCTCGCTATGTATATGCACCTGCACCCCATCACAGACAGACAAACAGACAGCTAGACAGACAGCTCGATAGATTAGCTATCTGGCTGTGGAGCCAGAGGTAGGGAGTTCGATTCCCCACTGTGCCTCCTTGACCGGGACTGGGCTCAATGATCCATAGGGGCCCTTCCAGCACTGCAGTTCCAGATGACTCCAGATAGTGTCTAGAAATATTCTTTGGCTTTAGTGAGGGATTCAGTTGCCACTCACATTCCATGTAGTGCCAGATGTTCAGTCTACCCTATTACTTTTGATTTCGCTTTTCCTCAGCTCAAATCACTGACCATCTTTTTAATCCTGCAAATACCAAACAAAGGATTGATTCCCTCAACTTAGGGGCAGTGAACAGCAGATCTTTGACCCATCCCCACTGTGTTTCTAGAATAAATACAGTTCAGCTTGCTTTTGCATATTTTTTCAAAGGCAAAATTTGCCTAGTTTTAAGTATTTGTAAAACAGCTACTGTTGTGCTTGGTACTGTAGGGCCTCCCAGCCCAAGGAGGACACACATGTCTTGTAATCTAATGTCAAGTGAAAAACGTTGGTTTATATGTTTGCCCCGACCATTAGGCAAAACTACTTTATAAGTCTAGAGACTGCACTTGAATTTTCTGGCTTGAATTTGATGAAGTTGATAGGCCTGTAGGAAAGGATAAGAAGAATGCAACTGCACTCACATACGTAGCTGCTTTGTGCATACAGCTTCAACCTTGGTGCAGATTTTGCAAGACGTAGAACTTCAAGTTACTTTGATATACTGCTGTATCTATACAATAGGATTTTGGCCTATAGATCTTCTGAGGGAGAGGTTCTTCTATTACACTTTCCTACAGAAAATTAATGGTAGATGGAAAGGTGGCAAGATTGCTTATCCTTTGCTGCAGCAAAGATAAGTGAATTTGTGTACTTATAATTGCACCTCTAAATGGTCTTGTGTTATTTCTGGTTATGCCCTGCTACCCACTGGGGTAGAAAAAGACCACATTTTCACCTTGCCTTATAGACAATCAGACACAGCCAGAGAGATACAGAAAAATGTCATCTCATTGTCATACTGCTATGAGCAGTATCTTAAGTTGCTTCATTTCACTACTGCTGTGAGGAAAACAAATATTCTTTAATATTGAAGTTATCAGGCACACACCATCCCCTAATTAAAGAAAAGTTTCTTGCACACACACAAAAATGCCAGACTGGAGTGCTTGACATTAGACTGGAGTTCTTAATTTGTTGCCCATTCAGTTCTGCAAATTTTACTCATTTAATATTAAAAAGTAATTTTCTTCAAGTTGCTGAAGAGAAAAGGTGTTTTTGCTTTCTCTCTCCACAGAGGGATCATGTTTGCTGTCTCAAGCAGAACTTATTTGACAAGATTCACAGCAACCAGTATTCAGAGGTAATTGATTTGCAAGCTACACTAAAAAAAATTATCTTTTCTGTTCTGATACATAATCCTGGATCTTTTTTAGAAGTCACTGTATTGCACTAGATGATGCACTTCTGACAAGGGAACACACACACACACACACACACACACACACACACACACACACACACACACACACACACACACACACACGATAATATTCTCTACTGCCGTTCTTCATGATGTAAAAAAAGATGATAATTACTTTTTGTACTTTTGCTTTGAATTTTCAAATCAAACCTCAATTCAAAATTCAAGGAAATTTCAGTTCAGTTTCTTTGAATATTCTTTCTTGAGATGAATACCCCAACAACATAGGGTTTTTTTAAGGCTATTTAGGAATGTACAAGAACTCTGGTCTTTTGATCATTGACTGGCTTGGTGACAGGGCAATTAGGCTGAAACTTGAAATACTAATCAGGCCAAACTAGTCAATTAAATCAATTTCTTGGAAGCACAACTCCGCTGCCAAAATATTGGTTAGGCAACAATTTGTCAACCGACAAAAAGCAACAAAGTTAAAATAAGAGCTTATATGAAGCTTATTGCAAGTAATTAATCTAGTGTAATTAATTTAGTTTCCAATAACAAAGCAGTGATGGGGAAGGTTTGCTTTTTGGACTATAGCTCCCAGAATACCTGGCAGGTATGGCAAGTGGCCAACATGCCAAAAATAAACTTTATTCATCTCTGTAATCAAGGCATAGGTCAATTATATTGTGTGTGTGTTTAGTCGTTTAGTCGTGTCCGACTCTTCGTGACCCCATGGACCAGAGCACGCCAGGCCCTCCTGTCTTCTACTGCCTCCCGGAGTTGTGTCAGGTTCATGTTGGTTGCTTCGCAGACACTGTCCAGCCATCTCATCCTCGGTCGTCCCCTTCTCCTCTTGCCATCACACCTTCCTAACTTCAAGGTTTTTTCCAAGGACTCTTTTCTTCTCATGAGATGGCCAAAGTACTGGAGCCTCAGCTTCAGGATCTGTCCTTCAAGTGAGCATTCAGGGTTGATTTCCTTTAGAACTGATAGGTTTGTTCTCCTTGCAGTCCAGGGGATTCTCAAGAGCCTCCTCCAGCACCACAATTCAAAGGCATCAATTCTTCGGCGGTCTGCTTTCTTTATGGTCCAGCTCTCACTTCCATACATCATGACAGGAAAAACCATAGCTTTGACTATTCGGACTTTTGTTGGCAAGGTGATGTCTCTGCTTTTCAAGATGCTGTCAAGATTTGTCATCGCTTTCCTCCCAAGAAGAAGGCGCCTTTTAATTTCAGGGCTGCTGTCTCCATCTGCAGTGATCATGGAGCCCAGGAAGATAAAATTTGACACTGCCTCCATATCTTCCCCTTCTATTTCCCAGGAGGTGATGGGACCAGTGGCCATGATCTTAGTTTTTTTGATGTTGAGTTTCAGACCGTTTTTTGCACTCTCCTCTTTCACTCTCATTACAAGGTTCTTTAATTCCTCCTCACTTTCTGCCATCAGAGTGGTATCATCTGCATATCGGAGGTTGTTGATATTTCTTCCGGCAATCTTAATTCCGGCTTGGGTTTCTTCCAGTCCAGCCTTCCGCATGATGTATTCTGCATATAAGTTAAATAAGCAGGGGGACAATATACAGCCTTGTCGTACTCCTTTCCCAATTTTGAACCACTCAGTTGTTCCATGACCAGTTCTAACTGTTGCTTCCTGTCCCACATATAGGTTTCTCAGGAGACAGATAAAGTGGTCAGGCACTCCCATTTCTTTAAGAACTTGCCATAGTTTGCTGTGGTCCACACAGTCAAAGGCTTTCGCATAGTCAATGAAGCAGAAGTAGATATTTTTCTGGAACTCTCTGGCTTTCTCCATAATCCAGTGCAAGTTAGCAATTTGGTCTCGAGTTCCTCTGCCTCTTCGGAATCCAGCTTGTACTTCTGGGAGTTCTCGGTCCACAATTATATTACAATGTAACAAAATGAAGGATAACATTGCTCCCTTTTTCATATAACAGCAATTTAAGAAAAAAATTTACAGGTGGTCTTGCCCCATCTTCTGGAGGTACTTCAGGTGCTTTTTGCCATAGGCCAGTGGCTGATAGCATTCTAATGTACTGTATGTATTTTTAGAAGTAACTAAATGGTAACCATACAGGTTAATTTAATAATGAGAAGGTCACTGGAGACCAAGATCAAGATCATTGGTTTTCCCTTGGCACAGCAGCAAAATGGTTTCACTAGTCTGGCGTGGGACATAAAACAAAATCATTGTGTACATTCTGCGCACTGTTGGTTCTACAATAGCTCCTCCTAGTCCCACTGTCATCTGTGCACAGCTGTGCCGCCACATCCCATTCACATTTGTTCCAGTAATAATGTTTATTTCCAAGCAGCACAGCATCAAACGTACACCTACGAACGTGTTTTCAGGGAAGTCCTTGGGTCTCTGCTTCAGCTTTTCAGACTTTGTTCATGGTGTCCTTGCTAACTATATATTCCTCACTCAAGTTCTCCTTCAGTTCCATATTTTCTGAACTCTGTCTACTCTGTCAGAATAGTCACAGCATCCATTCAGAGACAGAACAAAGAGAGGTGACAGATTTTCCACAAGAAGATTTGAAATAATATTTAAAGTTGGCAAGATACAGTAACTGGGAGGCCTTCTCAGTTTGTGAATTCAGAATTCAAGGAAATCCCATGCCTAAGTCCTGAAGACCAATCACCTGACAAAGCAAGCAAGTCTGTCCAATATCCAAGATAAGACAAGCTCTTAACCATCACCGCTCTGCCTCTGTTGACGGTGGTGGGGTGGGTGTCTTCAACCATGTCTATGAAATCCAGACTCTCATTACTGCCCAAACTAGTCTTTATTGAAGTGAGTGAGAGGGATATAAAGGCTGACTCTATCTGACTCTTTCTGCCTCAACCACAGGAGGGAGGGGGGCTTTGTTACCTCCACTGGCTCTCCCCACTCCAGATGGGGTTGAATTTCAATTACTGGTTCAGCACACTCTTCATTTTGTGTCTAGGTACTAGTTCTCCATGCTGACCCCAACCAGCTGTCACTACATAGGGAGGACTGGTAATGCCAGGCTGATGCAGACCCCCAAGTCCATCCTGTCTTCAGAGGCTCTGTTGTTGGCACTCCTACTGGTGCTTTCTTTGCCAGTGCCTCTTTTGGGGCTGGGTGGGGCCAGTGGCAAGATGTTTCTGTCTCCGTGGGTTCAGTCTCAGAGGGCTGGATAGCAGTGCACTGTCCCCATATCCTCTTCTCCTTGGCTGGGTGGAACTGGGTCTATTTCTCTCTACAGGAATTTTGTATCTTCAGTGGGAGGTCTTCCCTAAGGGCACAAAGGGTGGGTGCAGGCTCTTTCATGGTCCCTGCCCAGTCCTCTCCCTCTGAGTTTGTCAAGGGAGATGAACTCTCCTCTTCCCCATCCGCCTTCTCACCCTCCTCCTTTAAGTCTAGGTCCCACTAACTTGCCCTGGCCTCCAAATTATCTCATCAGCCTCTGCCCAACAGGAGTCTCACCCTTGCTCTCCATGACCTCAGGCCACCCTCTCACAGGGTCTCCATGAAGTCCATGCAGGAACACTGGTCTGAAGCAGGCAACCCACCAGGGATTGCCAGAGTATATCTACCACACTATGATACTAGTAAATGATTTTCTTCTTCCAGTCACAGGTGTTCTATAATATCTGTTTTTTGCCTTCACTGCAGACTTTTTTAGATAGTGTAGTGTAGTGGATAAAGTGACGGGCTAGGACTCAAGAGGCCTGGAGTTTGGAGGAGGGAGATAGAGGGTTGGCTATTGATGGTAGATGAAGTGGTTAAGAGTTAAATACATTGATTGTACCTTCATCACCTGTATTAATAAACTACTTCCATTTGGTTCTATTTAAAATGACACATGGCCTGGGCCTCTATTATTAATAATACATAATGTATTATTAATAATAGAGGCCCAGGCCATGTGGCAGCTGAAAGACACATAGCTTGTGCCCTGAGTTTGGTGAAACGATCAAGGGACAGGCAGGAACGTGACAGACATATGTACATAGCTAAATAGAATTCCATAAATCACAGCAGCAAACTGCTACTAATTAACAAGCTGCCACTTACATTCCTGATTGTGGGACTTTGAGTGGCAACTTGTTAATTAGCCACAATTAGCCTAAGATTGATTGATTGATTGATTGATTGATTGATTGATTGATTGATTGATTGATTGATTGATTGATTGATTGATTGATTGCACTTTTATACCATACCATCTGGTGACAGTCCACACAGGGTGTGGCAAAGAACATTGAAATACTCTGTTTCCCCGAAAATAAGCCCTAGTAGGATTTTTCAGGATGCTCGTAATATAAGACCTACCCCCAAAATAAGCCCCAGTTAAGTGAAACCCCACCCTGCACCATTGTGCAGCATTGTGCAACAACCAGAAGATAACATGACTATAAAATAAAACATCCCCTGAAAATAAGCCCTAATGCATTTTAGAGCAAAAATTAATATAAGACCCTGCCTTATTTTTGCAGAAACATGGTAATAACATCAGAAAATAAAATGAGCAAAAGATTTTAAAAATCAGCAGATAAAATTCAGAATTAATATACATTAAAAATAGGCAGTTGTGAGAGGTGTTAAATATGTCTAATCAGTGGTTATTAGATGGAATAGATTGAAAAGCCTGCCTAAATAGAAAATATTTCGAAGATTTCTTGAATGTTACTAAGGAAGGGGTGAATTTTGAACAGAAGTTCATTCCAGATTTGAGGGCAATCATAGAAAAGGCCCAGGTTCTTGTTCTTTCTGTCCAGCCTTCTCTAGGGGTTGGCAACCCCAAGCATCCTACCTGGGAAGTATGAGTAGGATGGACAGTTCCACTTGGAAGAAAGTAGTGATTGCATTTACACTAGCATAAATCCACATAGGATTCTGGCCCCAGAATTGGATATTTACAACACTTTAAGTGACTGACACACTTGTATCTGTTTTGAACTTTTCCCGTAATTTCTTACAGCTCCTTTCTCCTTCAGATCACAGTCAGCCTCCTTCAAACATCCTTCTCTCACTATAAGAACCACCCAGTTCTCTCAAACATCTACCTCTGCCTCAGACCATCAGCTCAGTAAGGGCAAGACTGTGCATCTTACACCACATGTACTGCCATTGTGCAAACATGGTCAGTGGGCTCTCTTCTTGAAGATTGTTTCTGAAATGGCAATGCTTGCAACCAGAATGTCCTCCAGCGATAGCAAATGAGAAATGGCTGTTTCTTCTAATAATGCCTTTTGCTTCTGTGAAAAACACAACTAAGTAAATCTCTGTGTGCTCCATTAGGTAAATCTGTTTATGCTTTATGTATCCTTGCAAAATCTTCAGTTTATCAGTTCTGTAACAAATTAACAACTAAAACCATGACATAAAAATACACCTACAGCCAGAAAATTAAAAAGGCAACTGCCATTTCCTCTTAAAATCTTTGCAGCCCTCAAAAACCTAGAATTTAAAAATATGTGTGAACAGCCCATGCAGGTAAGGGAAAGGGGGGGCTGAAAATAGAATATTCATTATGCTGCAGAAGCACTTTAATCCACAATCATGAGGGGGAGATTCGTTGAGGTTTAATTAATATTGCATTGCGGCAAGTATGAAAAATGAGCATAAAATATGGTTAGAGAAGCAAGCCATGTTCTAGTTCAACGATGAAGTCAAAACACATAGGGCAGTTTTTACTGTCTAAAAGGTATAGAGAGGGATTGTCCAGAGCAAAGCATTTGATTAAGCTGAAATAAATGAAATAGCTATTGTCAGCGCCAGCTCTCCCATTAGGCATGTGACGCATGCCATGTAAATGTTTTATCTACTGAGGCTACACTCTATGCCTCTGAAAACACAAGGTACAGTCCACATTTGTTGATGCCAAATGAAATGGCTTCATCATTTAAGGTTCCACAAGATGCCTTCTTGATTTTGCTGCAAGACACTAGCACGGTACTCAACCCAAGATCCTTATTAACTCAAGAATGGAATGCACATACAGTGGGGGCTTGACTTAAGAACGGCTTGAGTTAAGAACATTTTGACTTAAGAACCGATCTCATAGGAAAATATTGACTTGACTTAAGTACTTAGATTTGAGTTAAGAACTGAAAAAACCCACGTGGGAGGCAGGGAAAGTGCAAAATGTGAACTTTCAGTTAACTGTTGGCCAGTGAAAAGGGTGCCTGTCTGCTTCCTCACTCCTCCCAGCGTTTAGAGAGTGGATTGGGAGACAGTCTTCAGACTGCCTGGTACTGTCCTGCCTGGACTGTATTTTCCCTGCCTTCCCTGAACCTTTCTTGACCTAAGAAAAAAAGAAACAAAGGCAGAATAGCAGCTTCCCCTTAGTTTCTATGGACGGAAAAGAGCAGAAACGGATCAAATGGTTTTCAATGCATTCCTATGGGAAATGCAGATTTGACTTGAGAACTTTTTGACTTGAGAACTGCCTTCTAATACGGATTAAGTTCTCAAGTCAAGACCCCACTGTATCTGTATCCTAGTGAGTTTCTGCTTGCTCAAGGATTTGGCACTGCACAACAGGAGGGCAGGTTCTCTTCATGAAGATCACTGATTGTACAGTATAATGGCAATGCTGAGGCAGACGGGAGGTGGCAGCAAGGAGTTGGAAGGATTGCTGTGTGTGACAGGACTTGCCCAGGTATGGTGGGGATACTCTCACAGTACCAGTGTGACAGGACTTGCCCAGGTATGGTGGGGATACTCTCACAGTACCAGTGTGACAGGACTTGCCCAGGTATGGTGGGGATACTCTCACAGTACCAGTGTGACAGGACTTGCCCAGGTATGGTGGGGATACTCTCACAGTACCAGTGTGACAGGACTTGCCCAGGTATGGTGGGGATACTCTCACAGTACCAGTGTGACAGGACTTGCCCAGGTATGGTGGGGATACTCTCACAGTACCAGTGTGACAGGACTTGCCCAGGTATGGTGGGGATACTCTCACAGTACCAGTGTGACAGGACTTGCCCAGGTATGGTGGGGATACTCTCACAGTACCAGTGTGACAGGACTTGCCCAGGTATGGTGGGGATACTCTCACAGTACCAGTGTGACAGGACTTGCCCAGGTATGGTGGGGATACTCTCACAGTACCAGTGTGACAGGACTTGCCCAGGTATGGTGGGGACACTCCCACAGTACCAGTGTGACAGGACTTGCCCAGGTATGGTGGGGACACTCCCACAGTACCAGTGTGACAGGACTTGCCCAGGTATGGTGGGGATACTCCCACAGTACCAGTGTGACAGGACTTGCCCAGGTATGGTGGGGATACTCCCACAGTACCAGTGTGACAGGACTTGCCCAGGTATGGTGGGGATACTCTCACAGTACCAGTGTGACAGGAGTTGCCCAGGTATGGTGGGGATACTCTCACAGTACCAGTGTTAAAGCAAAATCCAACTGGCAGCTGAAGTGGCCTTTGTAGATGTACTCTCAGAGGCACCATGTTGTTCTTCCTCAGACAACATTATCTTTGGTCAGTCAAGCCCCTGACTATAGTTATGGAACAGAGCCTAGTACCACATAGAGTCAAACAAGTTGAAGGTTGTTCTTAATCAAACAAGCAGGCAAAGCAAGGTAGTCACAGGTTATGGTAAACAAGTGTTTCAGTTGGTTAGTTGACTTGATCTGGCAGCAGCTTGATTTTCTCCACAACGACAAATCACTCACAGTGAAGTGGAAACCAGGAGTTCACAAATGAAGATTTTGTTAGGCTAGGTATTGTCTTAATGGCCAAAATCCTAACTACTTATTGTAGTAAGGATGGTCAGGAGACTGGAAACCAAGCCCTGTGAGGAAAGACTGAAAGAACTGAGGATGTTTAGCCTTGAGAAAAGAAGAGTGAGGGGACATATGATAGAACTTTTCAAATACTTGAAAGAGGAGTGCAAGATCTGTTCTCAGGCATCTCAGAGTGCAGGGCACATAATAACGGTTTCAAGCTACAGGAAGCCATATTTGGGTATCAGGGATCTACAGACATGAAGTGCAGGCTATAAAACTGAACAGATGAGAACATCATGAAGTGATGGAGTGATCTGGGAAGGGGATTTTACTATAGACTGAGGAAGCTAAGCAGGAAACTTAAGCCAAGTCTGATTTCACAAACACAAAAGGATTGCCTCAATCACCTCTCTGCAATATTAACATGTTTTCAGCTCTAATTAGGGGCAATTTCTAATACCTGTTTCTGGCCTTAGTTTCCACACTCTTCTAAACAATGCAGTACAGAAATGATGTCAGACATGACTTCTCCCAGTATACAAAACTCTAAAATGTGCACACTGTCAGCTGTGAACAACATGGAAACATTTTTGTATTTATTTTGTCACAGCTAAATGGACCAGGAAGCCAACTGGTTGTGTTAGGTCCAGATATGTTACTTGGTTGCACCAGGTCACAGCTGTTCAAAATTCAACAGAGAAGTTCTTTGTGTCACGGCATACTCATACCAAGAGAACCTGCCCTACCGAATTACTGCCTATTCAGCAGCTTTTATAGCGGAGGTGGGCAAAGTGTGGTACTTCAGATGTTTTTGGACCACAATTCCAGCCACCCTGGCCAATACAATCAGCTACGCTGGGAGTTACAGTAAGGGAGTTACAGTAAACAACATTCGGAGGACTCCACTTTACCTACCTTTGTTTTACATACACAAGAGGTCTTACTTATGAGGTCAAAGCAGCAATATTTACGCCTAAGAGGAGATGCTGACAATCTCAAGGGAAACTCTGAAATTTAGAGATTTGAATATCACTGTGTCTTGCTTTTGGAGGCAAAATGGGGGGGGGGATGTTTATTTCTTCTCAGTATTCCACTGCCCAAAAAACCCACACTGTTCTACCAGGTTCTTCTTCAAAAAACACGATTTAAATTTTAGTGTACACATGAGCTACGTGCACCCATGGATCTCTCTGCCAAGGGAGCAAGTTTTTCTGCTCCCCTGCCAGAGGTCCATTTATTTGGGTGTAGATGTGGAATCGATTCATTGGAATCGATTCCACATATGTGAACGCCCCATCTGCTTTTAAAAAACAAATCCTACTACCAGATAGCCAGAATTGATTTTTTTAAAAGTACAGTATTGGGTTTGCAAAAGAGTCGGCACCTGCCCAGTCATCCCTCTCCACTTGCACGCCATCTCACCCCCCCCTTGCTCACCCAACTGCCCACCCCTCAGACAACTGTCCCCATGCCCCTTTCCCTCTCAACCTCCTCCCTTTCCCTTTCCATTCTCCCCGCCACTCCCCATCTGCCCGGTCAGCTCTCCTCCCTTGCCCCTTTTTACTCGCATACCATCTTGCCTGCCCCCCAGCCCCTCACTCAGCCACCCCCATCCTTCAGGCACCTATGCCCATGTCCTCCCACCCTCAGCCCTTTCCCCTTTCCCTGCCAGGAGATAGAGGAGGAGGCAGCAGCGGTAGGAGCAGGGAGCCAGAAGACCGGTGGTGGTGGTGGGTGGTGGCAGGGTAAGAATCTGCAAACCACCACAAAAGTCCACATGCCTTTAGCTCAAATCCACCCAAAAAAGTGCAAGCAGAATCCAAACCTTTCTCATCCTAGATGACCTCTTTCATGTGTAAGACTCCAGCTTGATATTTTGTGTAGAATGGGGTATCAACCTGCATATAATAGCTTGGAATGTTATTTTTAATGCGATTGAAAGATCTTCCAAATAATAAGAAGAATCCAGCAACAGGGATTTTCTTCACCACCTCTGGCAAATCATACCAATACTCCACCCAAAGTGCCATTCAGTGGTAGATGCAGCAGACACAAAAATTAAATTACATTGAATAACTACACGACTACAACTCGATGTTCTGTCTGTTGCTTACCATTCTGGCACTGAGTTGTTGTTGTTGTTGTTTTGCATGATTCAGCATGATTCTAATTAGCTCCACAGCTGAGGAGTAAGGGGCAAAAGGGGGAATTACCTCCCTTTCATCTCTCCAGCATGTACCCCAATGTTTCCTCCTGCTTTTGTCCTTGGCTGCTGCCGCTGCTCCTCCTTACCCACAAATAAACTGGGTAAGCTTACACATTATTAAACCGGGCAAACCTTGCTCTAGGCAGACCTTTAGACAGGAAAAGATAATCTGTAGTGCTAACTCCAATGTGGATGGAAGGATCACTCAAATGAGAGTTTAAATAAATCTCACGTAGGAACCTTTTAAGCATGGTTCAGACTGCTCCAAATTCCACTCTCTGGCCAAGCCCTAAGAGGAGCAACAGAATGCAATATCCTGGGGGATGATACGGTTGATTGATAGCAGCAGAGAACACAGCTGGTTCACAGTGCAACATTTTGTTGTCCAATAATACACAGGGTAGTTAATAGTCTGGGCTTCAATTCTGGAAAAGCAAACAGGTCTTTGAAGCTAGCCCAGACAATGGTCTATTGGAAACCCATTTTTTAATACTAGTAAATTAGAACTGAGCAAATATTATGTATCTAACTAAGCAAAGCAAATTCTCAATTTAAAGCAGTGAAGTGAGGCCTTTGTGCTTTCAGATTAACATACATGAATTATGGAAAGCGCAATTATTTTAAGGTTTTCAGAGAAACAGTGTTTGGACAGTATTTGCAAATTTGACAGGGCTCCTCCATAGCATCTATGCCTTCAGCATCTTGAATCTCAGAACATGACATATAAAGTCGCTCGTGAATCTCCTTGTTGTTCTTGTTTAGTCGTTAAGTCGTGTCTGACTCTTCGTGACCCCATGGACCAGAGCAAACCAGGCCCTCCTGTCTTCCACTGCCTCCCGGAGTTTGGTCAAATTCATGTTGGTAGCTTTGATGACACTGTCCAACCATCTTGTCCTCTGTCATACCCTTCTCCTCTTGCCTCCACATTTTCCCAGCATCAGGGAGTCTTCTCTTCTCATAAGATGGCCAAAGTATTGGAGTCTCAGCTTCAGGATCTGTCCTTCCAGTGAGCAGTCAGGGTTGATTTCCTTCAGAATGGATAGGTTTGATCTCCTTGCAGTCCAGGGGACCCTCCAGCACCACAATTCAAAAGCATTAATTATTTGGCGTTCAGCTTTTTTTATGGTCCAGCTCTCTCTTCCATACATCGCTACTTGAAAAACCATAGCTTTGACTATGCAGACCTTTGTCGGCAAGGTGCTGTCTCTGCTTTTTAAGATGTTGTCCAGGTTTGTCATTGCTTTACTCCCAAGAAGCAGGCGTCTCTTAATTTCATGGCTGCTGTCACCATCTGCAGTGATCATGGAGCCCATGAATATCCTAATCAGGTGTTAACCCTGATTGTATTAATTGTATTAATTTCATCCTATGTGATTGAAATACTTCTCGATCTGAGAAAAATTAACAAAAACGAAAATCTAATTGTTCCTCTTTGGATGCTTATATTGCTAGAACTCTTAGTGCCTGCTAATTTGAGTTTAATTTAAACTTGAAAGGAAATGCATTTTAGACAGAATGAGAAGCAAATATTCTACCAAAAGCTGTTCTGATAGGCACAATTTTGTGGCGGAATTATGAGATAATGTGAAAAATACAAAGAATTGATTCTACCACAACAAAGTCTTCTGGAACTAACGTGTAACCTTTAAATGACTTTTCGATTCTTTCCTCAGTTGTGCAGTTTCATACATGTAAGCCAAAGAAGAGCACATACTCTTAAAATCCTAATTAGAAATTATAATACAGTGGTGCCTCACTTAGTCATGTTAATTCGTTCCGAAAAATCGCTGCTAAACAATTTCATCGCTAAGCGAAATGTGGTTTCCCATTTAAATGCATTGAAAACCAGATAATCCGTACCAATAGGAACGAATTGCCGTCCTCTAGCGAAAATTGCTATAGGAAACATCGCTAAGCGAAACGCGGTTCCCCAATTGAAATGCATTGAAACCTATTCAATGCATCTCAATGGGGGAAAAAATACAACAAATTAGAGTCAGAACAAAGTCAAATTTGGTTAACAAAGGGTTTATTAAGTGCATTTAATGATTTCAAACATTTTAAACAGTAAACTTTAACTTTATAAATAACAGAAAAACATTAAAAAAACAGCAAACATGAGGCTGTATAAACCATCGTTAAGCAAAACACGGGACCCAAAATTTAATCGCTATGTGAAGCATGGTCCCAACCATCGCTAAGCGAAAGTCGCCCATAGGGACCACCGCTAAACGAAGCGCAAAAACGCTCTGAAAAAGTCGTCGCTAAGCGATTTCGTCACTAAATGGAGCGCCTGTTAAGCGAGGCACCACTGTATTACTAATGATTATAGTTGTTTAATCCATTGAAAAACAGTAGCTATCATTCTTTTTATTTATTTATTTATTTATTTATTTATTTATTTATTTATTTATTTATTTATTTATTTATTTATTTATTTAATTTAATTTATATGCCGCCCACTCTACCCAGAGGTCTCTGGGCGGCTTACAATAATTAAAATTCAATACAATAAAATGATTAAAATATAATTAAAATACAATTAAAATTGCTATCATCAGGACCCACAGTTGTTATTTCAATTAAAAGCCTTCTGGAACAGGAAGGTTTTGACCTGGTGCCGAAATGTCATCAACGTCGGCACCAGACGAATTTCAGTTGGGAGGGCGTTCCATAGTCTGGGGGCAGCTGCCAAGAAGGCCCTTTGTCTACAAGCCATCCCTCTGTTAGTGTGGATAAATGAAAGAGATTAAGGTTCTAAGGTACTAATGGGTATGAAGATAACTGAATTCAAAAATCTGTGTTCATTGCCCCCCATCCAAGAATAATGAGGCGAGACAAGTGTTGTGGGTAAACTATGGGCCACACTTTATTGCTAACCATTGTAAATAACCATAAAATGGGGGCTTTACATAGTGCAGAATCAGGTTTTGAATTTGGGATCTCACCAAACTCCTTATCCTGAAAAATGGGCGAGTCCCATGGCCCGAGGTCTCAGTGGGACCCCAGTCAGCCCAATTTTGACCACCCCCTGAGTCGAAGCCACCTTCCCCTTGGTGACCATTGGTCCGGGTGTAGCCCCAGTACATCTCCCCCCCCCGCACACTGTAATCTCATGTTCCATAGCGCTGGGAGGTTGGATGAGCTATACGTTACCTGTGATTTCAAGGAGACTCACCAAACCATGTTCATTCCATACCACCCACCAGTCTGACTGTAAATTTTCACCCTTTAACACCCTGTGCACTTCATCCAGTGTGGGACAGGCAAAAAACAACAACCCGCCTCCAACTTCCAATAAGGAGATGGGCAAAAATTACTATCCAGCCCCAAAAGGCAACTAGAAAACTCACACTAGTATATAGTTACCAGCTTTGAAAAGAGGGAAGAGCACACTTAAGGAGGGCACTCCTTTCCCCTTCCATCCTAGATCACATTTGTGAGATTACCATGTATGGCGCTATCCCAGGAGGGAGGGCAAAGAAGCTCTGCGCCAGCGAAGTGAGCTCACCACTGTTAGTACAGCTGTTACTAAATTCTAGGTCTAGTGCCTCTGAAGAATGACTGAAATTACTGTTTTTTACAGAATTTTTAATTTTCAATTTGTAAACTCCCTGAGTTGTGTTTCCAATCAAGGGATGGTAAACAAACAAAAAATATATTGGTGTCATATTTTTACGTACATAAGATGCTACTTTTTCCTAAAATCATTACACTAAAAATTGAGGGACATCTTATACACAGAAGTAAGCTGAGGAGAGAACAAAATGGCACGTACCTTGCCTCTGTAAACCGGCTGCCTCCAATCACAAGGCTTAGCTTCCTACAGTCAGGAGACGTAGCTTCCTCCAATCACAAGCCTTATGGAACTGATGTCAGCTGATGTTGAGATTTTGATATTGTGGCGATCCCCTCTGAAGCCCCTATTCCCCAGGCCTTCACAAAGTTCTCACCCTTCTTCTTTGGTTGCCACCGGGTATTGCTGCTTCAATACCATTCAATCAAAGAGACATGTGCTTTTAAAACTTAAATGATTTATTATATCAGGGAAGTTAAATATATGATTAATATTCAATAGGCAAATCACAGGTTGCTAATCACTTGAATCTGAATCAGTTCTACTTTAACTTTAAACTTCTACTAACACTCTGTTCCATTCAGCGTCCTTACAGATCTCTAACTCACTCTTAGTTCACTCTTAAGTTTCACACAGTCTCTCACTATCAGAATCTCTCTTCATACTCCATACACCAGCCTTTATATCCAGCCTCCTCCCCTCTTGGCACTGCTTTCCATCCACTCATTGGCTCCTTCTCCACTGCTCAGCTGTGACGGACAGGTGAGGGCAGGGCTGTTCGCTACAGATATGAATATGTATTAAATATAAATGTTGTACAGTTAAATGAAAAATGGCTGATTTTATCTGAGTCATTGTACTGACTGTATTCAGATGTATTTACCAAAGTTTGAGACTTAATGTTGTACAGCTGTGGTACATGATGAAATTTTGTGTAACTGAAAATGGAGTACTGTAATGTATTTTCTGATTGGTCCCAAAACTGTACATAAGTCATGTGTAAAGGGGACATTTTATCTGCTGTAAGTCAGATCCCTTTTTTCCTAAGCTGTGTGTTGTATCGTGTTACGCTGCCAGATGAATGTCTGTTCTCTATGTATATATGTAAATAGACTAAATTGATATTTTACTCTCTCAGTGTCATAGTGTCTATGCAAACCAATATCTCCTTACTCTGCTAATGTTGTGAGAATACACATTTAATCAAAATTCTCAACAGAACAAACCAATTGGAATGCACCTCGTTGGAGGTGGAGCCTGTAGGCTCAGATGCAACAAGGACTCCTAATGTCCGAGCATTCTGAGCCCGGAGGCTGAATACTCAAAGCTAAGTTTTCTTAATTTTGGGGTTAGAAAAGATTGGGGTGGTGTCTTATAAATGGGTGTGTCTTATGAATGGAAAAAATACGGTAATTGTAACTATTTCAGATCCTTTTGACTTTAATGGATCTAGTCTAAGTAGCATTAACATGAGCTCAGTATTTGTGTGTTATTGTGTATGACTCTCTAAGCAGGTGGGAAAGCCTTTGATTTCAAAGTGCAGAACAATCCCTCCCACCATCAGAACAAGGGTACCCTTTAAAATTAGTGCCTCAACTTTCATTCCAAGTAAACACCACAGTTAATTCCAATAGCCAGTCTATTCTCTATATCTTACTTGACTAGTGCAGAGACAGAACTGAAACAACAGGCTTTCACAGTGTTGATATCTACAAACAGCAAATTTGCAGCTGATTATACTCATTCTTATACAACCTCCATCAGTCTTGTCCAGTTTATACCTGTTTGGGAGAAGAATGTCTCATTGCATTTAATGGATTTATTTGTACATAATGTGCGGATGTGAAAGTTGATGTACAAAAAAAATTGCTCATCATTTGAGTGGGAATTGATATGTGGTAGGAATGTGCAATTTGGACTTTTTAGACCACAAATTTCAGAATTCTCCATTCTGGGAGTTCCACCTGACAGACCTACACCTAAATTCTATTGTCCCATAAAAAAAAGCCGGGCTCAAAGGCTTCATGGCCTAACATCAGCCTATCTCTCCCAGTGGTCTCCATTTCTTTGTTTTTTGAGGGGGGTTAGAAAATATGACTTTTCCCTTTAAAATTAGCATTTTCTTCTGATGTATGTCATTGCTTTTGGAAAGTTAAGAATACATACACCTCAATACCAAACAAAGAAAGACTGTCTCTGTTGAGCAATGTAAGATAAGAGAATTTTGTAAAAAAACAAAAAAAAACCTTTATGAATAAACATAGCAAATAGTTAAGAGCATCTCATAGGCCACTTTGAAAAACTTCCGGTTTTCTGTTTAAAGCAGACCATCTTCTCCCAACGAATTAGAAGGTATCTATTGGTTACATCTCTCAGGAAAGTATATCAATTCACAGCATACAGGGAATTTCTATTTAAGCTTGCCTCAGAGGCTGGATACTACAAGATATTACCCATAAACATGTGGCCATAAGAGTGTTGGTGTGCTGCTTAAATTTTTCCCCTGGGAAACACTTGCTGGTGTCAGATGTGTCCTACTAAATCTAGTCTTACCCAAACAAGGGTGAGGAGGCTATAAAACTATAGGGTTCCACCATAATTATCCCCTTAGATAGTCTACTTGACAAAAGTATATAATTAGATCCTTCATGCTTTCAAAAGATGTCAGCATAGAAAGGCAATACAGCAAGATGAATGCCTAACAGCCACAATAAAAAGCCCGCCCCCCCGATAAACCCCAAACAACAAAGCACCCTTTTCATTTTTGATATACTGGAATTAAACCAGTCGCAGGTTTTCACTATATTTTAGCTTGAACAAGAGCAAATAATTAGAAGGGAAACTTTGGGAGGTAACGGAGAGGCAGATTTTGGAAACATTTTGGCAGATTTTAGAATCCCACCTCCAGCCTGGCAATGGCAGATGGGCTCGGAATTTTATTTACCACATCATATGCTATCTGTGGTTTGAGTGACTGGGAGGGATGATCTACTGTCACACCACAGAGATGACAGCAATCTGACCAAACGTTTTCTGAGAGACCACTTTTCAGAACTTGCGTAGCAAGATGGGACTTCAAGAGGGTGGCTGCATTCAAGTTTGAGTGCTGGAGTGATTTTTACAACCTCGCATGTTGTCCATAGCTTGAGTGACTGGGAGAGACTTTAATGGGCTGGGGAGATTATCTATCCAGCACTCTGGATAGCAAGAAGAGAATCTTATCAGAAATTCAAAACTCTGCAACAGGAGATTCTAGGAGCTTTTGTCCAAAACAGAAATCTTCCAAACTTAGGGATAGGCATGTGATCCACTCCATGTATTGAAAAAAAGTGTGGAAGAGGTTATATTCTACAGTGTTTCCCCGAAAATAAGACAGGGTCATATTAATTTTTGCTCCGAAAATGCATTAGGGATTATTTTCAGGGGATGTTTTATTTATAGTCATATCATCTTCTGGTTGCTGCACAATCATACTAGGGCATATTTTCAGGTTAGGGCTTATTTTCGAGGAAACAGGGTAGGCAAGCAAAAAAGAAAAAAGGGGGGAGATGTCACATAGGGAAGTAGATGAGCTTGGAGACACTACTTTTTTGGACCACAACTGCCAGAATTCCCTAGACAGTATAGTCAAATATGTTTCTCAGTGCAGCCCACTTATATACCTTTAACTGCAAGTCATCAGGCTGGTATGATCAAATGATGGGAAATAATGTAAGTATGGTGCATTCTTGTATCCATGAGAACAAAACCAACATGTGGATGAAACACTCATGCCTTGAGAGGCAGTATTCCCTCTTATGAGTCTGTCTGGTTTTAGAGGTTCATGGGAGAGAATTATTTGTCCTCTTGCTTTCAAGAATATTTTGTAGGAACAGAAAAGAGGCTTCCTTCAGGCTTGATCACTTCCAGCTAAAGGAAGCCAGGACAATTCTAGTCTGGCTGTCTTCCCATCAGTAGGTACATTTGTGGAGCTTTTCTCCCTCCCTCCCTCCCTCCCTCCCTCCCTCTCTCTCTCTCTCCCTGTCTTAATTTGATGTGTTTCAATGGATGTATTTTTATATTGAATTATAACTTTGTTGTTTTACCTGCATCTTGTTTTTATAGTTACAAAAACTATTTTCGGTCAAAAGCTATAATACACATTTAATAAATTAATTAATTTAATAATCTGGAATGAAAGACGTTTCACTTTGGATGTGAATTCATATGACACAAAGCAAATATTTTATTTAAACCTTTACAATCTATGAGTGTCTAATGCTTTTATGAACCAATCCTGGCAACTGAAATAACTGTTTTACATTCTATGGTAGATTCGATTTTTATTAGTGGGGTGTTCAACCATTTGTATAGTGCATCAATTTTAATAGGACATGAGTCATTTAAGAAAAATGTCAGCTTCTTTCATACTAAGTGATCATTAAGTAATCTTAGAAGTTTATTATAACACTACCATGAACTCTTTTTAATTAAAAACAGATTTCTTTAACTTCATATGTACAACACCGCTCCTCAAAAAGGGGAGGGGGTGGAGGGAAAAGGAAAAAAAAACCAGAATCTTCTGAGAAAGCATGTACTAAAGAGTTGTTTCAATAAAGGATGTGTGAGGTTCTTGCTTCAGAGGAGTTTTGGTACTTCCTTTCAAGTCCAGAAAAATGGCTGCATTGCAGCAATCCCCAGAACGCTGTCCCTGTGCAGAACAGTCTGTGTAGAACCCCCTGTCAGAAATAAACACATTAAAATATATGAAGAATAAACAAGCAGCCAGTAAGAATCACTTGGCAGGACAAATCTCCCAGGACAATTTTCTCTATTACCCCCTAAAGCATCATATTTAAGCCCCGTGCATGCCCCATTAAAATACAAAGACAGAGGATATTCCTTCATTTCAAGGATAGATAACTGTCGCCTTTCAGCTGTTTTTGGCCTGTAACTCCCATTGTCCTTCATCCTTTGCCAGTATAGTTAAATTGCCAAAGTTTTATAGGAAAAGTAGTCCACAGACCTCTGGAGGGCTGCAGCTGCTCACAATGATATCTTCTGTCCAGAAGGTAGTTTAGTCCCCATCCATTAAAGATACAGAGCCTTTAAAAAAAGGAGAACAGGCTCCCCTGAGTTGTCCCTCCACAATTGGCACTTGAGCAGCCGTCTCAGAAGCACACAGGTTGCCTGCTCACAGTAATTGGAACCATGATGAAATGCATTACAGTGGTGCCTCGCTTAGCGATGTTAATCTGTTCTGAAAAAAACGTTGCTAAGCGAAAACATCGCTAAGCGAAATTAAAAAGCCCATAGAAACACATTAAAATGTGATTAATGCATTCCTTTGGGCTTAAAACTCACCTTTAAGCGAAAATCCTCCATAGCGTTGCCATTTTCGCTGCCTCTTAAGTGAGGAAAAACAGCGGGTGGCCATTTTGTTTTCCCGGCATTTTGAAACCGCTGATCAGCTGTTAAAAAAGGGTCGCTTTGCCATGATCGCTTCCCCGCGATCATAGCAAAGCAAAAAAACCCCATAGGGACCATCGCAAAGCGATCGCTTTTACGATGTTAAAAACTCTGTCGCTAAGCGATTTCGTCACTCAACGGAGCGATCACTATGCGAGACACCACTGTAGATCCCATGTACACATTTTCTAGGAACATTTTGTTGGGATAACTCCATTGCAAAATTCAGAGCAGTGTAAATCCGAAAAGGGGGTTGGGGGGATCTCTTGTGTATCTCTGTTTCTCATAGGTATCTGCTTCTCACCAGCATTGAATGCTGACGAGCATAGGTAGTTTCTTAGAAATGGGGTGGGGTGGGAGATGTCAGGTGTCTCCCATACTGACACCTCCCATACAAAACACTCATGTGGGAGTAACTCACCAACAGGAAATTCAGAGACATGGTAGTGAAAGTGCAGACTTGTCAGAAATGCTTAGGAGGTAGTGGTTAAGGCAAGGAGTCTCTCAGTCTGTGCCATGCAAGTGCAGGATTAAATCCTGATTGGGCAACAGCTTCTGATGACAGCAACAGCTTCTCCCTTAGCAGGAACCTCTGAATTAACCAGTAACTGTGAGCCAGCACTTTCATAACATTAACGGAGACAACCCTGCGGGGTTAAAAATATTTTAAATAAATAAACTGCCCTTCCACCCCAATTGTTCCATTGTAGGGCAATCCCTTCTTGCCAGTGATCCATCGTAGTGGCCACCACTGTATATTATACAGTTTTTTTTTCCTGCTGGTAGACAGTAAGAAAAGAAGTCAAGCCTAAAACCCATTTTCTTGTAAATCCTAAATAGTATATTTATACCACCATGTAATCATGTTTCCTTTTCTAGAGAGGGATGTGATTATAGGGTTTGATTTTTCATTATCTTTACCAATACAGGAATAAAAAGCAAATCCTCCACATCAAACAAACATCTTTAACTACAGTGAAACAAGGTAATGCAATAACCCACTAAAATTTGCAAAAAATAAAAAATAAATCCCTGATGATCCTGGAAAATGAGAACAGAAAGGTTGTTTACCACATTAAATTGTGGGTGAGGAGACTTGGGAGCTTGTGGCATGACAGACAGAAAATGGGTTACATAAGAAAGTCTTTTACCTAATTACGACTTTCTTACTATTTTATTTGGACTATTAAATTTTCATCTGCCAGCTTGCACAGCTGGTAGAAGCTGTTATATGTCATCACTTAAAGTTATCTCTTATTAATGCAGCATTATGAGTGGGTGTGCGCACAGCTTGTTATAAATAAAGAAAATAAACAAGAGCTTGGGCATTTCATGGTTTTTGGGCTATAACTCCAGCACTAGCCAGCACTGAGGCTGACTAGGGGATACTGAGAGTTGTAGTCCAAAAAGGTACAATTTGCAAGTGCCACAAAACCACTAAATATCTACCCAGAACGACCACTCAATGACTATTTGTTCATATTTACCAGTTGTAGCCCTGCAGTTCTAGTAAAGCTCCTTACTTATTTAAGCCCTCTCCTTGAGGGCACCTTTGAGAGTAAAATTAAATATAAAATGTGCCTGTTTCCTCACATTCCTCACATTCATAAGTCTTCTATCTCAAATTATCTTTTCTTTATGAAATAAATTTCCTACCACCACAGTGATAAGTAAAGCTTTACCTACAAGCATTGAAGAGACAACCACTACACAACAATTTTGGGGAAAGTGTAGTCCCACAGCAAATGGGACACCAATGCAAATGCCATAGGCTGTTGTGAACCAACATCGTTCTGGGAGGAGAGGGAAGCCTGTGGTCAAAAAGGGAAGCTTGTGGGTAAAGAGAACTCTATAACCACTGCCCCTCTGCTGTCAAGATTGAGGCTAGAAGGGGTGCACTAGAATGAAAGCTTGTCAAACCTGCTTCTTTCATACTTCACTGGTCATGCTGACTGAGGGATTCTGGGGTTTGCAGTCCAAATGGAGGGGGGGGGATTTGCCAGGTTCTGCCCAGGACACATTGGGCATATCAAGGGAGGCGTTTATTCTTATCCACAGGAAACAAAGCCATTCTGCTGCCGGTAGAGACAGACAAAACCCAGAAACAGTGGAGGAGGGATACCATATAGACGCTGGAGGTGGCCTAGTCATGTCCAGCCCTTCCTTGCAGTGTGCCTTATCAACGTTCCTCATCACATAGAACCTGGGAATCATGCATACCTGAATGCAGTTACCTTTCTCCTGCAGACGTCCCCCATCAACAAAGGCAGGTCGTAAACAGAAGATCAGATACGGAGGGCTGTATCTCACTTCTCCTCCACACAAATAACTTTTGAATCCTTCTGCAAGTTCCTAACTTGTTCAGCTTTTTGCTCTGACTAATTGCCACTGATGGGACTGTAATATGCAGGAGGATCAACCATAAGGACCCAAAGCTAAACCATCACTCTTCTCACTCATTTCTGAGTTACACAGTTGTGTGATGCTTTGATTATGAAGGCACCTTCAATTTCATAGAATTATTGCTTGTGGGGGGAGGTCTTTTTGGAAATTTATTTTAACCCCCCCCCCATTCCCATCTGTTAAAAGTGGACTAGCTGCCTAGCTGCCCAATATCTTTTGCTTGGTGATTCTGGGAGCCCTCTGCCTGAAAGCACCCATCTTCCATAAATGAAGCATTTTCTTATGTCTTACACAACCGTAACTGTTAGAAGCCTAAATTTTCCACTTCTTGTTCTCTGTTCTGATTCCAAAGTCGCCTATGAGATGCAATAGAAATGGGAAAGAAAAGCTGAAAATAATAGAATGGGCAAAATCAGAACTTGTGACCCAACATATTTTGTGTTGCTTATCCTAAGCACCATTCAGATTTTTCAAATGTTCTTAAAGAAACAGAATCAGGTTCACTGCCATCTATATTTGCTTGGTAAAATGTACAGAAAAGCCTACACTGTAGCTATAGACGTGTAGTCAGTGACATTATGTGAGACACATCCATCACTTCTCTATCTTTTGGTGACAATCACATACATGAATGTTCATACATCAGGACTGGACATGTTGGTCTCCTTGAGTTTTGTGCTGTTATAGAAGTCACACAGAACCAGACATACAGCATTGTTACCAGAAGAGTTAGAAACAATGTCACCTAGTTTCAGCTACCTGGAATATATGAGGCTTCTCTCCATATTTAAAAACAAACAAACAAACAAAAAAACCCAGCTGAACCAAAGAAATCTCTTAACAAATCTGTGGCTTTTTGCCCTTGTGGTACTTCTTTTTCGTTCCGGCCAAAATAGGCAAAAATGTAATGTACAAATTGTAAGATGAATAATGAGGCAGAAATGGAGGCATGACCTTCTTGGCTGATGGTAGGCTGAACCTATTTGGAGGTGGTACTTTCTCCTTTGGGTCTAGAAATGGAAGACATACAAAAAGAGACAGAAAATCCTAACAGAATCACATGGCTAACTCTACTGTCAACCCTCAGTCCTCTGAAATAGACTTTGAGTTAGAACGTTCTCACAACTCACCTGTCCTCGTGTGGGAGGGATAACAAGGGCAGCCAGCTGTGAGATCTGTGTAAAGTAGAAATTGGCTTTGGGCATATTTACTCAGAAATTATATCAATTTAAAATAAGATCGGTAAGCCTCTTGAAAATTTCCATACTACGTACATGATTTGTCATGCGTAGATGAAAAACCACCCATTGCACCCTCCCCACTGCCTCTGCACAAAACAAATTTTCTTATTTTCTATGTAGATGCTGAATAAACAGCTTTCCTACACTGGATACACAATTATGAATTGCAAACATGTCAAAATCCAATTATTAATCTGATATTTAGATCCTTATTTTCAGCCCCTGTAAGAATTCTGCTAGCTCAGCTTTGAATAATTGCACTGACAATAGGTCTGTATGCCAGCCTTTGTGGGATATAATGCCAGCATATTTTGCTTGTATTCAATAACACTTCACAGCACTAAGAGGGAAGAAAAAAGGAGCACTGAATTATATGGACTGAATTTGATTATAGTAAAGTGCTTTATTTTAATATTTGAGTGTGTAACCATCTATTTTTAATAAAATATGCACTGATGGAAGTTATAATGCAAGAACAGCGGGATATTTCAATTCAAGCTCTGTCACCCTCCCCTCTTATAAAACTGCTCTAAGGGCCCAGAACCTATCAATGCAATAGATAGCTTTCCTGTTATTTAATTACTCTGTCCTCTTGATTAATGGCAGAGCTATTTACTAATTTTAAATAGGTCAGCCCAACCAGTCACAAAGCTGTTTCATTACTGCAGAATTGGGGTCCATACATACGGTTAATATATTTTGCTTTCTGTATTCAGTGCTCAGCTTCTGGATATTTGCCATTGTCTTTAACTACTTTGTGTTGTCTCATCATGAAACAAACATGTTTCTGCTTATCCATAGTTGATGTCTGGAAAAGAAGGCCTTTCAGCCTTAAAAGACAGGCAGGCCATAAATACTACTAGGAGTTGTACATGGATGCATACTTCCAAAACTGATGGAGTTTTTCCATCTACAGCTCTGGAGCACAGGAGTTACCAGTGTTGTTTTAATGTCTGATCACAGTTTGCTATCACAGAATGGTGCTGGGGAAAGTTTCAATCTGCTGTTTCCTTGATGCAATTAATAAGCAAATGATGACTTGTATGATGATAACTGAGGTGGCAGGGATCCTGGGGGAGGGGGAGGCAGAGTTTGAAAAAGCAGTAGCCATCCACAGCTAAGGATTCTGGAAGTTGTAGTTTAAAAGATAATTTTTCAAAGCTGAGCCATCCATTATCCACCAAATATGCTTTACAGTATGTCTGACTCTGCTGCCTTTTCTTATTATAATGAAGATGTTCAACTGTTTTATTTTATGTTAATATTCTATTTTTCTTTTATTATAGGCTTGCAAACCATCCTGATACCCAGCAGGGTCTAGAGCGGTCAAAATATTCTAATCAATAAATGAAACATTTTTTATTTCTTTCTATCAAACACAGTATTCAAGGAAGATAATGTGTAATGAACTGACCAACAACATCAAGAAAACAGACTACAAGGCACAAAGTAGACAGAAGGAACAAATGGAGAAACTCCAAAGGAGCAAAATTTTTAAAAATAGTATGGAAAAGTTCAGGCTATTATTCTGAGTCTAAATTAAAATAACTCAGAACTGAACAACAAAGTGAGTAAAAGCAAAAGCAAAGCAAAACAAAAATGTAAAGGTTTTAAAGCCAGGCAAAGGCCACTGAACAGCTATTGTATTCTGTGAACATGTTGCTCTTTCAGTGGAGAAAGCAGTCAATCAGGATTACACAGTGAGATTGTTAAATAAAATAAAAGAGATTTTAGCTCTACAATAAGAACTTAGCTTGCAATGTCAAACCTTCTTATTCTTTTGTGTTTTTTAAAATAAACTACATTTTGGTTTATTGTTTTTTAAACAATAAGCAACCCTGAAATATTATATCTAGGAATGTACATGGCAAAAAGAAAAAATCATGTTTCATTTGTTTTCCATTCTTTCATGTGTGCTGTTTTGTTTTTGTGTTTTTCACATAATAATGGTCCTTTTGTTTTATATGAAAGAGAAAAGCCTCTTTGGGTTCCTTTCTTTTAAAACATATACAATTATCACATACAAAACAACAGTATGCATTCAGTGCCCTTACCTAACACAACAGACCCTCTGGGTCTGGGTAGCACAATGGATAAAAGGGAGGAACCAGGCAGGCAGGCAGGCACTATTGCCTGGCACACAGAAACAGACCCTCACCAGAGCAACCAACAACAGCATAATACCAGGAACAGCAAGAGAGAAATGCCCCAAGCTGTGCCCAACCAGCAACACCCACACAGCCCAGTGGCACATTAGCATGGCTACAAAGTCCACCCCTCTGGCCCACCTGCCCCCACAGAAGCAAACAAAATAGTTCCCTTCCCAACAAAACAAAACAAAACAAAACAAAACAAAAACCTACCAAAATATATACCTTCAACAGAATGAATACATAGTAAATTAACTAAATAACAATTTTCTAAAAAAAAAAAAACACTCAAAGAGGGAAAGTACCCTTCATGGGGAAAAAATAGCAAAATACTGTGTCTGCATGCATGCTTGTGCGCCCCCTCCCTCAAAGCAAAACAAAAAATGCAAGTAAACGAAAAGGTCCAGACATATAATCAAAGCCAAACCAAAATTGCTAGAATTGGGAGAGATTTATCTCTCCTCTATCACTTGATGCCTTCTCTCCTCTTCCTTAAATCCAGCAGGCAGCAGGAAAAAAATAGTCCAAGGAAGGAACATTTCTCAACCCAAAAAAGGGAGGTTATCCAAAGAAATTTGGGGTGTGTGTATTAAAATACCGTATATTCCAAAGGAGGCATACTGAGATAGGCAGGCTCCCTGGCAGGAGGGACAAAACTCCAAAGAAATGGGAGAAAAATCCCACCCCTCAAATTAAGAAAATAAATTAAAAAGGAAAAAAATCCAAACTGAAGGTCAAGGCAGGCAAGTAGCGATCCAAGATGAAAATAACCACCATTATGGTTATTTTATGACAAGGAAAATGAAGCAAACTCCACTCCTCAATGGGATCCAGACAATTTTACAGAATCGCAGTTCCTGCTTCTCTCTCAGATGTTCTGCCTGCAATTTCTTCGATTCAATACCCCAAAGAGAGCCAATTTGGGGTCTTTAGTTTAAACACAATTCTTCAACTATAGGAAAACTCCACCCCCTGCCCCAGGATATGCAAATCAGGTAAATCCATTTTCAGTAACTTAGCAAATGAAGGCTTCCCAAAGTTCAGCTTCCTGCTTCTCACAGACCAATTAATTGTCTCCAGAAATATCACAAGCATGGAGTGAGGCACGATATAATTCCATGTGTAATTCCACTGTATATATTCCATGATTAGAAGCTGTTGACTCAGACTCCACTGTATATTTTATATGCATTCAAACTGCTGGCTTGTACTCTGTATTTTTTAACCACCCCAAAAGGAGAGTATGAACTTCTTCTCCTATTGTTGTGTCAAAGGGGAAATACCATTCTTGGGCATTTCAGCTTTGAACGTGGCAGTTCTTCTAAACAATGATAACATGGTTGCATCCAAACTAGTTTCCAAGGTTCTTAGGTCAGTAAGTTCTCATCCTTCCACCACTTCTTTTCCCATTTATCTTGAATGATCACCTGCAACATTTTTTACTTTTGGTTTGTATCACATGACCAAAATATTATAACAACAACAACAACAACAACAACAACAACAACAACAACACCAACAACAACAACAACACCAACAACAACAACCGTCATCATCATCATCTAGTTTTCTGCATTTTTGTGTTTAGTGATTTCTTGGTCTTTGGGTCATTCATCCTATTACCTTTTTATTGATCACCAAGAAATCCATTACTAAGATTCTTCTGTCCCTTTAATACTAGAGTGTGGTGGAACTAAAAAAAAAGTCAGTGTCTCAATGTAATAACATATAGTATGTAATAATAAGCAAATTCTCGTTTTAGTCCTAACTTGTATAGACATGATCAAAGCAATGACAAATGTAATCAGTAGAGGGCACTGCTCTTCCTTTTCATTCAGAGTACTGGAAAACTGGTCTGAAATATAAAATCACAGGCTGGGATGGCCACATGGAATGGAGAACAAGGTTCCCTTACCTGTAATCACTATGTTTTCGTAAGGTGCAGTCAAGTTGCCTCCAATTTATGGCAATCCTATGAATGAATGATCTTCAAAATGTCATTGTGTGGAAGAGGAAATTCCAGCAAGTATAAGTGTGTCATGCAAGTGACATCATCTGAGATTTCCTCTTCCATTTGTTACATAGGCCTACTCCTACATTTCATGAGCCCCCTCCAAGTCATACCTAGTTTCAGAAAAGACACTGTGCTCTTGCAGAGTGAAAGAAAAACGCCCTCTCACACACTCCTATAAAACTGGGACTAAAATTCTAACATTTTCAAGTCTGTGGCCACATTTGACATGTTCAAGCAGTGGAATGGGTGCAAACACAAAAAGGTTGTTATTGAACACCTGACTAATCTGAAGATGTTGGCAACACAGCCTTCTCACTCTCTGTGGGTCTCCATCTCTGTCTTCTCTGTTGTGAGCATAGAAAAAAAAGTCTTATGCGGGGGTCCTCCCTCAATTGGTAGTCAACAGCTTGATCACTTTGGTTTCCCTCCTCTTACTGCTCAGAGTCACAAGAGAGGCATTCCAGAGGTATATTGGGCTGCCTTTCGTTATTCCAATTTTCTGAACCATACTTCTCAAAATGATGTGTGGAACCGAAAGCCCATTTATTCTCTGGGCATGTTCCAGAATGACAGACAATTGCGCAACTCTTGCATGGTAATTTTCAGAACGTGATCAGACAGGCATTTGTCCTGCTGCCCCTTTTCCCGTGTTTCTTCAATTTAGAATTGCATTAAGTGAACAACGGTTTTCAGTGTTCCTAAAACATTGCAGGGAGTGACTTCCAATTCAAGACTCAGTAGCTCTTCCTGCAAATAGCTTGCAATTTATTAGAAGACTTAAATTAGTATGATTACTGGCTTAGAAAAGATGGAAGATGACATGCATGCTCTCCATAAGATCTCCTATAATTTTTTTCTGGGCATGCTTCCCTTATGTGGGCCACAGGACAGTAGGATGCACATTTACAGACTTCACTGCATGATTTAAAATTGCATGTGAAAAGGAGCCATAAAGAGTGGTGTATTGGAGCCAGGGCTCACAAGGTCAAAGCCACAGGAATGTTTGAGGAGCAAGGATTGTAATATCATCTGCCACTCACCTTGGCTCCTTGTTTCCTCTAAGCTTAACTGCAGCCCTCATGGTAACTGGGAGTCATAATGGATTTTCTCTGAAACACTCCTATTGCTGCAAGCTATCCCTGCTATAACTCAAAGCATTTGAGGATGGTTTATTCTGAATGATCAATTAAGTGCCCCTGACTTTTGAAAAATTGTTTCTTAATGAAATCTATAATTTAATCCTGTGTCACTTTATTTGGACAAGTACAAATGTTGATGGAGCATTAAGCTGTGTATCAGAAGAGTGGAATTATTATATTTTGAGTATTAGAAGAGTGGAATTATTATATTACTCTTTAAGCATCCCTAGGTTTTAATTGTGGGCCCCAGCCCTGAAAAGACTGAAGATTCATTTCCTGGACAAGGTTTTTGTGGGTTTAAAAATCGGAAGCTGCCTGAGGGTTAGTTCAAATATCAACTACACAGTGCATGTTGTCAATATGCATGAACTTGTGTGACTTCCATAATAGTTCCATACACTTCTCTGTCTTGGATAAGATTCTGTGGAAGCATATTTGGAGGTCTCTTCAAAAACAATTTGGTCGTATTTCAGAGCAAGAGCCGATATCAACATAGGTTCCAGACAAGACGAGATCAATATATTTTCACTGTTTAGTCTACCCAGGAGAGTAATTCAAATGAATCCAGAAGCTTGTCAGTTATATTGTGCTTGGTTTGATTTAGGAGAATAACTTAAAGCACCATGTGTAGAAAATTGAAGAAAAAAGGAAGAAAGTATGTCAACTGCTAGAGCAAGCAATTGTTACGTACACAGAGAGTCCTTCCTCAAATGAAAATCCCAAAATGCTTTACTGTCGTGTTTACACTCTGCATCTTCTTTATTCATGTCAAAAGCAACCCAATGGTGCCTTCTGAGTGGAAGGGATTAGTCACCAGGGTGCTGCCCTTTCTCATAGGGTTCCCAAAGTGTTCACACAGACTTCACATTCCCTCCTTCTGTGTCTTCCTGCACTTTACATGATAAAATGTGTCAATCATGGCTGTGTTTTATGATGATCAGAGTGGATGGGTTTGTTCTGGTGTCATCTGATAAAAACTATATCCCCTAGAGCAAACTTCTATAGACAATGGGTGGTCCATCCAATGTTTTGCATAAACAGTGCTGATGGAAAATAGGATGGAAGATGTGGAAAGTCACTTCAGGCCTATTTCTTGCCAATGCCCTTGTTTCAGAATCCTGTAACAGGTTGCATTTTGCTCTTCGTACACCCTTTGCTTTCAACCCACAGTGCTAAGACACAAAGAGTATTCAGTTTCCCCCCCCTAAACAGATATACTCCACATGCCTCAAGGTGAACATCTGGGTCCCCTACTGTTCTCTGCAATAAATCTACAGAAAAGACATTCCTGCTTGTTTGTAGGCTTTGCACATGAATAAGAACACTGCTTTCATATCACTTTCCATCTGCAGAAAACAATGACAGAGAAAGGTGGAGGGCTAACCACTCCCCTCTAATTGTGGAAATGTATCTAGGTAGTGAACAACTAAAGACCCCTCCCTAAGACGGACGGACGGACGGATGGGTGGGTGGGCGGGCAGATAGGTAGGTAGGTAGGTAGGTAGGTAGGTAGGTAGGTAGGTAGGTAGGTAGGTAGGTAGGTAGGTAGACAGACAGACAGACAGACAGACAGACAGACAGACAGACAGACAGACAGACAGATAGATAGATAGATAGATAGATAGATAGATAGATAGATAGATAGATAGATAGATAGATAGATAGATAGATAGATAGATAGATAGATAGATAGATAGATAGATAGATAGATAGATAGATAGATAGACAGATAGACAGATAGATAGACAGATAGATAGATAGATACCGGGGGGGGGAGAGAGATCTTTTCTCTACTGTTGGAGCTAAGAGTCTATCTGACAAGATGGAATCCCAGGCCAAAACAGCACCAGGACATAGGGGCATAAATTCAAGCTATGGAAATTCTTGCTGCCCTGCTACATCCTGCTGTATTTGTCTTGGTATCTTCTACATGAGCTACTGTTGTGGGAGGTCCCATGTAGGAAGCCATATCAAAGGCATTTCAAAACACACTGGATTCCAGATTTGATTTGGAATTGTGAACAGATTCTAGATTCTATTTTTGTATGAGAATTCAGTGATTCCACTCACTCTAGCTAGCTTCCTAGAGAACATTGCTAGAGGATGTTTCCTAACTGTCCTTGTCAGGATGACCAGACATGAGTCTAGTTTTAAACAACCATTACTAGTGGTGGGATATGATGCTGGGAAGTTTTATTTAAACTACTGTTGAGTGGTCAGCATAATATTGTCAACATGACATGAGGAACAGTTTGATACATGGATTTGAAGTTCTTTATCGTAAAAGCAGAACGCCATGGTGTAGTGGTTAAACTGCAATACTGCAATCGAGCCTCTGACCTGAGTTCAATCCCATTGGATTCCAGTAGCCAGCTCAAGGTTGATTCAGCCCTCCATCCTTCCGATGCCAGTAAAATGACTACCCAGGTCACTGGCGCATGAAGCAAAATGTTGCTTGCATAATTATGCTGTAAACCACCCAGAGAATGCTTTAGGACAGTGGTCCCCAACCTTTTTAATGCCAGGGACCGGTTTTGTTGAAGACCATTCTTCCAAGGACCGGGGGGAGGGCTGCCACCGCCGGCGTCCATGAATGGGGGGGAGTCCATGCATGGGAGTACTTGTTAGGCAGTAGTATGTTATGCCATCATTTAAAGTGCCTCTGAGGAATCCCAAAAAAAAGATCAGCTATGCTAGTAAGTCTTTCCTGACATTTTCTTAGTCACATCCTACAGCAGGAGCCATGGTCCACAGAGAGCTTTCAAAGCATCAAAGGGTTCTCATTGTTAAAAAGGTATCAGTCAGGAGAAGGGTACAAAAGAATTTCCAAGGCATTAGATATACCTTGGAATACAGTGAAGACAATGTCATCATCAAGTGGAGAAAATATGGCACAACAGTGACATTACCAAGAAGTGGACATCCCTGCAAAAGTGATGAAAAGACTAGAAGAAAATTGGTCAGGGAGGCTGCCAAGAGGCCTACAGCAACATTAAAGGAGCTGCAGGAATATCTGGCAAGTCCTGGCTGTGTGGTACATGTGACAACAATCGCCCGTATTCTTCATATGTCTGGGCTATGGAGTAGACTGGCAAGAGAGAAGCCTTTTCTTACGAAGAAAAACATCCAAGCCTGGCTAAATTTTGCAAAAACACATCTGAAGTCTCCCAAAAGCAAGTGTTATGGTCTGATGAAACCAAGGTTGAACTTTTCGGCCCTAATTCCAAAAGATATGTTTGGTGCAAAAATAACATTGCACATCACCAAAAGAACACCATACCAAAAGTGAAGCATGATGGTGGCAGCATCATGCTTTGGGGCTGTTTTTCTTCAGCTGAGACAGGGACCTTAGTCAAGGTAGAGGAAATTACGAAAAGTTCCAAATACCAGTCAGTATTGACACAAAACTTTCAGGCTTCTGCTAGAAAGCTGAACATGAGGAGGAACTTCCATCTTTCAGCATGACAACAACCCAAAGCATACATCAAAATCAACAAAGGAATGGCTTCACCAGAAGAAGATTAACATTTTGGAATGGCCCAGTCAGAGCTCAGATCTGAATCTAATTGAATATCCATGGGGTGATGTGAAAAGGGCTGTGCACAGGAGACGCCCTTGCAATCTGTCTCGGCGGCCCAGTCTGGCCCAGGCCAGGGACCAGCACCGGGCACGGACCAGGGGTTGGGGACCCCTGCTTTAGGACTATGAGACAGCATATAGGTTGAAACAACAACAATGTGGGGAGATAATTGATGCTAACTTCCTATGCCAGACACTCCACATTTTAAAAATAGACTTGAGGAATGATTTATTAGATATTGACCTGGGCTGACATGTATTTGCTCATCCACTGAATCCCCAGTCATACGCTACAGACTTTTAAGAAAGCCTTTTTAATCTCCAACTATTGATTTTTTTTTCTTGGCAGTTATTAATAATAATTACACGCCACCAAGTCAACCAGACTTATGTCAACCTTTTCCAAATTTCCTACATCTAAAGTGTTCAGAAGTGGTTTGCCATTCCCTTGTTCTGAGATATTCTAGGACTGTGCAGCTTGCCCAGTGCCATGCAGACTGGCTCTTCTTCCAAGAAGCACCATATGGAATTGAATTCCTGATTTTTAGCTCTCCAGCCTGGTCTATAATTCATTGAGCTTTCCCAGCCACATTATATAATATATAATAACTTTCAAATAGACTGTGGTCATGATATTGCTACAAATTTAGTACCACTAGTCTCCTTTTATTAAAGAAATGTAATGATCAAATGGACTCTATATTTTTTGCTCACCTTTATAAAACCCCTTCTGTTTCTGGAAGTATCATAACACCAAGAGGGGTGGAAAGACAAAAGTCTGAAATTAATGTTACTGGTTTGGGAATATTACAATTTTCAGTCTTTATTTTTGCCATTTGTAGTATATTCCATCTACTCCATCCCTTACAGTTTTTCTTAATTGAGGCCTACAAGTGATCATAACTGACCTTAACTATATTAACAACATTTATTGGGATAGAAGCCCTCCAGATATTTCTAAATGCCCTTGATGCATGCACAGGAAAATTTGCATTGCAAGAGCTGTCAAGTAATGTCTGAGTGAGCATATTGACTAGGAGGTTTTTGGATTTTGCTAGGTTAAAACAATGTCAGGAGAGTCCACCATAAGCAGATCAGAATTCCTGTAAGGCTGGTATTGATGGTCCAGTTTGATCAAATAAAAAACTGGGTAACCAACAAAGAAGCTAATTTTCTTACAGCTGCTCTCAATCTGGATTTCCTTGATCTTTGCACCACCTTGGTTGGCCAGAGCTAAAGGCTTAGCTGATAATGCAGAGTGAGGGGGGAAAGGGCATCACAGTCTTGTTTTATATTGATCTTAAAGTCTTATGGGAAGTCAGTTTGCATCATAAGCCCAGAGCATAGCAGTCTGGCTACCCATATGAATCATCTCAAACTCCAGGCATTGCTGGTAGAGATATCACATGGTATGTGTTGTCTCTTTGTCATTGCTGTTGAGCATGTCTTAATGACACAAATGCTCTAGCATGGAATCGTAAGGAGTAAACAAACTATTGCAAGATGTCTTTTGAACTCAGGATATACCTGCTTAGAATTCTAAGTGAAGAGATACCTGTTAAAGTTATACTTCATTTCATTTCCTTCCTTTTGGTAGTGTCTAGGCCTCAATAGATTTAATAGCACAGATTCTAACTGTTAAAAGTAGTGGGGAGAAAGGTAAGTAGCTATGCAGAGACTAGTGTATATTGCCACCTCTGTGGCTCTTTTAGACCATTATACACTGTAATCATGTCTTGGCTGTCTTCCTACTGGATCTGTGGGCCACCTGTTGTGTGCGTGCAACAGCATTATTGCAGGATTGACACAGTATAACCAGTTGTGAGATTGGTGTACAATAACTGCTACAGGGCAGTGTCTCGTAAGTCATAGAACCTTGAACCACAAACAGCTATAGAAATGTCATAAAATGCCTTGCATTCTTATTGAAAATGTCAGCTTGGTCCTTGTAAGGGATATGCTATTGGGGACATAAAGCTGACTCATTCCTGGGGTTTGAGCAGGGAACAAGGCCAAAAAGAAGATTATTGAATACAAAGTGTGATGTGTCTGCATTCGGTATGAAGTACAGTCATTATGTTCAACAGCAAGGTGCCCACTGGAACAGAGGGAACATCTCATTATCTATGGAGGCTGGATTGCCTGAATACCAAGTTGTGTTTTCATCTCCTAGGATCACAGTTAATTAAGTGCTGAAAAGAAAGCAGGAGGTGTCATCAGGAAAATGAGCTAACCATATGTTGGTAGAAAAACAGCCGCATGAATGCATGCAGTGCTGGCCTCTGGATGGACTTGAACCACAGACAGCTCTTCAACTGATGTGATTGTCTGCAACCTCTTGCTGTAATTACATTAATGCTACTTAGAGGGAACTATTGGAATAGTGGAAACAAAAATATTACCTTGTCTTTTGAGGACCATACTTCAAGTTCAGCTTTGGGAGGATACACAACTCTGAACTGTGTATTTGAAGGAAAACCTTAACTCAGCAGGTTGAAATTGAGTGTTATGACACATACATAAACATTCTGAAATTTGATGCTGCTTGTTACAATACTGGAATCCAGGTTGGCAGGGAAATAAATATTCATCCTATTTTTTTCAGTTGTGTCAATTCTTCCTCAGCGTGCCCAAACCTCATGCTGCTTCTTAAACAGACAAGCAAGCAAGCAAGCAAGCAAGCAAACAAATTGTGTTAGAGAACAGTTTGGGTAGGTAGGCTCAAGGATTTTTTTTTTTTTTTTGCCCAAATCTTATTTTGAAAAAAAAACTGTGGAAAGAAAAGAAATGGGTCGAACATGAATAGTTTCCTTTTCTAGGTTTCTAATTGTCCTGGTTTCACTTTTATCCCTGTTGTAGAATCACAAAATAATGTAGTTGTTGGGAGGGGGGGCTATAAGGACATGGAGTCCAACTCCTTGCTCAGTCCAGGAATCCAAGTTTATTTGATAGATGTCTAATTTTCTCTTGAATGACTCTAGCACTGGAGTGCTCAGCATCTCCCAAAATAGCTGGTTCCATTGTCATACTGTTCTAACTGTTAGTAGATTTTTCCCCCCCTAATATTTGATCAAAATCTGGCTTCCTGTAACTTTTGCCCATTATTATGTGCCCAGCAACCTTTCAAGTATTTGAAGAGAGCTATCATCTCTCCCCTCAGCTAAACATGCCTGCTTATTTCAGTATTTACTTAAAGGGCTTGGTTTACAGTACCCTCATCATCCTTGCTATCCTTGTCTGAACCTGTACCAGTCTGTCTGCATCTTTCTTCAAGAACAGTGTCCAGAAATGGACATAACACTTTAGATAAGGCCTAACCAGTGCCAAATAAATGAGAATTAGTACATCACAGGCTTTGGAGACTATGCTTCAGTTAATGCAGCCTGAAACAGCATTTGACTTTTTTGCAGCTACCTTGCACTGTTGGCTCATATGCAGCTTATGATCTAAAACAATTTCAAGATCCTTTTCACTTGCAGTATTACTGAGCCAAGTATCCTCCATCTTGTAACTGTGCATTTGATTTCTTTTTCCTAGATGTAGAACTTTGCACTTAATCATTAATTACATCATACTCATTTTGCCCCACCTATGTATTTACTGGATGGATATCTCAGTGAGTTAGATAGGGAGCTTAATTCCCCACTGTGTTTCCCGACAGAACAACCAAACCGGTGTAGCCTTGAGTAAGCTGCACAGACTCAAGTGTGCCCTTAAAAGAAGGGAACGATGAACCACTTTTCAGTAAATTATACATAGAAAACCCTGGAATTGATCACAATAGGTCAATAGATCACAATAGATTCTTCACTACTCATGCATTTTGAAAGCCTTGGATTATAAGAACCATTGATTTGTATGTGCCTGGAAAATGTTAGTCATCTAATTAAAGTTCTCATCTTAGGAAGTTTCCACAATTAAAGTGTTAATTGAAAGAGAGACAGCCACCAAGAATTATGGAGAGCTGAAATAATAAGTGTGCAGTTCTGTGGCTGCTAGGATTGCATTCCAGGGGGCCATAGGATATTGTGGACATCGCTCTCTGCAGGCAGAGAAGGCAACTCGCTTTCCTGAAACTTGCAGTAACAGAACTTTCTGCCACCAGTACTCCAATAGCTATCCGAAAGAAAGGGGCATGCTACTTTAGGTTAAGGGAGGCTTCTAAAGCCCTTTTAATGAGTTAAAATAAAGCTTATTCTTTCCCCTGAAATGCACAAGGACTCAACAGGGGAGGAAAATACGTCAGCCATGTTTATTTTCTCTTTGGGTTGTCTGTTTCCTTTTCAGCCTTGCCAGGCAGAAACACAGCGGGCCTTTGAATCCTCCTCTGCAAAGTGTCCCTCTCCCCCAAGACCATTCTGCTGCTTGAGAGTTTTAACTGATGTGATACAGCAAGACTGACAATACAGAGGTCTGTGTCTGGTCAATTTCTGAATGGAGGATGTTGTGAAAACTGTAGCTATGTCACCTTCCTTTCCATGGAAAATAGGAAAGATAGGTTAGCAGTAGTACTAAGAAAAGGGACATGGTGGCACTGTGGGTTAAACCGCAGAAGCCTCTGTGCTGCAAGGTCATAAGATAGAATACACAACAGAGTGAGCTCCCGTCACTTGTCCCAGCTCCTCCCAACCTAGCAGTTCGAAATCATGTAAAGGCAAGTAGATGAATAGGTACCACCTCGGTGGGAAGGTAACAGTGTTCCGTGTCTAGTCATGCTGGCCACGTGACCACAGAAACTCTCTACACACGAACACTGGCTCTACGGCTTGGAGATGGGGATGAGCACCACCCCCTAGAGTCGGACACGACTGGACTAAATGTCAAGGGGAACCTTTACCTAAGTACTAAGAAATTAGGTACTTAGGTAAGTACTAAGAAAGGGGACTAAAGTTTGGGACATTTTAAGAGAGAAAAATATAAGAAGGAAGAATTACGATAAAGGTTTATGACGTTGAGATTGCTATCTTGCTAAAAGCAGAAATAAGCTCTGTAAATTCTATTGGTTCAAATGGGCCTCCTAGGAGGCCTGCTTGAACCAATGGAACCTATGAAGGGATTGACTTAGCAAATCCCCACTGTTTCAGTGAGCCTTCTCTAGTGTGACTTACTACACTAAGCAACAGGATTTTAGCTGCTGTGTTTCACTATCCTTTGGCTTGAAGAAAAATGAAATAATGCCCAAAAATCTCCCACTTTGGAGGATTGTTTCAGTAGTAAGTCACACTTGTGTGTGTGAAGGATAAGAGTGGGAGGGGATTTTGAATTAAAGAAGATCTGTCCTTTCCTGAGAAATGAGATGTCTTGTCTAAATTAAAGTAAACGTGTGGAGCAAAGATAAATGAATCATTTCTGACAGTAAATGCATCCTCTTCAACATTCTCCTCCTTCCTTGGGCGTTTTCTATGTCTAGAGTCCATCTTGGGGCAAACAATTTGCAACATTTAAGTAATAAATCATCTACATTTTACTCATTCTCAGTTCTCAGCCTCATTCAAAAAGGCCTTCAGTTGAGAAAGAGAGATAAAGGAAATCCACAGGGATGGGCTGCTGTCCTCGGATGATAAATCAGTTCAATATAATTGACTAATAGCCTAGGAAAAGGGCTTCATTGGCAGCCTCTGGGAGCTTCAGATTGGGCTGCGCTATGCATTTCATATGTACGGCACCTGCACCATCCAGCCTGGTATGGTCCCAGGTTGTGCCCTTTCTCTGCTGGCACGAAACAGTGCCCCTCAGCCACCACAAGCCAAGATTTGTTCTGCCTGCTCAGTTGCTTTTCAGTGGCTGTTACCAGAGTTTTGGGAAGTTACCTTTTTGGACTCCATCTCTCAGAATCACCCAGCCAGTATGGACAGTGGTTATGGCAGCTGGGAAGTTCTGGGAGTTGTAGTCCAGGAAGTTATTATTCCATGGAGTAGCTTTCATAGATAGGGGGCCACCACTCTGAGATAATGTGCTTCAGATACAGACTGAGCATCTCAGGGAACAAATTTTATTTAAATCATTCCCTCATGTGGGATAAAAGACCAAGACTTGCTTTGTTAGGTGACATGTGCCAGAGACTGGATCTGGAGAACTCAACCATATTAGTTCTAATCAACTTCTTAGAAGCTTTCAGTATTAATAGGATTATTCTTGACTTTCTTCCCATTGACCATGGTGTCCTTCTATGCTGCACTAATATGTGGCATTGCGGTGGTTTTAGGACTTCCTATCAGGCCATACCCAGAAAGTGGAGTTGGGAGGTCATTATTTGACACCTCTGCCTCTGTCACATGGTGTCCCATAAAGTTCTATCACTGATGTTGCTCAGCTTCTGTGTGAAGCTGCTGGGAGATGATGAATCAGTGCTCTGGACTGAAGTGCCACCAATATGTCGATGACAGCCACTTCTATTGCTTCTTTTCACCTAACACTGAAGCAGTCAATATCCTTGCATACTATTTGGATTCAGTAAAGGGCTAGCTGGAAGTGAATAAACTTGAAAAAAAAAATCCTGACAAGACGGGGAGTTGCTAGTTAGAAGAAAAACTGGCCCAGAATATGTATTCAACCTATTCTAGAATGGACAGTGCTCTCCCCATCTGCGATTCTCTTCCAGCTTTGTCCTGCTCCTGAACTCCCTGGTGGAAGCAGTAGGCTTTGGATAACTCTGATTACTGTGCCAGTTATGAGCTTCCCTGACTTGACATGACTTAGCAACAGTCAACCATCGTGTGTCTTCTTTACTATAATGAAGTCTATGTGGCATCACACTTGAAGAGTGTCTATACACTTTAGTTGGAGCAAAATGCAGCAGCTCAGTCACTAACTGGTACACAGTACTGAGTTCATATTACTCTGATATTGAAAGGTCTTCACAAGTTACCAACTCTTTTTGGGGGGGTCAATTCAGATTGTTGGTTTGAATGTTTAAAGCTATGAATGACTTGGTGTCTGGCTGCCTAAAAATCTTCCTGTCCAGATCTTAAGAACCTCAAGAGAATTGAGAATGCTGTCAGTCACAAAGGCCTTTTCCCCACCCCCTGTTGTTCCCAGCTTGTAGAATGCATGCCCTTCAGAGTTTCTACTCTCTTTGCTTTTAGGAATCATGAGAAAATACATTTTGTAAGACTGGACATTTAAACTGCTCTAATTATTATTGATTATTTATTCTAATAGTGTCCTTCTTTAATTTTATTTTTTAGTAGTGATTCAAACTGTTTTACTTCTGAATTTATTTTGAGTAATAAAGTGGTGCCTCACTTAACGAGTGCACCGTTTAACGATGAATCCGCATAGCAATGTCGCTTTTGTGATCGCAAAAGCAATCGCATTGCGACATTTAGATAGGCAGAAACTCGCATTGCGATGATCGGTAAGCGTTTCCATTACCGATCTTCGCATTGCGATGTTTACAGAACAGCTGATCGGCGGTTCCAAAATGGCAGCTGAGTGCCCAAAATGGCCACCACAAGTGTTTTCGCGCCCTGCCCTTGCTTACCGAGGGCGCAAAAATGGTGGCGCTATGGAGGAACTTCACTGAACAGTGAGTTTGGGACCCACAGGAACGCATTAAACTAAGTTTAATGCGTTCCTATGGGGTTTTTCGATCTGTTTAGCGATGTTTTTGCATAGCGACGATTAATCCGGAACGGATTAATGTCGCTATGTGGGGCACCACTGTATTGTTAGCAATATGTTAGCTGCCTTGAGCAGCATTTTTAGTGACCCTCAGTTCTCTCAAGTTTCTGAGGAAACTTCTAGGAATTTCATTAAGAGCTTTTTCCCCCTTATTCCTTCTGAGGAAGCTTACATCTCATCCTCTTCATTGGTTTTTTAAGTTATTTACATTTTTTATTTATACAAAAGTGTGTTTGCTTTATGCCATTTCTTAATATTTATTCTTTGAATAGTTTGAATGAATATACTTTTTCTCTAAAAATAATTTCATAACAGAATGAAATGCCTTTCCCCATGACAACTTTGAACATGAAAATGAACTCAAAAGCACACCTCATTTTACTGATCTAACAAAGGTGCTGCTTAGCCCAGAACTTTGCTTCTAGGAATAGGTTCCACAGCTACTTTTTGATCCTCATTTCCAAGGCAGTCTTACCTGTTTAGATCCAAAGAATTGCAAGCAGAAGGCAAACAGTGATGAGCAGAGCCATGCAAATTTGAAGTTTGGGACTACAAGAACTGTGTTGTCTGGAAAACTCTGGGAGTTGGAATCCAAAAGCACACATCTGCACACATCTAGTGATGAGTTCTGTTTCATAAACACATACACAAGAGCCTTAATTCCAGCCTAATGTTCTGCAGTGGTCAGAAGATTTCACAATCTTTCCCTAGGAGACAACAGAAGAACTTAAGAGCCAAGATGGTAGAGAGTTAATGTGTTGCACTAATACTGAGAAGAATTATGTCTGTACTCCCACACTGCCATAAAATTCACTGGGTTACCTTGGGCTAGTCATTACCTCCTGGTAAAACTTCCATTACAATACTATTGTGAAAATAAAAATGAGTACTCAGTCAGAGAAAAGGTGACATGTGGAAAATAGCACTTATGGACAAACTGACTCATTGGATTTCTTTTTATCGACTGTATTAACCAGATTAATCTTCATATTCTACTCTGCTTCCTCATGCCACTCTGTGGAATTATCTTCTTGGTGAGTTTCTAGTATATCTGCTTGAATGAAATTCCTTTTGAAATGATGTCATACAATTTAATTATTATGGTTATTGTTTGCATAGCAACATTCTTGAACTTTAATTTCTAAATGTTCATTGTACTTTTGTCCTTTTTCCAAATGTTATCCTTTTCATACTTAAAAATTAATAAAAAGATATCTTCCAAAACAAATGAACATAATATCAAAGAAATAATATTTAGATTCACTTTCACTGTTGTCATGCAACACGGTCATGTGAAAAGCCCTTACATGAGTAGAAAACATCACCATGTAAAATGGCACTGCGTGAATAATGGGCATGGAAATGGCATATGTGGTTCAGTGTAAGAAATCATAAAGTGGTATACATTAGGGGAAGCAAGTCTAACTTCATCATATGTTGATCAGGTCTAAGTAATGACCAAGCAGGAAAGGGTGTTGCACAGTGGTTCTCAAGTTTGTGTCCCCGGATGTTCTTGGACTACAACTCCCAGAAATCCTGGCCAGCACAGAGAAGATTTCTGGTAGTTTTAGTCCAAGAACATCTAGAAACCCAAGCTTTGTAACCACTGGTCTAGTAGATAGCTCAATGAAAACGTTGACTCACTATGTAATAGGTTCAAAAAAGAAAAAAAGGTGAATTCCATATTCGGATCATCAGGAGCAGGTTTGAAAATAAATCCTTCCATATGAACCTACCTGGCAATTAAGATCTAGCCAGACGGCCCTTCTGAAAGAGTCATCCTTCAAGGAGGTAAGAGGGATAGCTTGACAAAGGGCCTTTTTGGCAGCTGCCCCCAGACTATGGAACACCACCCCGAATCAGATTTGTCTGGCGCCAGCGTTGATGACCTTTCGGTGCCAGGTCAAAATCTTCCTATTCCAGAAGGTTTTTAATTGAAATAATATACACTGTGGGTCCTGATGGCAATTTTAGAGCATTGTATTTTAAATTATATTTTAATTGTTCTATCTTTTTACTGTATTGAAATTGTTGTAAATCAGAGACCTTTGGGTAATGTGGGCAGCATATAAGTTAAATAAATAAATAAATAATTTATTGCAACACTTTTACACAAATCAATGATATGATTGTATTGGAATATTGAGGGTTCTAGCAACCCAATTTATTTGGTCTATATATAGACCCATGCATAAAGAGTAGAAGAAAAGAGGGGGGCTGTATCTAAGCAGAACCCAGGATAGAGGTTTCATATGATATAGAAAGAGTTGTCCACAATGGTTCTGGTACTACGAACCGCTGCCTTGCAGACAGTCAGGGCAATATTAGCAGGTCTTCTCACATAAATTGTGCCTTTTTGTCCTTTTTCCAAATGAAAAGATGTAAAGGCTCTTTTCTTATTGTGATTCAACTTACCAGGGTTTTATCATTCTAGTCTATCATTCCAGCAAGCTGGAAATTCACGAGCTTGTTGAATCAAAGACAATGGCATGCTTTCCAGTGAGTCATGCCAATAGTCTGCTGTTCAAAGTGGACCCATAGCTCTGTCTGGGATATGCATTCCACAGCTGTATAGGCTTTTTGAGAATAAAAAGCAAAGCTCAAACAAGTCTTGCAAAGTTCAAAGAGGTTTTTTTTAAAAAGCCAGAGAAATAATCACAAACAGTCCACATGGAACACACTGGGTCGCCATATCCTACAGCCGCTTTCTCGTATTAAACTAATACGCAAATATGTCTTGAGACACAAAAGGAGAGATAGCAACCTTCTAAGCTGGTTAGAACCAAATCAAAGTGTTTGATGGTAACATGATATGAAAAATGAAAGAGGAAAGGTTAGACAAGCCGAGATACACACCTTCACAGAAATAAAGACCCTTGAAGAGAGGGTATAGAGGACAAAGCAAGAATGGTTATCAGCACGCAAAACAAGGAGAGGGAGAAGAACAAAGAAAGGTAGGAGCAGAACAGCTTGGAGGCATTAAGAGTGCAAGTCACACCCTTGGAGTTACACACATGCATGCACATACACACACGAAACACACATGCGTGTGCACACACACACCCCTTATGACTATAAACATTCAAAACTACAAGTACCGTCAGTGTTTATCACTTTGGTGGGCAAAAGAACCAAAATGGCAGGGAATAACCTGGGCACTGCAGTGGTTCAGAAAAGAAATAGTCATTTAAGAAGCCACTAAGACCACAATATAACATTAACACACAACAGCAGCCTTAAAACATTGGGGCAACAAAAGAGGCATTTCAGCATCTCTTCCCTTGCAGTTCACCCATCCTGAAGAGGTGGCGCACAGAAAATTTATTCCCAACATTGTAGATGCTGACCAATTGTGTATCATGATGAAGGATCTTAACCCACCAGCAGTGTATGGTCTGTGCCTGCCATTTCCAGTTAAAAAGAGCAGACTTCTGCTTGAAAACTTGGTAAGTAGCTGCCAGGCTAAACAGACAATATTGCACTTAACAAATATTCTGGCTAATATAAATCATGTTTCTATGATGAACCTGAGTTTCACATCCTTGTACTCTGCATTTTAATCAGAACTGCCAAGAATATACAGTTAACAGCATATCGTCCTCATGACCAATGCTGGGAACTGGAAGGTGTAAATCAGGAGAGGAAAAAACTAGAGATACGCATTCAAATTCAGAAGTATTTGGAATTCACTGAATAATGCCATCGTTCTGAACACATCCAAATATGAATTTTATAGTTCAGAATATCTGCAATAATAATTCCTTATATTCAGAGTCCCAGTTACTCCTTCAGATTAGAAAGAAAAATGCTAGGCTTCTGCTTACTGGAGGAAGAAGTGAAGGTTAAACCTGTTTCTTGGGCCTTTGGGAGTAATTTCTTAAGAAATTAAATTTAAAGATACTCTGGCACGAAGAGTAGTGGAGTAAGAGAACTCAGTGTCTCCTGATGGAAGCTGCCATGTGTTTCCCAAGCAAGGGTGGCTGGGGTGAGAGCAAAACCAATAAATGATGTGTGTCTGCACCAGTGAAACCTAGAATCAGACACAGACACCAGAAGGTATTTTTTCACATTGTTTTTTCCAATTGAAAGGTGGGTGTGACTGCTTATAAATCCACTGAGCCTTTGCTCTTAGGATATGTTCTGGTGCAAGCCTGCACTGCAGCAGTTTTCTCGTTGTCCTTTTCTGAACCCTCAACTTATATTTACATTCTCTACATCTCATTTTATATTGTTGACTTAATATAGTTAGGAATAAGATTTAGGATATTGAATTCATAGATTAATATGCTATAAATCAACAGGGAAATATTATAGTAGATTTAGGCCCCCTTTGAGGTGTATCAGGCAGGGGAATAAGATTTTGTCCTATATAGAAGATAGATTAAGTTAATAGATTTTGTTTCTGTGTGTATTAGATTAGGCTTAATAACTAATATTATTGAGTAGGACAGAAAAGTGGCAGGCCATTTTTACCACAGTGTCCAGGCCAGTGATCTGTTGCTGAAGAAGAAAGAAAAATTGGGATTGCCCTAATCCACCACCTAATCCAGGATGTAGCAATGGAACTCTACTTTCTACTTCTTGAAAGAGTGCTGAAGCGGCAAGGGGCACTCCATGATTTGGTACTGGAGACTTCCATTGGTGTGGCTGCTCCTTTGGGCAGAGAAAAGTGGGACATGATGGGCCAAATGGTTCATGTGCTCCAAAACTTTGAGAGTGCAGCACAGGTTCTTATTGGGGAGACAGTCATCTTTAGCCAAGTGATTCCAAAGTTCCAGCACTGGGTTGGCATAACGAGGGGACAGTCTAGATCAGGCTTGTCCAACCCGCGGCCCGAGGGCCGCATACGGCCCAGGTCAGCTCGTAATGCGGCCCAGTGCAATTTTTATTTTTAAAGAAATTCCAAAGTTTCCAGTTAAACTGCCGGTGCTTGTGGCCGGAATGCGGCCAGGGCACGTCACAACGGTGGGGGGGGAGAGAGGGAAGGAAGGAGTGGGAGGGGAGGGGGCAGGGGGTCTGCGTGGCTGCATTGCGCCATCCCCGTCAATAGGTGGCCCCCCCCCTCCTGGCCCCATAAAGCTGCTGGAGTTGAAGCTGGCAGCCTCTGCTGTCTGAGATCGCAGCTGCCGGTAAGCGCGCTTGGAGCAGGGCTGCAGAGGACGGCTAGGGCTGCCCCTCCATGCGGCCCAAACCAAATTTATGGACAGCCCAAACCAAATTTTCATCTTCTAATGTGGCCCAGGGAAGGTGAAAGGTTGGACACCCCTGGTCTAGATGGATAAGGGATTCCATAGAGTGAGAACAGTTTTTTTTTTCCTGGACCAAAGTGGCTGCCCTAGTCAATTTCCACAACCTGGGAGCAGCCATCAAAAGGTCCTCCGGCGTGTCCACACCAAGCATTTCTGTGAGAGCAATGAGACCAAGAAAAAGGCATTCCCTGAAGATTTTAGAACCTGGGGAATCTGATAATGGTGCATACCAGGGAAAGATAGACACAAACATTCATGTACTAGGGAACAATTCATGTGGAATGTGTGTGCTATAGAATGTTGTGTACAAAAATGAATGCTCATTTTTATAACTGCCATTGTTGTTCTTTTCAACTTGCAGAGTGATGTAGAAAGAGAACAGGCCTATGTCTGCATACTTGCCCAAGTGACACAGAGCAGCTACAGGCTTGAGTCCTGCACCTCTATAGCATTTCAGACACACAAGACAGAGTTGTCTTGTGAAGGAAGGATCTTCCTCCCTTGTAATTGCTGTTAAACAAAACAAAAAACAAGATATGAGAAAAAAACAGTTCAGTTTAAGTACAATCTTCTCTTTTACCATCTACTAACAAGTCAACATCCAGTTCACTTGTGTAGGTGTTGAACAACCCTGGGCCAGGATAGAGTCCTGTGGCACTCCTCTTGTCCATTCTCTCCAGATTCCTGAGGAGTATTTTTTTTTTTTATCTCATGACAAACTCTCTCTGTCTGCAGTCCAAGCTCCCCATAATGTCATCACAAAGATCTCTCAACAAAGGCTTTAAGTTCACATGGGACTGAGAATTAGGGGTTTTTTTTGCTCTAGAAATGCAGCTGAGCTCCATACCCCATATAGAATTCTTAAGCAGCATCACCCAGAAGGAGAGGTGACAGAGATGAATGAACTGAAAGAAGAGATTATTCATGGGGAAAATGAGAAGAAAGAGCCAAGTATTTCTGCCGGTTGACAACAAGAAGTGAAATTGGATTACTTTGATATAATTAAAATTGCTTTGTCCTCAGTTGTTTATGGAGCCATTTATTAAACAGTACTCTGTAGAGAGTGGAGGGAGAAAAAACAGACTCTACATGGTAAGAGGGCACAATTGAAAGGACCCTTTGAACTTGGTAGGTTTCATAACCAAGTACCCAGAACAGCTTTGGGGTCACACTGAGTGATATTCGAAATATAGGAATCACTGGGCTACACAAATTACAGATATGGTAAACTGGACATAGTAAATTAATATATATTGTGCTATACTGAAGAAGCTTTAGAATCACTGTAATTTGGAGACTGTCAGATTCCTCACAGTCTATTCAAGAAATTCATGGGTAGGATGAGAGAATGGTGGGCCAACAGGGAGTGTAAGAAAGGAAAACTGCTAATGAACAGGGCCAGCCCTACTATTAGAGCATATGATGTGATCACCAGAGGCAGCAGTTGTTGGGGTTGGTGACCAATGAAGAACTGTTGCAGGAAATAATGATATGAGTTTTATATCCTACTGTCCCCCACCCTCAGTGGCCTGGCGTCCTCAGGTACAGTGGAGGATTCATATTACTGCCAGAAATGAATTCTACTGCCACATATGTTCACCTTCCATACATGCGATATGAGTGGCATTCTTTCCATTAGGCAACAAGTTGTGAGGTTATAAATAGTGTGAGTTAGTCTAATAGCTATAAACACAGGGAAAAAGAGATTGGGACGTACTCCTAGATGTGCTATGAAATGCATGGAATGTCCTTCTAAACTTGGCTATTATTTTCCAAATCTTCTCCCATTTGGTCTGTGTGTGCAATCAAAATGTTCCAAGGATCCAGCCTACCAGAAAGACAAGCTTGCCATCCTGCTTTCAAATCCAGATACAGTATGTGGTGGAAGATAGCATTTGCTCAGTGATTCAGAAGACCTCACATAAGAACGGCGCTTAATCATTCCTACTTCATTTATTTCAACACTGAACCCAGATATTCTACTCTGAGAACATTTACAAGGCTAGGAATTCTAAAGAAAAATAAAGTAAATAAGTAAAATAATCATTAGATTGGCTTGACATTACATGATCTCTGTAATGAGTGTGTTCCATGTTGAGTGTAGTCAGTGACAGGTGGAGATTCTAGAAATATCTGCATAAATCCAATATTTGCTGCATGCTTTCAATGTTGCTATTCAATACTGGAATGAGAAAAGAAAATGAGTGATTATGTTTGGAACTTCAATGGATTGGGGCAGAAATGGATCCTGGTACCCTACTTGTCCCAGGAATGTCTGGAACTGAACTACAAATTCTCATGCCAATTAAAAAGATCAGATGCTGTTCAGATGCTGTTACTGTTAAGTGGGGCTATGAAGGCCTTCTTCAGGAATGGATTTAAAACACCTTCTTCATGCTATCCAGACGTACCCCCTCACTCAGTAGAGTATCTGTAGTCTCCATGGCTCACCTAGCCACTTCTCTTCGAAATGATACTGTTAGCCAAGAAGGATCAAGCAAACTGGCAGTCGGGTCATCTTCTGACTCACTAGTTTGTTGCAGGAAGAGTGAGAAAGACTGTAAAGTGCTTTGCATAACAAAAATTGACTATAGATAGTGAAGCATAATAAAATCTCATACTCGTTTTTGAATGCACAATCTGAACCACTTTTCTATTGTCCTCCTCCTGTAAATCAGTGTTTTAAAAGAAACCTGATTTCCATTTGCCTTTTTAATTACTGTTCATAATGTAAGACATTGCCATCATTGTAGCCATTTGTTCCTTCTCACAAATAGATAAGGTGATTAGAACTTGTTTCAGCATTCATCTGACAAGGCTCAGTGCAATGCTTCTATTTTTTTTGTTTCAAACTTTTCCTGAGTTTGCTTGCTCACACGTGAAAAAAATCCAGGACTGACAATAGCCTAATTATACTGCTTCTCTACCAGTTTCAGTGAGGTTGCAAGTTGAATGCAGCACACTAGCATTGGTGTGCCCAACTTGTTCACATGACACGACAATGTTCCTTACCATTTGTCTGTTTGCAACGAGCCTTTCCATCAAATGGTGTCCTGCCTGTTATGCCCCATCAACTGCGTCCTGACTTACAGTTTTTCACATATATGAGGTATATGAGATTTACCTTCACCATTTCACAATGTGTTTCCTCGGCTAAGCAGGGATTTGAACCCCCACTTCTTCAGTCCTAGTCTGTTCACTATTCTACATTGGCTCTCAAATAATGCTTGCTAACTAACAGGCATAAAATGTGACATTGTGAGGGGGACACTCTCATTCCTGGCAAGCTTGGCTAAAACTCTGACTGCTGGATGCCAGGAAGGTGCAGACAAGGAGATGCAGACCATCAGTGCAAGCAAAGAGCCAGGGGAAGACTAGCTCCACCTGAATGAGGAGGCAGAGGCTGGGTCTAGCTGGCAGAAGCCTGCTAAAAAGGAGGAGGAGAGAGAAAGAGAGAAAGGCTCATCTCCCTTGACGTGCTCAAATATGGAAGAGTAAAGAGAGGCTGAAAAAGAACTGGAGCCAGTGCTCTTTACCCTGGGGAAGGAGGATGTGATCTTGGTCCAGAATTCCTGGAAAGAAGCCGGGATCCAAGTCCTGGTAGTCAAAGGAAGGTTGAGTGGTGGGGTGCATTGATCTTTAGCCCTCTGACATCACCTGTCCCCTCAGCAACTCTGTGGAGACCAGATTGACCAACAGGGCTTCAGCTCCTACCTTGACCCAATCAAGAATGTAACCATGCCCCAAGTCAGAGACTATCAGGCACATGAGAGATTCATGTTTATTTCATTACCTGATGTTATTTGGAAACATTTGCCTGGATATTTTTAATTACCTTGTGTCCAAGCAAAGAATCCTGTGAACTGATTCTGCTGTTGCATCAACTTCTCCCCCCCCCCCAATAAACCATTATCCTTTTAAATACAGATAATAAAGCTTAATTCCTTCTTCGATAAAATCCAGCCTTCCTCTTGCCTTCCATGATACATATACCAGAGATTTCTCCAGCTAATAAAGGGAAAAGCTAATCTTTAGCTCTTGGCTGTTTGCCTTCCAATTCCAGGGAGGCAGATGCCCCACAACCAAAATCTTTCCATCTTTTGGGTAAAGTGGGGAGGTAATGGCAGCAGTTTCACTACCACATAAATAAGGCCTTCCGTCTGCTCACCAAGGGCAGGCTGAGGCAAAAACATTTCCAATTGCCCATAGTGGGTGTACTGATGTGATCTGCAAGAAACTCTTGATGAAGAACAGTTCAAAATATCTGCTCCAGTCAGATACCAAACAGATGCAGGGAAAACTACAGGCACATGTAAATGATCTGCTACTCCATCTTTTCCCCCATCTTCTTTCATCTGGGGAAACTGCAGGTAATTGTGAGCAAGGAAGGCAATGGAATGCCAAAGGATACAAGTACAAGAAGGTTTGCACTCATCCAATGGAGGATCCTTTTTTTAACCCTTTGTTTATTAATACCCATGGCTCATGGCCTAAGCTAGAGACTCAGGATGTACTTTATTGACTTCTCGAAAATTTCCACCTCAGCAGATTGTTAGAGGTCATTCTTTCAAGTTAAGGAGCAATACATAGTTTTCTACTGAAAGCTGGAGAGAGAAGGGCGGAAAAACTTTAATCAATATATGTTAGGTTGACTACTTTTTTAAAAAGGTCAGCTAAAGACAGGCATGTATTAATAGTTCTGATCTTCCTATATATTGAGACCTAATGACCTTGCATTCCATTAAGACCATTGTGTACCTGACAATAAATTAGACAGAAAGTCCCCAGCTATGACTAAGATTCACATCCACATGGTTTTGAAGGGTCCAGAATCACCCTCCAATTCAATGCCATTTTCCAGAGTCTGCACTGTGTTAGCTTTCCTCTGATCCCTTTCTGCTCTCTTTAATAAGAAGCAGAACAAATGGGCTAGTGCAGTTCAACTAGCTGCTGCACTGTGCAAATGACAATTAATTCAACAACCATTTAATGACATTCTATTGTATTTTCTGCAAAGACATTATAGAAACAGGCCAAAGAAAATAAAGCCAAAGATCCAAACAAGCAAACAAAGCCCACAACAAATTCCAACCAGAGAATTTAATAGACATATCAAAACAAAACCTGAATACTGCTATCCTTCTGTGGGGACAGATCTAAATGAAATAAGTCTACAGAAATCAAATCTAATGAGCTCTTTTTGAAAAGATTCTCTCCTTAGAAAAGAATTGCTATCAGAACATCTAGAATCTGTGCTAAATCTTCTCATATTTTGAGATGAGAAAGTCTTCAAACCTTTGCACTCACCAATTAGACAATTATATCCTATTCGAGGAAATGGCAGTGCATTAATATCAGGGCTGGGCACAAAGGAGATCTAAATCTGCTGGTATATGCCTATTTCTTGGTGCACTGGTAGTAAGAAACTTGCTCACAAAAATATGAACCAAACAAAGAGAATCCACAGAAAAAAAGCTAAGGCCTAGGAACAAAAAGAAACTTACAAAAGAATTTAAAAAAACCCACTGAGGAAGATCCTAGGTAAAAATCAAGTGGTTCCCAAACTTTTTTGACTCGTGACACCCTTGACTTACTGGCCATTGGCCACTGTTTCCCCAATACAATACTTTGTGTGAAGATGGGGGATAGGGCAGGGAGGAAGTACTTCTGAGGATTCTGTGGCACCCCTGGCTGGGTTTGGTGGTGCTCCAGGGTGCCATAGCACATCATTTGGGAACCACTGGTCAAAGTCCGATAACTATACAGTGACTTACCAGTTCAACTGTAAACAGCAAACAGGCAGGGAGATTCCAAGAACAAAGTAAATCCTAACTGCCTAAATTCTAGTCCTTCTGGATTTACATTGAGTGGCTCATTACATGGTTCCAATTATGTGGTTCCCCTTCCCCAAATGTTGAGCTTTCTAGTCTTTTTTGGGGGGAGGGGCAGAAGTGGTAAAAACAATTTCAAAATACCACACACTCATCTAAGGATGCATGGAAGCCCCTCAATCTGCCCTTTGCATGTGATTCTTATATACTGTCAAGTTATTTCCAACTTCTGACAATCCTAACAGGGTTGCAAAATTATGAGATGATCAAGGATTGGTTTACTATTGCCATCTCAACCCCTATCTAGCTAAAGGGGATTTGTACTAGACCTCTTGGGCCCTTGGCTGACACTTTTATCTGCTACACCACACTGGCTCTCTGCTATCACTTTACCCAGAACCATAACAAGCAAAACACTAATTAGTGAAATCATGTTCCATAAACCCACTGACATCTGTATATCACATCACATAAAAGCATTCCATATAAAGAGGTAAAGGTAAGATCTGGGGTGACTTTATGCAAGAGCACAGGACTGCTACAGGTAGACTGTAGTATAGTATATAGCATGCCTCATCATGGCACTGTGGTGACTCTGGATTCTTAGTCTATGACAATGGCACATAAGCTCTGGTAAGTTGTATTCAGTGCATTCAGTGGTCTCAAAGGTAGACTCTGTATCTGCCATCTGAAGATGGCAGCCTAGCAAGTACAGAGAGGGTCATCACCAGAAGGATGACCACCAAATGGCAAGTTATTCACAGCAAGTATATATGGAATATTTGTGAACGTCATTGGTGGAGGGAGAACTTACCCACACCAATAAAATTACAGAATTTCATACTTTATCGAGAGGCTGTGATAGGAAACTAAGTCTGGTTCAACTAAAGACTGTGAGGTGGTTGAGTAAAACTAGGCACTAGATAGGACATGCAAATCACATATAAGGTTCAGAGTACAGTTGTCAGGTCTCTGGGTGCTGACTGAACGCTCAGGGAATTGCTGTGCTTCCCTGGGTCTCCAAAGTGGAGAGAAATCTCAGGACAAGCAACAATAGATAAGGAGCATTTATTATTTTTCTCTGTGAGGTACATTCATAGCTTGGCCATGGCATCCAGCTGCAAACATTTCCAGTCTGCACCTGGAGTTATTAGCTCCACACAAAATTATTTGTTTGTGTATTGTGCTTGCAAAACATTTTTGCATCAAAAATCCACAAGTAAAATAAGCGTTCTGGAAAAAGAGTCTGTGGGTGCATATATTAGGACTCACAGTGGTATCTGGAGGAAAGCAAGAAGTGGAGTGGCAGCACTATGACTCATGCACCTTCTTGTGCCACAGGCCCCACAAAGCAAAACCAACAAACACCCAATTGGTTCATGGTGACCCTTCCATAAGTCATAACAAAAGTGTACAGCCTGGAAAAAATGTGTCCTAAGTCTTGTAGGCAAGGCCATGCAGAATGCAAGCTCTAGTGAGAGTGGGAGCATTTGCTATAGCTGTACATTATGCTAGCTATACAGCTGCAAATAAGGTATGTTCTTTTCCTTGCTTTCTCTGGGTTGCCATATTGACTTATCATCCATCCATCCATCAATTTCTTTGATTTATATATCACCCCCAATTAGTGCCAAGGCATTACTCTGGGCAGTTTACAAAAACTGTGATACAGAACAGAAAATTTTTAAAAAAACAAAAACAAAAGCAATTAACCAATAACCATTAAAAACAGATGTTGGGGACCAGTTAGAGGGGATGAAAAAGAATGGACAATCAACTGGGGTCAGTGTGGAAAGCCTCCCTGAGAAGCCACATCATTAGTTGCCTCCTAAATATCCACAGGGAGGGGGGGGCAGGCAAAGCTCCCCTGGAAGCTGGTTCCACAGAGTTGGAGATACCATGAAGAAAGCCCTACCTCTTGTTGAAGACTTGGGGGCCTCCCTCAGGGTGGCAGCCAGGAAGAAACTTGCCTGAGATGATATAGTGGGTCAGGCAGATGACAATGGAGAAAGACACTCCAAAAAGTAACATGGGCCCAAACCATGGATCGCTTTATACGTGAGTGTCAAAACCTTCAACCTGATCCGAGAGGCAACAGGCAACCATGTAGGTGAGCCAGGACCAGAGTGATACAATAAAATTTGCTCACACCAACAACCAGTCTGGCTGCCTCATTCTGGACTCACTGAAGTCTCTGGATCAGGCCCAGGTGAAGCCCCAGGTAGAAAGGCTTGCATTAGGTAGTCTGAGAGATGACCAGGGCCTGCACCAAAGTCCTGAAGGAACCCTTGTCTAGGTATGGGGCAGAGCTGGTTGATTAGCCTCAGCTGGTTCAAGGCTGATCTGGACACGGATGCAATCTGGGACTCCCAAGAAACAGCTGGGTCCAGAAGAACACCCACATGACCAAGATAGAGTTGTATATCATCAGTGTATTGATGATGTTTTACTCCAGATCTCCTGATGACCTCCCCCAATGACTTCACATTAGAGATGGAGATGAATCACCATTTTGGCAATTTGTCCTGCTTCATGATCGGTCAAAGTTGATGAAGCAGGAAGCTCTTCCCCATGAATCGACAAAGCACAAATTTATTTGTTGCTTAGTTGCAGGATTAGACAGTCACAGGCTGTCTTTTTTTAAAAAGCTGAACACACACCCCCCGCTCCTATCGCCACCCTTCCTTGGTGGCCACAGTCTGTGCCACCAACACCACCCTGCCACCACACCACCCCTGCCGCCCCACCGCCCCAGCCGCCACCAGCCATTGAAGCCTATGCTACTATGGCCTCCACAATCTCTGTCCACCACTGCTCACTACACTGGCCTCTGTCGCTATGGCCTGCCTTAAGGGAATCCAGGCTGCCCTTTGCAAAGATGGTGGCTGCAGCTTCTCTGCCTAAGAGAAGCTGCAGCCTCCATCTTTGCAAAGGGCAGCCTGGATTCCTTTAAGGCAGGCTAAAGGAATCCAGGCTGCCCTTTCAAAGATGGCAGCTGCAGCTTCCCTACCCTAAATGAAGCCACAGCTGCCATCTTTACAAAGGGCAGCCAGTGTCCCTTACTGCAGGCCGTGGCTGCGGAGGCCACCACAGCGGGTGGCGATGGATGAAGCTGATTCGCTACCACCCTCTTGATCACCTTGCCCAGGAATGGTACGTTAGTGATAGGACAGTAGTTGTTAAGGTTGTCTGTCACTAACTGGGGACAATTGATGATGGGTTGAGTATTAATATTGGCTTTTTATAAACGTGGTTAGATTTTCACCTGGATCTTGAGCCCATTTCCCTCGATTTCTTTCATGACCATTCTTCAGTCCACTCCCTCAGAATCCATTCCACCACCACCCCACCGGTGCCTTCCCCATTTCTCTGACATCATCCCTTGATCTCATATTTTGGCCTGGACATCTCAAGGAATGGGATGCTGTTATGCCATATGAAGGTCAACTATGTGCTGTGCAGCTTTCTCATGTCTGAGAAGCACCACTGCCAATATTCCACTGTAATGCAAGCCTCATTCTTTTCTTTACGAGAACATACCATGTGATCTTTCCTCCACTGTTTTCTTACCCTCTTAAATAAACCATAATTAAACTTTTTCTGAAGTGCCTGCATTGTTCTTCTCAGATGGCATAATGAAGAGAATAATTGGCAGGGGGGGATCTGACCGAAGAGCCTGGCAAGGCATAAAACAACGATGGGGAAAGCTGTAGAAACACAGCTCAGGGTTTAAAATATCTCACTGTGTGTTTTAAAGATAGCAACAGGCATATCCTAGAATAGAGAGGGTTGGAAGCAGGAGCAAACTGGTTAACTTTGCCTCAAGCCAGTACAGAGTTCAAAAATGTCTTTGATCACTGGTGGGCAAGCAGAGGTCATGCCGACTAACTAGCCTTCCCCACGTTTATGTATGGGAGGGGGATCTGCTAGTATGTGCCTTCAGCTTCAGGATGACAAAAGGGTTTAGAACAGAAATGCTGTGAAAGGGCTTTGATTTAAGCCAGTCTGTCTGTTACCACCATTTGGAAGGAAAGAAATGAGGCGAGGACCATTCTACCTTGTTCTGAAAATAGAGGGGGGGGAATGCTACCCCCATAGCCTCAGCTACTCCAGATATTTTTTTTCTTGACCTTTCAAGATGCTCCCTGCAGCTTGCTTAGGAAACAAAACACTGAAAGCAATTTCTCCCGTATGATCATCAGTACTGAGTAAGTAGCCCCCACTGCATTTCATCCAACTTTACTTTTTTAAAACAATGTTTATATTCTAAGGATGTTGGGATTCCATGTGGGGCCAGGAGGTCAGCAGATTCCTTGTAGCAGGAATGGAAGAAAATAGGCTACCGAAAAAAATCCTTGTGTAACTCAGTGGATATTACATATGAGTGTCAAATAATACATCACAGACAGCCTGTCTTTAGAAGCTGGAGATCCTTATCGCTCCAGAGCTGTGATTCATGCAGATCTTTCTGATGTAGTGCTCATACTTGCTAACAAAGCCTGGGCTTACCTCCTGCTGACCAATCACAATACAAAGCAAACTAATTTCCAAATTTCAGGAGGTGTTAAAAGCTCCTGCTGGGATAGTCAGATGTTCTCACCACATAAGACATTCTTGCTTCTAATGATGGTTTACCTCTCCCAGATATGGTACAGAACAACATGTTTTGTAAGGATCTGTACGTATTAATTTTCTTAGCTTAACCCTACCTAAGTTTCTGACATATCCAGATTGATTGGAAACACAGACACTTGAGAACCTATTTTATAGATTGCCTTTTGTTTCTGAAACTCTGTGACTTGTTCCTCTATATAGGAAGTATGGGGATTACCGTATTTTTTCATTTATAAGACAACCCAAAGTGTAAGACGACACACACCCCTTTTCTAACCCCAAATTAGAAAAAGCAGGGATCAAAGGGCTCCCTTTTTGCTAAGCCCCGTGCCTTGGCAAAAGGCAAGGAAAGAGTCGGTCAAAATGACTGCCACTTTTCCTTGCCTTTTGAGAAGGCACGGAGCTTAGCAAAAAGGAAGGGAGCAACACCTCCCCTTCCTTTTTGCTAAAGCCCCGTGCCTTCACAAAAGGCAGTGGTAAAGAGCTGCCTTCCATGTATAAAATGACCCTCAATTTTTTCTCAAATTAATTAAGGAAAAAGTGTCATTTTATACATGAAAAAATATGGTAATTGTGCCATATTTTGACAGACCTCCTTTTTAAAAAATGGCCACTAGGGGATGCCAGAGTCTTTTTCAGTTTTGTTTTAAAAAAAACACTTTTATATACAGAAGCCTGTGCTGCAAGGTCAGAAGACCTGCAGTCGTAAGATCGAATCCACGCGACGGAGTGAGCGCCCGTCGCTTGTCCCAGCTCCCGCCAACCTAGCGGTTCGAAAGCATGCAAATGCAAGTAGATAAATAGGGACCACCTTGGTGGGAAGGTAACAGCGTTCTGTGTCTAAGTCGCACTGGCCATGTGACCACGGAAGATTGACTTGGGACAAATCGCTGGCTCTATGGCTTGCAAACGGGGATGAGCACCGGCCCCTAGAGTCAAACACGACTGGACAAAAATTGTCAAGGGGAACCTTTACCTTTACCTTTATATACAGAAAAGGGGGGCTTGGGAGGGACCAAGAGAAGGAGCCCAGGTACAACCTTGCATTGTCTAGCAATAGGGGTGTGCAGCCCCCAGACATTTGTAGTTTGCCTACCTCTAATGTAAACACACAGCTTATGGAAGAATAAAGTTGGCCATCATCAAGGTTTATCTTCCTATCTTGATACTGTAGCTGCAACCAACAACAGCTTCCACAATTTACACCCAGTCAGTAAGCTGTATTTGACATCATCTTAGGCTTTATCGTTCACGCAGACCACTACAATGGCTTTCCTGGAAACTTTTTAACCAACTATATCTGGTAGATATTTAAAAAAGAGAGAGAGAGAGAAATGAAAAATACCTCCATTGAACCCTTAGCTGTTCTGTACATCCAGCTTGTCCCACTGGATTTTGGGCCAGGTTCACTGTGCATAAATAATAGCATTTTATAACTCATACAATAATTAAAACAAAAACCAACCTAGGCAGCAAAATTTGACAGTTCAGAAACACACATTCTGCAGCCTGGTCACTAAGGTGTGGCTCTATTCGTTCTATAAATTTGAAGATGGAGGTGGGGGGTTGTAGGGGTTGTTTTATCATTTAAGTGCAAGATATGTCATCCAAAATAAAGGTACAGATGGGATATAAGTCACAGCTTTACATAGTTTCTTTTCACTTTTCTTCATAGTGGGTTTTCAGATAAATCCACTAATTTTTTTTTTACTTAAATGATAGCACCTTAATTTTAGCAATTACTCTCAACAGCATTATTAACCATAGCCCCCTTTGGCCATTTGTATTAATCTATCACTTCTGAGTGCTTTGTAACATTATGGTTTTCACTGTCTATTAGGTCAATGTTTGAATCTTCATAAAATGTAAAGAATTTTTCAAAATGTCACCATTGTGAAATTTATAGAACCACATATGGTGTCTGAAATTCAAAACGTGGAAAGACAGGCCATTTTGATGAATTTTTAAAAACTCTTTTCCTTACTAATCCTTTAAAGATTAAAATCCCTCACAAATAAGCAGAAATTCTGAAAGTGCCTGGCAGTTGGAGACAGACAGATATAAATTTTGTGTATGTGTATGCATGTGTGTGTGTGTGAGATAGAGAAGGTATGGATAATATAAATATATAGATTTTCATGCTCTAATATAGTCCATAGATCACCTTATTTGCAATGCAGTCCACAGGTGACAAAATAAGGTTCTAAATCTGTATGAGAAGGTTGAAAAGAAATGCTGAAGATGTTACTATACAGTAGTTATTATTGTTATTCTCTAGAAACATTTTCTTTTCATATGCTTCAGAGTGGTACAAGTGCTGTCTGATTCCATTTAGAACCAATCTGGTGATTCACATTTGGCCTTAATTTTTCTGGACTGGTTTGGACTTGATCCAGTGCAATATGGGCCTGAATCCCAGTCAAAATTGGGAAATCTGAGCAAAAATTTGCACTGGAGCATAACTATTTTCACACAAACAAACATGTAGGCACAATTGTCCATTTGTAGAGGGGAGTAATCCCATGAAGCTTCAGACTCGTGTGTGTGTGTGTGTGTGTGTGTGTGTGTGTGTGTGTGTGTGTGTGTGTGTGTGTGTGTGTGTGTGTGCCAGCCACTTCTAAATCTTTTCTTTAAAGTACTGCAAACATTTTGTTTCTTTGTTTGTTGTTGTTTTACAAAACATGAAAGTCCTCTAAAAGGCAAAAAAGGAAGGAGGAAATGAAGGCAATGCTCCACAATCTTCTGCCCACAACCAACTGCTGACTTGACCTAAGGCATGCTTTTAGACTCCCTGTTCCTACCTTTTCCCCCACCCAAAGAGAGAGAGAGAGAGAGGAGGAGGAGGAGGAGGAGGAGGAGGAGGAGGAGGAGGAGGAGGAGGAGGAGGAGGAGGAGGAGGAGAAGAAGAAGAAGAAGAAGAAGAAGAAGAAGAAGAAGAAGAAGAAGAAGAAGAAGAAGAAGAAGAAGAAGAAGAAGAAGAAGAAGAAGAAGAAGAAGAAGAAGAAGAAGAAGAAAGAATATGGTGCCTTTGAAACCTCTGGTCCTGCTTTCTAATAAAGCACTTAAAATCGATGAACTTAACCTATGTGGAGGTGAGTGGAATGGCTACAAAATCATGATTAGAGATGGGCACGAACCAAAAAAAAGTTTCATGGATACCCACAAACCATGAACCATCCAAACTTTTTTTAAAAAAAAACTAACCTTAAACTGGTTCATTTTTGAAAAGATCATGCCTGGGAGGAGGGAAAACAAATGCCACCCCACCCTGAAAGCTTGCCCCCACTCCCTTCCCACTGCCCCCATCGCCTCCCTACCTGGGCCTGTTGCCTCCTCCCCTTCCTTTGCCTCCTCTGCCATACCCACCATCTTGAGAGACAGTAGCCCAGATTCTCTTCTGGGAGCCAGGCCTGCCTATCAGCTGATAGGCTGCTGTCTGTCAAGATGGGAGCAATGGTGGAAAAGGCAACAGGATCAGGTAGGGAGGCGATGGGGCAATGGGAAAGGAGCAGGAACATGTGTAGAGGTGGGGGGGAAACAAAGCAAACAGTTTGTGACATTGCAACAACAAAATCATGGTTCAGGTTGGTTAGATTTGATGAACCGGAACCAATGAACCACCAATCTCCCACAAACTTCCCAGTTCATTTTTGAGTTCATGCCCATCTCGAATCATGATCATGTTATCTAATGCCTCAGCCTCAGTGAATTCCAGGAATATTAGTGGTCTGGAAACTACCCGACTCTGCAACAGCACTGTAAACACATGGCAACAATATTGTAAAAAGTCAAATGTTGTGTTCCTTATCAAAACTCTAGAACTAGTGCTGGTAACACATTTAATTCTATTCTTTCCTTGATTTCTTCTCAGAGCTTTCTTAATCTTCCAAACATTTACTTCTACCCCACCATAGTCATGATACACAGTTTGTCACACAATTTGTCACACTTGCCAAACCTCATGGCTAAATCATTTTAATGTGGTTTGAATAGACACTTACTTTTTATGTTTGTGTATTACTGAGAACTTCATCCTTCATGCAGCATATACTGGGAAGTGGGAAGGTATAAATGAAGCAATGCTATTAGCTAAAATTATAGGCTGCTTTAATGAAAAACAGCAACCTTGCCTGTCTGTTCTGTTAAACATTAGAATAACTCAATCCTACCTGAGTGATCTGTTTTAGTATTTATAGAGCACAATTCACCATAGTAGCTAAGTGCCCAATTGCTGAATAGCTCAGAAGATTTAGCTATATTCTGAAAGTCACCCAGCAATATGATTTACTTTAGCATTGCTGTCCATTTCCCTAGTTTCATCATATGACCAGTACTATATAACTGTAAGTGCTGTATTGGAAGAAACCAAAAGTAATGATTGTGATGTGGAAAGGTTTTTACACATTGTTCAAGGAGAAAGGGAGGGGATAGGTCTGGTCTAAAATGTGTGTGGTGAAGAAAAGTTGCCCCCTTCCTGTTTCCACGTATGGAAGCTGGCTGGAATGGCCATTGAATATTACTTCAGCACTGTTCATGGGTAATGCCCTCTACCAAATCTCAGAGAGCAGATGACTTTAGGGCTCCTAAGAGACATTTTGTGGCTTAATGCAGTTTTTGAATTCTCCAACAGAGAGGAACAGCGGAGATGTTTAGGAGCAACAGCTGTGAGGATGCTACTGTTCTGCCCTGATGTCTGCTGCCTGAGGCAACCACTTCACTCTGCCTGGCGGTAGGGTTAATCCAAGGGAAAGGACTATAGCTTTGATGGAGCACAGAATCAATGCAGAAATAGGTTCCACCATTCAGTGCAATAGCAAATGGAGAGCCATTCATAGAATTTGTCAATCTAAATAAAGGACACATGCTTACTATGTAGGTTTATTAAATCCCCCCACATGAAAGTCCTGCTCGTGAGTCACTTCTATGATTTTATAAATACAACAAGATACTAACTCTGTTCAGGCAACCAGTGACAAAGCCACATTTGTTCTGCCTTCCCATAGCCTCTGTGCATTCATCTGATCTTCTATATTTCACATGGAAATGTCTCAGCTAAGACTCACTATGCACAGAGGCCATCTGTGGGCAGCGCTTGGATATATAAGATTATTTGGTGCAACTACCACCATGTGTTTTACAGACATCAGAGAGAATCAAAGCACAAATTGCATGGGAAAATTCTACATAGAGAAGATGGTGAATGTTCCTCAAACTCCCCTTCATGTGTTCACTAGTCACCTGAATACATGGTTATTGCCCATGTGCTATACGAGACATATCTGATTTGGGTCCCTTGGAGATCTTTTGGATTGCAACTTTAATTGCTCACAACTACCATAGCCTGTGATGAAGAATGATGGGTGCTGCAGTACAAAATGTCTATAGGAGGGACCCAGCTGGGAAAAGCTGAGCTATGCCATCATCTCATTTAACATGAAGAACAGATACTTGGGAACAGACTGTTGGAAAAGAAGGTACAGTACTAATTTATATTCTGACATTGCTCTTTTTATATTCTGACAGTCTACCCAAGGAACTTAAGGACAAATGTGTACATCCTCCATTTCAGTCTTCACATCAACTCTGTATTGCTAGTCACTGACCCAAGATTAATGGTGATAGCCCAAAGGTACCCCAATGAGCTTCACAGAGGGAGGGCTTCTACTCATCTCCAGCCACTACACCAGGCTTACTTTCCTGTTTCTGTTGTCAAGTACAGGAAGTGCCATTTTTTAAAAAAGGTGATTCTATTTTACAACTTGTTTCCTTCAATCTAATACATTAAATGGACAGAGAATCAAAAGCATATTTCGTGAGCCTCCAAACTCAACCATAGCTACTGCTAGACCAGTGGTTTCCCAACTTGGCTCCTCAGATGTTATTGAACATATTCAGTCCCCAGGAGCCCAAACCAATATGACGCATGCGGAAGGAGTCTGGGAGTTGTAGTTCAATTTTATTTGGAGACCAACAAGTTGGGAAGAACTACATTAGTTTATACACACTGTCCTGTTGTAACAAGTTTATGTCCTTGAATTTGTTAAGACTGATTTTTAAAGCTATGATGTCTCATTAGATTGATTGTTAGTCTAAAAGAGTGAATTGTCCTGTCATTAAATTAACCCTGGGGATATGGTGTTTACATATTCAGAAAACATGAAAAATTAAGTCAAAACAAAAGAACATTGTGTTAGAGATGCTAGCAATTATTTCTATGGTGTTTGTTGTCTTGAACTACTTTGGCAGGAAATGAAAAAGTAAAAATGACAGTAAGTATAGGAGAAAGGTCCTCTCTATCCTGAAAACTGGAAGAGGGATAATGGGTAGAGAATGCCAAAAAGTAACTCACATAATAAGATTTGACCTGAATCCTGTGGAACAACACATGCAATTTATTTAAGGATCAAACCCTACCACGACTTAAAAAAACAATATAAAAAACCAATCAAGGATAAAAAGAACAATGCTCAATGCACAGCATGGGAACAATTTATTAATGCTGTTAAGAGGAAATATATGAATACCTTCTGCAGCCTCACATCATCAGTAACAAACAATCACTCAGCACATGCTGATTGCCATATTCCAGCTAAAGAATGGGAAACCCACTTTTGTGAACTATATGCAGGTAACAAGATACTTACCTTCCAGCTGTAATATATTTTTAAAAACTTACCAGAATGGCCCCCAGTAACAATAGCTGAAGTCATTGACCTGACCACCCAACTTAAACCAGGGAAAACCCCAGGATGTGACAGCATCTCATCTGAGTTAATAAAGACAAATATAAATTGGTGGGCTCAAATTTTGGCAAATTTTTTTTATATATAGACCAAAATGCCCATATGCCATCTGATTGGAGTACGGCCATTATCATCCCAATCTATAAGAAGGGCAAGAAGTACAACCCAGCAAACTATCACCCAGTGAGTTTACTATCCACAGTCAGAAAGCTCTACACGAGCCATCTCTACTGGAAATTACAAAGTTGTATAAAATCTGAAAACATTTTGGCTGAAGAACAAGCAGGGTTCAGATCAGGAAAATCAACTCTGGATCAAGTGATGATCTTACAACACCTGGTTGGAAAGTACATTTAAAAAAACCCCAAAGGAGCCCTATTCACAGCCTTTATTGACCTTAAATCTGCCTTTGGCTCCATCTCTAGAGATAAATTGTGGTGCAAATTAAGATCCTTGTTTATTACTGCTCATTGATAAACCCCATGAAAGCACAAATCTGAAAATAAGATGGAATCGGGAGGGTCATTTATCCAGCAAAGTACCCACATATAATGGAGTCAAACAGGGATGCATATTGGCCCCATTATTGTTTAACTTCTATATTAACTCAATGGTGGTGGCCCTTAGCAGGTTAGATTTCCATCCCCCTAAGCTAGGGGGCAGATACCTCTTGGCGGTGCTGTATACTGATGATGTAGTGATATTATCGCAGACACCAATTGGCCTGAAGCAGGCTCTGTATGTCTTGGCACATTATAGGCAAGAAGAAAGCCTTCAAATAAACTATGAAAAATCTAAGATCATGGTGTTTGCTAAAAGACCAAAACTTTACAGATGGACTATAAATGGCTACAAGATTGAAAAAACAAAGGTCTCTAGATACCTTAGAGTTGTCTTCCAAGCAAATAGTGCCGCAGAGCACATGCAGAATATGTGGCCCAAGCCATACAGAGATCTGCATCGGGAACACTGAATTTTTTTTTATAACAAAGGGGGACAATACATTCCAGCAGCTTTAAAAGTGTTTGAGGCTAAATCAATTAACCAATTACTCTATGGTATGCAATTAGGATCCTACTCTGTCTTTACACCATTGGAAAGGGTCCAGACAAGATTTCAAAGAGTGATTCTCCGGGTACCATGTGGGGTTCCTAATGCACCTCTACAGCTGGAGGTAGGATTCCTGAAAGTTGAAACAAAGATTTGGCTAACCATCTTTAGCTTCTAGCTGAAATTAATTTTTTTCTTCCCGAGAGGTTTGATCTCTCTAATACTACAGGAGAATTATCAGTCAAATTGGAAGAAAGTGCTACTAGCCAAGCTTAGATACAGCTTTTCCAGGAACATAAGGACTTGAGGGTCACCAGCTATGGATGCATTGCTTTCAATTCATTCTCAGCCAAGATCCAGCTGCTTTCAGGGCTTTGAGATGGATTTACCTGAAATATTGCTGCAGATCTATCCCCCTTTGGAGGAATGAACCCTCAACCACATCTGTCTGGTCTTCCTTACAACCTGCTGTAACTTGGGTCCCTTGGAGATCTTATGGATTCCAACAATAATTCAAATAACTCCAGATAGGGGCTTTCAGCAGGCTCTACGTCTTTGTATGATGACGACTCTTCCTGCTGAGGCATGACACAAAATTCTTAATCTCTTCGTCACATGCAGAGTGTCATGCGTTTCTTGAAGTACACAGCAAAACGTTCCACAAATCTTTATGTAATGTGTGATAGTGCACATGTGCAAAGTCTCCCTCCACAAACGGAAGAGAAATAATACATTATTATTTCACTTCCATTTGTGGAGGTAGATAATAATGGGGTGGCATATTATTTATATTTCACCTCATTATGGAGAGCATTCTCAGACTAGACACTAATCTCCCAGAACAATTAGCTTGGCTGTTTTCTCAATACCAGACCAAGATCATCTCTGTCAGCTCAGATAGGGAGACTGATGAATATCAGATCAGTAGAACCCCTAATCTGTACCATATCTCAGTACTGACTGATTAATTTTATATGCTACCTTTCTCCCAAAACAGAGACCCAAAATGGCTCATAAAATGGTTCATAAAACAGATACTACTAAAAACCTTACTCAGTTCTGACATAGATCAGGATTGTCCTGGATTGCATTAAAACATTCAACATTCAGAATTTTAAAATATTGCTTTTTAAATAAGTCATGAAAAGTGGGAAAGGAGAAACAGAAAGTAACAACATCATAGAGCACATCGTGAGTTGTCACCAGTTTTGAAAATGAAGGAGACAGACAGCTTCTTTGTTCCAATGAAAGCCAATGATCTCTCTTCTACTCTCCAATCACTCAAAGTGTGGGAAGGGTCCTTGAGTTAGGGATTATATTTTTTTTATATACATGTTCTCCCATATTCAGCCTAACTACAGATTGCATTGGCTCCCTGTTGCCAATAGTTTACTTTCCCAACAGTTTGGGTGTGTGTGTGTGTTGGATTTAGTGTTTAGCTGAAGAGATGAAGTAGTGTATTCTAACCCTGATTTCACCTGTAGTCAGTCAGTATTGCTGTACAGAATCACAGTTTTGTACAAACAAATGAGCAAATCAGATTACAGTGAGCCTAAGGAGTGTCCCCCATATGTCCCAGCCAGCTTTACTCTGTTGCATCCTCACCTCTGTCGGGAGAGGTGAGTCTGGCTGAGGTGCTTGAGCTCCAGGATGCCATCAGGGCAGCTGGTGAAGATAGCTCTATGCACCTCCAGGGGTGTGGTGCCCTCAGAGCTCCAGAAGATGTCTCAGAGCAGGTCCTCGAGGTGCAGGAGGGTGCCCTTCTCCTCGTTGTGCAGCAATGCCCAGCAGCACCTCCCTCAAGTGTGCTTCAGGCTCCTGCAGCAATACCGGCCAGCACACGAAGAAGATCACACACACACACCGGCAGCACCCACGGCAGCTGCAAGCCAGCCTCCAGGGTAGCGGAGAGGAGGCAAAGGAGGGTGGCCTGCTTGCCAGAGGATCCTGCAGCTTTTTCCCAAGCACGGCAGTAGTAGCAGGGCCGTGGAAGGCCATCGGGGGCAGGCCATGGTGCACAAAGGAACTGAGCACCATCTGCCCGCCATCCAGCCCCCACAGCTCACCAGCCAGAAGCACCATCTGCATGCACTGCACTAGCACCACCCTGGGCGGGCCTCATCCTCTCAGCCCCAAGAGCTCCCTGCCAGCTGCTGCTGCTGCTCTGGCCGTTCCATCCCCCTCTCCATGTGAGCCCCTACAGACAGTGGGCCCTGGGCAAACGCCCACTTTGCCCTCTGAATAAGACATAAGACATAAGACATAAGAAATTTATTTGTCATTGCACTCACAAGTGGGTGCAACGAAATGAGGTGCTCTTCCCCAAGGTAAAACTGGACAACACCACTACAAAAAAAGTTAAAATATACAGAACACTCACCATACAAATATAGATAGCCCATTTCTCCCAGCAATTAAAAAACTTATGACCCCACATTTAAACTCAATATTGCACTTGGGTAAAAGCTGTTCTTGAATCTGCTTGTCCCTGCTTTCAATACCCTGAATCTCCTTCTCGATGGCAATAGTTTAAAGAGCTGATGTCCTGGATGAGAGGAGTCTTTCAGTATGTTAGATATCTTCCTCTTACATCTGTTCTTGTACAATTCTTCCAAAGAGAGGAGTGAACAGCCAATGATGTTTTGGGCCGTCTTAATCACCCTTTGAATTGCCTTTTTCTCTGCCACTGTGCAGCTCGTGAACCATACACAGAGACAGTAGGATAATATGCTCTCAATTCTCTCAATAAAGCGGTCCTGGTGAAATCACCTGTTGATGTTTATCATATGAACATGTTGTATGTCATTGTGTAAAATTACCACCAAGTTACATATGCTTTTATATCCCCATAAGTGGTAAGGGGTGTTTTTTATATTCACAAACCCAAATATCATGACAAATGTGAGCCCATTATGAGACAGAGGGAGACTGGAGACTACCCTGATTGGACTGGTTACAGCTTGGTGGAGCTGAATTGGTACCTGAACCAAATCAAAAGGAGGGGGAGGGGGATGCACAGCCCTTAAATTAACACAATATAGAAGCACTCAGGATTAGGAATCATGTCCCCATGAGAGGATTCGCTGCTTCCAGAACCAGATGGCAGAGTAACCTGGGTCCCTCAGAGTTGCTTGCAGAATTCTCTTCTGCAAGGCCAGAGAGCCCAGGAATGGAGTCCCAAGAGGAAACACAGTCTCATCCTAGTCCAAGAAAGCAGCACAGCACAAAGGAACGAGCCAGCCTGGAGGCAACTCAGTCCTGTAAATTATTTGTTCGCCTAGACACAACATGGCACCACGCTGACTTTAAGCTATGCATTTAAAACAAGACTCTGAAGAGCCTTAGTAAAGAAAACCTTCTGGAGTACAGTATACATTGGCAACTGAGCCTTCAATGAATTCCATAATACTTATACCACATTTTACTGCATGCTTTACATTCCACATCACCAATTATTAACATTATCCAGTAACATCCCATTCCCCATGTCATGACAGAAACAAGAATAATTGTAAGATTAAAAACAAAGACAGTCAGCTTTTCACACTGAATAGAACTGCTGATTCTAGCAACTATGTTGATAATACTTACCTCAACAGCAAGGGTAAGAAATCAGAGATGGAGAAAAGAGTATTTTCTCTTTCTTTAAAAAGTCACTCTTTTTAAAATGCCATCTTCAGCCTTAGTACTGTTGGAGGTTTGAAAGAATGTCATATGCAGCCTAGAATACTTTAAGGAATGTTAATTGTTCACATGTGAAGGCAAGAGGAGAATGGTCGACAGAGGACGAGATGGTTGGACAGTGTCATCAAAGCTACCAACATAAATTTGACCAAACTCCGGGAGGCAGTGGAAGACAGGAGCCCCTGGCGTGCTCTGGTCCATGGGGTCACAAAGAGTTGGACATGACTTAATGACTAAACAACAACAAAAAAAATGTTTATAGTCCATACAGCACAGGGAGAAAAGAGCTGGGATCATGAACAGGAACACAACAGCTGAGGGAGTTAAGGTGGTGACTGTGAGCAATGTCAAAAACAGGCTGAGCATCTTCTGGAGGCAGTAGATCTGCTTATTTCTAAGCCAACTCAATGCATATGGATAGGCAGGCAGAAAGGACCAGTTGTCACATTAGGTAAAATTAGGCAACAAACACCCAATACAGTTATTGGGGGAGAAGTAGCAATCTCACCACACTACTTGTCCTCCACTCACTATCTGAAGCCTCAGGTGTATTGGTGGATACATTTCTATCATTGCTGTTAAAGAAAGATTGAAGTATCGGTCCCATCCTTTCCTGTATTTGGAACAGAGTACATTCCTGTCCTTCACCTCAAGCAGCAAAATATCTTTGGCCAGACCTTTGGGCAGTTTTCGGACTCATGAGGAAACCAATATGAGTGCATGCATTTATATTCATCTTAGGTTATAGAGTGAATATGTCTTGTTAAAGCAAACTATTTTGTCCTGTACTTGTTTCTCATTGTTGCTACTGAACAAGATGTATAGGAAGTAGTCTCATACATCTGTTTGTCACCAAATACCTTATCATACTGAATTTGAAACTTCTTATAATACAAAAGACATATACAAACAGTGTCAGTTATTACCCCAACAGTGTTTGAAATTTTGTAGATAAAATGCTGAATATGCAGTAAGTCTTGTTATTCCAGCTAATGTCAACAATGATTAATAGATGAATCAATGCCAATTCCAGTAAGGGTTAATTATTACAGGGTGTGTTTGTTAGGATTGCAATGTTGTCGCATTAAAACAATAAACAAATCTCACCCTATGCCCGGATTTCCATTGGTTTCTGAGACATAAATTTCATTAATATTAGTGCTATTGAAGTCCAGGTTTGGTCTGCTTTGCCTTGGATTCACTATATGGCCAAGACTATATTTGTCTCTATCCTTTGCAAACTTGCTGAATGATTCTCATGTTATAGCTTCAAAAATTGCACAACACTAGCCCTCCAATATTATCTACCTACTGTCTTGTCAGTTATCAATTAAGATCTGATTTAAACCAACTGGTTTTGTTTGTTTTTGGTGGTTCCTGCACCCTAGAGTATTGAAAGGTCCGGTGCTGTTGTGAACAAGGCATCGCTTCAATAAACAGCAATCACACCCTGACAATCACTTAAACCCACCTAGGCAGAATATCATTATAGTATGCCAATCAACCAGATGGAATGGAATTTTTCAGACCATAGCTTTTGGGTTCCCTAGCCAGGATCCAGGAATGATTGGCATTTCCATAGCATAGCGGTAGCTAATTAAAACAATATTGCTGCCTCAAAACTGACTTCACATTTCAGTTAGGAACACTCAGTAGATATTAAATGTGCCCATGTAATTCTAGGAGGATTTTAGCTCTCTAAGTAACAATAAAATGGCTTCATAAATAAGTTTTTATCAATAAGGTAGGATTAAGATAAGAGCAAGTGCAATTTCCCCAAGTATTAACTGAAAGTTTCTTTTAAAAAAAAACACTCCTCCCCTCCCCCCGTCATACCAAGGAATATTCACAGGTCTTAGAAAAAGATCCTTGAGTCCAGGAAGGACAGGTCAATAACTGGTGGTTGTGAGTTGTTGTCCTTCTCTTGATAAAGCAGCCAATTATAAATCAACCAAATGGGCAATGCTTGACTCTGAGTTAAGCTCTAGATTACATCTCTTTCCTGAATCTATTGAAACCAGCCCTGAAAGTCATTAAAGTCAATAGGAATGTCTGCACCAACTTCAACATTTAAATCAGGTCTGTCTTGGGAGAAATACGATCCAAGTTGATACCCAGAGCTCAGTAAAGTTAATTTTAATTGTTAGCCCCAGTATCCCACAGCCAGCAAAGCAATACTAGCAATACTGTCTGGGGGATTCTGAGAATTTTAGTACAAAAAAAAGAGGAACTTTTTGAAGCTCTGTTGGAGGATATAAAATTTATGAGTAGCTTTTTGTAGATGATTCTCATTGATGCCTTTCTTTTTCTGGTCTAATTACCTTTCTTGTGCCATCACCTCATTTTTTAAATCCAAAGTGGAGGCCATCCGCCGTGACCTTTCTCCTTTTTTAAATACAATGGATCGAGCAGAGATGTCCAGCGCTCCGTCCTGCCCGGTAATTCTCGATTCTTTTCAGCCTGTAACATCAGAGCTGGTAGACAAGGTGCTTGATCGCTGTCGGGCCACCACCTCTTCTCTCGACCCTTGCCCGGCCTGGCTAATCAAAGCAGCCAGGCCGGTAACAACTGAATGGGCCACTGCAATAATTAATGGGTCTCTCCAGGAGGGCAAGGTACCCCTTGCCCTCAAGGAGACACTCATTAGGCCCATCAGGAAGAAACCAAATCTGGCGGCGGATGAAATTGGCAATTATAGGCCCGTCGCCAGTGTGTCCTTCCTCAGCAAAGTGGTTGAGAGGGTGGTGGCAGACCAGCTTCAGGCGCTCTTAGATGAAACCAATGCTCTAGACCCATTTCAGTCGGGCTTCAGGCCACGCTATGGTACAGAGACGGCACTGGTCGCACTGCTGGATGACCTGTTGAGGGAGGCCGATGGGGGCAATGTGTCCTTGTTGGTCCTCCTCGACATCTCAGCTGCCTTTGATACCGTCGACCATGGTATCCTCCTGGGGAGGCTCTCCGAGTTGGGAGTTGGTGGCCTCGCACTTGCCTGGCTCCGCTCCTTCCTGGAGGACCGCCCCCAGAGAGTGCAGATTGGGGAGAATGTCTCGGCCCCGTGGAATCTCAATTGTGGGGTTCCACAGGGGTCGATCATCTCCCCAATGCTGTTTAACATCTTCATGAGGCCGCTGGGCGGGGTCATCAGAGGGTGTGGGGCATCGTGTCACCAGTACGCTGATGACACACAGCTCTACATCTCTTTTACTCCAACTTCAGTGGATGCCGTCCAGTCCCTTCAGCGCTGCCTGGACACCGTACTGGAATGGATGCAGTCTAATGGATTGAGGCTGAACCCGGACAAGACGGAGGTCTTGAGGGTGGGTGGCCCTCCCGTCAGCGGCATAGGTGACTCCCTTTCTTTTGGAGGGACGACCCTTGCCGCAAAGAGTGAGGTCCGCAGCTTGGGGATACATCTGGACCCGGCGCTAACCATGGAAACCCAGGTGGCGTCCGTGGTCCGCTCTGCCTATTTTCATCTATGGCGGATTGCCCAGCTGCGGCCATATCTTGATCGGGGGGCCCTCACTACTCTAGTCCACGCGCTCGTAATCTCGAGACTAGACCATTGTAACGCACTCTACGTGGGGCTGCCTTTGAGGCTCTTGCGGAAACTCCAGATGGTCCAGAATGCAGCAGCCAGGCTTATTAGTGGGGTGAGAAAATATCAGCACATCTCCCCCACTCTGGCTGCGCTGCACTGGTTACCTATTCGTTTCCGCATTGACTTCAAAGTATTAATGATTACATATAAAGCCCTAAACGGTTTGGGACCTCAATATTTGGCAGATCGCCTCTTCCCACCCAGATCTACCCGAGTCACCCGACAAAGCCAGCAGGGACGGCTGAGGGGACTGACGCCGAGGGAGGCCCGGAAGGAGAAAACAAGAAACCGGGCCTTCTCGGCAGTTGCCCCTCGGCTGTGGAACACACTTCCCACTGAAATTCGGCTGGCACCCTCGCTGGGTGTGTTCAAAAACCAACTAAAAACATGGTTATTCAGACAGGCCTTCCCCCCAGTCACCTAAGTTCCTCCCCCTTTTTTCTGGTTCTTAATGTTGTCATCTTGGATAATATTAATTATAATAATTATGTTAGTTATTTTTCTACATTGTTTTAATGTGTTTTAATGTTTGTAAGCCGCCCCGAGTAGACGTTGTCTAGAGGGGCGGGGTAGAAATTGAATAAATAAATAAATAAATAAATAAATAAATAAATAAATAAATAAATAAATAAATAAATAAATAAATAAACATCTGGAGGGCTACAGTTGCCCACCCATAGACAAAACCCTGCCCCCAATTAGTTGCACAATAAGGTTCACTCCACCTACCAATCTACCTATCCCTTGACGAGCCTCCAAATGCACTCCAAGACACTGAACCACAGTATAGAATATCAGTAATGCCACCTATGCTTTTTAACATAACATGAAGCCACTGGACGAAGTCAACCAGATTTTTCAGGTTGGGTCTCCCTTCTGTGCTGATGATGCCCAGCTCTAGCTCTCTTTTTAAAGTGACTGTAAGGTGGCTGTGGAAACCCTGAACTAGTGTCTAGCAGCAGTCAGGGACTGGATGTGGGTGAACAAACTGAGGTTTAATCTAGGTGAGACAATAGTTGTGTTGGTCATCATCATCCTTCCAGCTCTGCAGTTCTAGGATGATGATGATGATGATGATGATGATGATGATGATGATGATGATGATGATGATGATCAACAGCAACCAGGGATTCAGATTAAAGCCAGCGTAGGGCTGTACCCCCAAGAAGAGCCAGGTTTATAGCATGGAGCTGCTCTTGGACTAAATTGGACCTGGAGAACCAAGAAGCTTCTGGGCCCAGTACTTACTTGCTCTGGCTTTGGCTTGTATGCCATTTTCACCCCTTCCCAGACTTGGCCATAATTATTCGTGGCTTAATTACCTTGTCATTAGACTACTGCCTGAGACCTTTTTGTCTTTTAAGAGTATCTGGAAACTACAGCTAGAGCAAGCTGCAGTGGCCAGGCTGTTGTCTGATGTGCACCACAAAGGCCATGTAACCCTGGTCTTGAGCAAACAGCACTGCCTTACACTAAGCTCAATGTGTTGGTTTTGATCTCTAAAATCCAAAATGTCTTAAGCTAGGCTATCTGAAAGACCAACTCTTCCCATATACCTGTCCAAAGTAGGAGATCCTCAACAGAAACTCTTTTACAAGTTGTACCACCACAAGAGATTAGATGGGCATAGAAGACATTTCTTTCTCTGTAGCAGTGTGACAGCTTTGGAACACCTTCCCAAAGGAAACTATGTGGCTTGATCTCTCTTGAGTTTCCACCAGGCAGCTAAATCTCCACTATTCCAAACTTGGTCTCTAGATTTGGAGTTGGTTTTTAAGAATGCCAAGGAAGGCAGGCAGGCAGGCAGGCAGGCAGGCAGGCAGGCAGGAAGGCAGGCAGGCAGGCAGGAAGGCAGGCAGGCAGGAAGGAAGGAAGGAAGGAAGGAAGGAAGGAAGGAGTTTAAGATCATCTGCAATTTTCTGGCATTTTGAAGCTACAGAGAACACAGCAAGCTCTTGACACAAGTTAAACTGACTTACTCTATTTTGTTAATTGATATATTCCCTAGCTTAGTAATGTGACAAAGGAAACTGACTAGAAGGACAAAACCAAAGGTCCCAGTAAGGATTCTACATACTATAACATCATGCTATTTTTGAACGCAAAGGATACTATTATCCCAAACCTACCAAATGCTTTTGTCTAACTCAGTGGTTCTTAACCTTGGGTTACTCAGGTGTTTTTGGACTGCAACTCCCAGAAGCCTTCACTGCCAGCTGTGCTGGCTGGGATTTCTGGGAGTTGCAGTTCAAAAACACCTGAGTAACCACTGGTCTAACTGACTTGTGGATTGGGCTGAAAATGTTCGTCAACCCAAGACTGGGTCTGCCTTTACTCTCATCATAACGAAAGAATGGGTGATACCTTTTAGACCACGAAAAATATACATATTTATTATTTATTATTGGTCTATAAAGGTATTCCCTATTCTTGCATTTGTATTTTATAATGGCCATACAGCTCCCCCCTTTTATTTCAATGGAACCACAATGAAACTTATTTTTGATCATTTTAATTCCTCATGTCTTCAAAGAGAACCAAAGTTGTCCTTCAGCCTGAATTAGTAGCACTTTTTATTAGGCTGTTATTTCCAGCATCTTGTTAGAAACTTGGACCCTTAAATGCAAGGTAATAACGACTGTAGATTCTGATTAGAAGTTAGAACTTCCTAAGTCACTAAGAGTTTAGATTTCAGCAATGGCATTTTAAAGATCAGATAATATGAATACAACCCCCAAATTAAAATGCATAAAATGGAAAGGGGAGGGGGAATATAACTGGATTAAAAATGTTTTAAAATCTCAGCTTCCAAAATGTTTTATATTATATAATAAAATCATTTATGACTAGCCAAGTTAAAGTTGCAAAATTTCACAAGGTATGGTGAGGACATCATGAGTAGGGAATTTGAACTGCAGATCCTTCCAACTAGGTATATGGAAATACCTGTCAGGTATTTTCTGTCAGTCGCAATTTCAGTGTTATAAAAGGGGCGAGATGTGAGGCCATTACAAAATACAAATGCAAGAGTAGGTAATACCAGTGTGTCTCAAAATCCCACAGCACTCTCATCCCAATGTCATATAAAACTATGAGACTTTTTTACTTCCCACATAGACACTTGTGTATATTTTTCCCACAACATCTGCATTTTGTACATGCATTTACTAATTAATGCAATTTCTCCTTGAAGAAAGTGTTTTTGAACCACTTTAATCATAAAGCAGGATGCCTGTATTCATGGCACCAGTATCCACAGTTACAGCTGTCTGAAGTTGCCACTGTTCCAACCCAGCTGGCAGTGCACATGTGCATTTACCTTCCCCTTTCCCCCTTCCTCCCCATCTTGTGCTGCTGCTTGCTGCTTATGTGCTGTCCACAGTCGCCAGTCCAAGCCCTCAGTGTGCACATGCATTTATCTCCTCCTTTCTCTTCCCCCTCCACAACACTTGCTGTCTTTAATGGGTTCACTACTATTCATTCAGGCATCCACAGGGGGAGGGGGGCTTGGAACCTACCCCCCCACACAGATAGAGGGGTGCATATTTGCTTGGTGCCAGTCAAGGCAGGTGAGAATAGATATTAGTGTAAAGAAAGATGAGCCCAACCATTTCCTTTTCATCCTTATCTCCAATATCCTCACGGTTTCCCCATTAGCATGAAGCACAAGCTTTGTATGAATGACAAACTCTGGGTCAGATTGGAACTGCTTGTGTCAACCTGGACATGCCTCAGATCAAAGTGAACCGCCCCAGCCCAGTTCTGACACAAATCAGAACCGAACCAAATCCTTCTGGGAGGAAAAGAAAATCGAGAACATTAAAATTTTCAAAAGATGTGCAGAAAAAGTGGGGAGGAATCATTTAGGGCAGATGCTGCATTGGCTTGTTTAGTTTCAGTTTCATTTAGTGCTAAGTGTGTTTGCAACTGTGTTAGGTGCTTTCTTTCTTAATTAGGCTTTGAGTAATCAGTCAATTGTTGCATGATATCATTTATCTTTCTTTTCTTGGAAGGGAATCCAAACAAATTACTACTACTAATAGTAGTAGTCGTCGTCGTCGTCATAGTTGTAGTCATTGTCGTCGTCGTAGTAGTTACCACCCCACCCAATTATAACTTTAAAACTGTTACAAATCTGTTACAGATCCCTGGTTCATGGTTCACTTTTCCAGTTTGTGCTGGGGAGGGTCTTACCAGCTTCTGCCCGCTGTCTGCCCGTCACCTCCTCTGCTGCCCACCCACCCCTTTTTCACTGCCCTGTCAAATCCCTACCTGCTCCTGCTGCTGCCTCCGCCACCACTGCTGCCATCCTCAGAGGCATCAAGTCCGGCTTCCCTGAGCATGCACTCATCTATCAGCTGGGCAGGGGGCATCTGCTCAGAAGCAGTGGCATAGCGTCCCTGCCAGGATCTTGCCACTACCTCTCTGCATGTGCCAGCCTATCAATATTCCGCATTCATAAACCAGAGGTTTTTTGAAGAATTGAATTGTCCATGATCCCCTTTCAAGCTTCACTGTTTCCTGTGAACTTAATTGCAGACCCATCAGTAGCCAGCAGATAAATGATTTTCCCAGGAACAATACATGGTTGCAAACTATTCTTGTTGTATTGGAAAGTAATGGAGGGCGGTTTGGTCTTCAATGGGTAATTTAAAGCCAGTAACTTTACCAAAGACAGGCTCCTCAATTGCTGATACCCACTGATTGGCCTGCATGATTCCTGATATTTTAAAAGACCTTAATCATGATCACATCTGTCCACAGGCTTTAAAAATCCACAACAATGTTGTTTATTAACATGTTGTAGAGCTGTTACAAACCACAGGCACAGTTTCCAGAGTGCAGGCTGGAATTCTTTATTGCAATTAACTCTGAACCTCAGTGAGTGGGATGATCACGATCATGATTAATAAAAAGGATGGACAGTACCAGTGGGTGATGAAGACAGACCTCAGTATCAACGGACAGCTCAGACAATAAAGCAACAGCAATCAATTTCAAGACCAAAGGAGGCATCCATTTATTCCTGACATTGCTGCTCTTAATAGGGAAAGGAAGCTGCACAAGACTATAATTGATGAGAACACCACAAGCGCAATTGCCCAAAAGATAACCTGTGGATCTCTTTTATTACTAAAAGAGAAATCTGCCATTATGTGTTTATAATACCTTTCCATAGTGAAAATATAAGCTGCAATAAAAGCATCAACTGCTGCAAAAAGGATACACTCATTTCATAATGATCCTCATTTTAAAGATGATTATGTATTGTATTTGCGAAAGCTTTCCTGGCCGGGATCTGATGGTTCTTGTGGGTTTTTCGGGCTCTTTGGCCTTGTTCTGAGGGTTTTTCTTCCTAACTTTTCACCAGTCTCTGTGGCCAGCATCTTCAGAGGACAGGAGCCAGAGCACAGACAGAATACGGCCAAAGAGCCCGAAAAACCCACAACAACCATGATTATGTATCCTTAAACCTGGTAGTCTCCTTCCTCATTTTCAAAATCTATCTCTCCCCCTCCTTCCACTCATTATCTCCTGGGACACTGCATTATCCACTGATACTCATTATAATTCCATAGCTTGCCTAGGATCTTCTTTACTTCTCAGAAAAACCAGAAGACAAAATGATTAAGTTTGGAAAAGAAAGTAAGGATTTTAAGTATGTGGTGAAAAGTCTGAGCATGGGAAAACTGCAAAAATATGAGTGTGCCGCCAAATATTTCATGATACCATTTCAATGCCTCTCTCTAAAGCCGGAATGCCTACTCGTAGATGTCCTTGTAAGATCAGAGTCATGATGAACTATTATGACATTGTATTCATTTGTAAATAACTACAAGTAGAAAGCGTTGCATTTTTAAGAAAGCCATTGCTTAAAGTAATTTATCCAGAACAGAATCTCTGAAAAGCTAGAATACAGTTTCACTCCTAGTTAAAATCAAATTATATTTCTCAGATATTTAGGAAAAACCTTAATCATGATCATATCAGCTCTTGGATCATTCTGGTGCTCTGAATTCAATAGTGTTTTTCATGTTGTTCCTAATTCACTTTTATCTTAATCCCTAATCCAAAGGAAAGTAAAAGCCCATTCGGGTATTCTAAAAGGATTCACCAAACACACAAGAAGGAAAAGCACAATAACCAGATCCACTTCTATATTTACTCAAATGAAAAATGATTTGTTTGACCTGTAAATTTTGGAACCTCCTTCAAATATGGAGGTTATCAATACTATTCTGGATCCTGATTTTCCAAGGTTCTTGCTCCGATGGAGAATCTTCTTGAATACAGGAAACCCTCCTTTTCAGACGAGTTGCTTTACACATGAACAAAGCATGATGGGGGAGGAGGTGGACTTGTACACTCCCCCCTGTCCTCACATATTTATTTATACAGAAAGCCTGAATAAAGTTATAAATCACTACAAAACATAGACCTTGTGAATTGAGATTCAAGCAAATACTTATTGAAATCCAAAGTTTTAAAGCCAAAATGAATACAGTACTAGCTTCAGAAGAAGGATTTCCCTCAGAAATGCATCATACAGGCAAAAGGTTAAATTAGCCCTCCATATATGCTTTGATCCCACTAATTATCATCCCATTCTCCCCTCCAAACCACAGGAAAGCAATTTGCATTTTAAAAGCCTGAGTGTTAGATGCAGAGACGCATTTAGTCAATATTTGCATAAATCAATTTGCTGAGCCCACTGGGATATTCTCCCTACTAATACTAACTGTTCGTGTAACCGTGATCGGATCATATTCTGATCATAAAAACACAAGAATGAAGCCAAAGTGGATCACACCAGCGTTCTGTTCATACAGCAGGGAACTGGTTGCTTATAGGAAGCCTATTAGCAGGTCTCTTGTCCAGGACTCACTAGCCTCCTCTCCCCACTGCTTCCTTTCTGCAGCAGCAGTACCCTTCATCCCTGCTGGGGTGCAGCAGGAGGGCTTCCAGGCTGCGTGCTCCTTCTTCCCACAGACCTGCTCCTGCCTAGTACCCAGATCTGTTCCAGGCCCTCAGCTTCCCCCAACCCTCAGCAGCCTCTCCTACCTGAGCATGAAACTCCTCCACCACTTTGTGTACACCTCTCCTGCCTGCCACCTCTTCCGTCTGTGGCTTCTCCTCCCTTGTGCATCTCTTTTGCCCATCTCAGCTTCCCACCTGTTTTTTTTTTAAAGGCCCTGCCACTGATCACTGCCATGACCATCCTTGTGGAGTCTTTGGATTGGCCAACAACAGGCTGGTAGTGCAGCACAGAAGACGGATGCTATTTCCACACACTAAGCAGCTCAAACCCGGGCACCTTGCTCTTGCCTCATGGAAACAGTTAGGAGGAGCAGCTCAACCAACCTTCATACCCCCCCCCATTTATGATAAACGAATCGGATGCCACTGAGAGCCCTCAGTATGCTTTTTGTGTATGCCATTTAGCTTACTTCTTTACATTAAACCATCTCATACGTACCATCCAAATTTGGTGGAAATTCATCCAACTGTTTTTGTGTGGTGTATCACACACAAACAGACAGACACCTTCCTTTGTGTATACAGATTGCTTTTCTAATTATGCTAAACAAAGAATTTGCCTTTCTTCCCTTTTCTTTCTTTCTATTTTAACCACAGCAACACAGGAGATTGACATGTTCATTAACCTGGCCGTCACAAGATCCCTTCCTTTGTCAGTTACTGCCAGCTTAGACCCTATCAGTATGTAGTGAATTCCCAACATGCATCCCTTTACACTGAATTATAGTTGAGTCCAATGTCACAGGGCAGCAAATCTGTTCCAAGTTTTAGTACGAACTTTACAGGAGCACTCCAAGTTGCTAAATGTGTTTGGATATGAGTTTCGGTGCCTGGATAGGTCCTGTAAGGTCTGTACAAAATCCCAGAAGAGACTCACACCCTCTGTGCCCCTGGAATCATTAAGCTCCACTGCTGACCTAATGTATTTGAAGCAAACCAACCCAGACTGATTCACTTTTAGGAACTATGCTTTCACAGTTTGGTAAAATTAAAATGATGACTGAGAGATTGGGCCTGTGTTCTTTTTTTCAGGTTGCGTACCCCTTTGGAGAGAGCTTCTTCATTCCATTTTAACCAGTCTGTACAAAACAGTGTACATTGGTGGCACTACAGTATCTAAATAAATGGTGGTCGTGGTGGTGATGATGATTTTGTAATCAACTCCAAAGCTGGCATTTTATTAAAACCTTTGAACACTCACATTCTACATGGCTCTCACCATACACTGATAGTGAAATATCACCATACAGTAGACCAAATGGCTGAATCGATACTGAAGGTAAGATCAGTTATTAAATATATAAATGAAAATGGCAATCCTGAGTAAAACTCTGTCTCCTTACTTAGGTAAACTTACCGGTTCTTCTGATATCATTATACAGTATATTTTTTTCATCCTAGTAAGCTTCTGTATTTGATGTGGACCAAGTGTGGAGAAATGCAAAGTACTGTACCACTGGGAACACAGGATTACGGAAACAAAAGGAATACAGGAAACTGCCTTATACTCAGTCTACAGCCTAGTATGACTGGCAACAGATCTCTAGGGTTTGGGGCAGCATCCTTTTCTAGTCATGCCTGGAGATGCTGGGAGCTGAACTAGAACCTCTTGTATAAATAATATATGTGTTTCATGACTGAACTAAATGTTCTTTTGTAACGTACATTTTCATTCAAGAGAGAAAAATACATCAGAATGTAGTCTCAAAAAGCAGAGGCTACATTCATTAGAGATTTGACCTTTCTTCTCTATTTTTAGATGGCACTGAAGGGAGCTCGCCAAACAGAGGCCCAGGTGAGTGACGGATAGACTGCTTAGCCCTGGAAGTGAAAGCCTATTAAAAATTAAACTGAGGAAGTGTTGTCATCTGGAAAATTAATGAGTCTGTAACAAGTGTCTTCAGTTTGGGGTTCCACTTGGTCTCCTTGAGCTCTCCTGGGCTGGACGGAAGCCCAGCTGAAGTGGGCAGGAGAGAAACATGGGCTAATGAGAATGAATCGGAATTGGTGTAGCCCTCTCATTATCCAGAGATTAGTTACTCAGTTTTAAGCAGATTTACTGTGGATTTATTTAACAGAGGATCAGGGAAGCAACACATCCAACACTTTAATTAAAAAAAGAAGAGGGTTGAGGGCTTTTTTTTTCATAAAAAGGAGATGAGTTGCCACAGAGTTCTCCCCCAAAACATATTTCATTGGGAAACTGATAACAACTCCACAGTTGGTTTCCAATTCCAGGACTCTCTCACAGATAATGTTTCTTTGGCATAAGTTGCTATAAAAAGCGAAACAAGAATTTTATTCCATTTCCACACAGTACAACCTTCTCTTCTTTGCAGAATGTAACATTTGGTTACTGTATATCAGTGGTTCTTAACCTTTGGTACTCGGATGCTTTTGAACTGCAACTCCCAGAAACCCTAGTCAGGACAGCTGGTGGTGAAGGCTTCTGGGAGTTGCAGTCCAAAACTCCTGAGTAACCCAAGGTTAAGAACCAGTGGCTTATATTATACTTTTGTTTCAACAGTTCTGGGGTAGGGAGACAAAAGACAGCCATGTGGTCCATGCCATGATGGAACCTAACTGGGTATTTTATTTATTTATTTAAAAGATTTTTTTTTTACCCAGCTTTTCTCCTTAAAAAGGACCCAAGGCAGCTAACACCATTGAAAGACAATATGAACTAAAAGCATTCAGTATAAAAATATTAAAAAGGAACAAACAATTACCACTCTGGGAAACGGTAAACACAACCTGTACTAAAGCAATAGTGCATAAGAATCCATCTTTTAAAAACCCACTCAGGCAGCCAGTCACCGAGGAAAAGCTCATCTTAAGATAAAAGTTTTCAGTTGCTAGCAGAAGGACAGCAAAGATGGGGCCAGTCTGGCCTCCTGTGGGAAGGAGTTCCAAAGACTGGGAGCAGCAATAGAGAGGGTCTTCTTCCATGTCTTCATCAAATGTACCTGTGAAGATGGTGGGACTGAGAGAAAAGCTTCTCCTGATGTTCCTGACATCTAGGATAGGCCCTAATGAGAGACCCAGTCTTTGAGGTTCCTTGGGCTCAAGCTCTTTCGGGCTTTAGGATCTCGTGTTGCCCTGTTCCCCAGCCAAATAGGGATACTGCAGTTGCAAAAGAAGGTAGTATGGGAGGGATGAAAACTATCTGGGATTCTTTGTTTGATGAGCTGAGGGGTGACATCCAGCCAACACCAACTTGTAAACCACACCTCCACGGCAGCCTGCATTTCTTCTAACTCATTTCTAAGAAGCAGACCTGACACTAACATCTGCCATGAATTTTTAGGGCACTCACTTATAATGTTTATGCACTATCTACTTCATGTCAGTATATGGGCCTGAAAAAGGGGACATGATTCATTAAAGCTTTTTGGTTATTTTATTTTATTTGTCTAATAAGGTATTGCCTATTCCTGTATTTGTATTGGTTTAAATAGTTTCCTTTGAGATAATGGGGCTTCAACAAAAAGTTACTACTATGTGATTGACATTCACCTCAAAACCTTCCTATCACCTCTTAAAGCAGTAGTTCCCAACCTTTTTTGAGCCATGATCCCTTTTTATAATAGCCAAGTAACTTGTATTTCCCCCCTTCCTTGCATAAATAGATTGTTGTTGTTGCTCCCCAACATGGTGGCACAATCAATACTGCTGTCCCTCCTACTGCTCTTGCCACTGAGTCTGCCGCCACCACTTCAAAACTGGGGAGGGAACAGGCTGGGAGAAGAGAAGGCAAAGGACTTCAAAGATGGGCCAAGGTGTGGAAGGACTTTGCAGTATGCAGAGAAGGGAAGAAGGGGCAAAACCTTCATGCAGAGGGGATCCACCTCAAAAACCAGCATGAAGCTTTCCTTACACCTAGAAGAGGCAGGCCATTTGTTTTGTGTCACCATCTTGGGGGGTTGTGTGTGTGTGGGGGGTCTTCTTTTTCCTTTCCCCACCCTTCTTTAGACTTTCCAGAAGTGATGCATCTTAGGTAGAATTCCTTTCTTTCGGGAGCAGCATGATACAGTGGCTGCAAGTGTACAATTAAATCAGTGGTTCCCAATCTAGGGTTCTCAGATTTTCTTGATCTACAACTCCCAGAAATCCTAGCCAGAGCAGCTTCTGCAGGTTTTAGTCTAAGAATATCTGGGGACCCACTGCATTAAGTGGTCAGAAGTGTCTACCTAGTTTATCATGTGGTTATACACCTACCATGGAGTATTGGGAAAGGACCAAAGCTTAATAACAGAACACATGGTTTGCATGCAGAATCTGCCAGATACAGTCCCTGATGTTCCCAAGTCAGGAATGGAAAGATTCCTTCCTGAAAACGTTCCAGCAAAACATCCAGAAATATCCTTGTCATTCCAGAATGCCTTAGCTTCATGATCCTTAACACACGCAGCAGCTGCAACTATCCTCATTTCCAAGGTGTCATTAGTAGTAGTAATAGAAGGCAGCTCTTCAAACCTGGCACCAGCCCCATGCTTAGCTTACTGGTACTTAGTATAACATTCGAATGGGTGTATTAAAAGACATGGAATGGCTGCAGCTTTGCTGTGTAATCTAAATTAATCTCATACATTCACAAACCCAGAATCCGCATACCTGCTTGAAAAGGCAGCGATGACCCTCACCCCTTGCAGACAGTATTCTGAATAATCAAGAAAAGTATGATGGGAAATGAAACTGGGATTTATCTTCAGTTGAGCTTGATGTGGGCGGGGGTAGAGAGAAAATGTACATCTAATATTGCTACCTGACAGTCATAATCATCTGAGTAACAGAGGAACAAAGATGAAATAAAAGGAGGAAATGAATAGAATGAAATGAAAACTTTCAAATAAACCGTTTAAAGTATCTGATTGCACCAGGAATGTCTCAGAGACAGCAAGGGAGGGGGAAATCCTGAGAAGAATGTGGACACCTCCCACACTGATTAGCATTTGAATTATTATCATTAGCAGAACAGCCACTTTTTCAAAGATTGCTGTCCTGCTCCTCCCCCTGCTTCAAAAGACTTTCAGAGCAAAGCTCCAACTTACTAATCATGGCATTCTTATTTTTGAACTGAAGACTATCACAGGGGGTGCATTCACCTGCATTTAAAGCCCATCGCCCCATTCTCATGTGAGAATTTGCAAAGGAGGTTGATGTCTTTGACCCAGTGTGTGCTGCTGCAGAGAGAGGGGAATAGGGAGTGCCTAACCACATCCAGCATTTGTTTGTTTCTCTGCAGGCAGATTTTCTGCAGGGAAATTCAAGGTTCATGGTGCATCAGCCGTGATGAACTACGAACCAAGATGAACTATCATTTTGGTGGGGTTTTTTTTTCCCTTTCTCTATTTCACCTCTCTATTCAGCAAATACTAATGAGGGCAAAGAACTGTGGAGAAAGGAAATACCTTCTTCCAGGATCTAGCAAGGGAGTCAGTGAACCATTTACCCTGTCAGGCATAATTACGCACAGGAGATTAATTCATCTTTTTGATATTGGATTTTTTGTTTGTTTGTTTGTTTGTTTTTAGCCAGCTATGAAACTATACCCGTGCAAGTGGCAGTTTCAGGTTGATGCAAAGGGCTGAGGGGCTGCTTCTAGTATCACACAGCTTCAAGGTAAGGAAAGGAAAGATAGGTAGAGTATGGTTACGATGTCTTTAGAAAAATGGCGGAAATGGCAGAAACAAGTCAAAAGCAAGCTAGGAGTTCTCTGCCTGGGATTTTGCTTTGAAGAAATGAAGCATTTTGGAACTTGAGAAGCTCACTTCACATTTTTTAGGTGCCCTGTACAAGCCCCTAATGGATTTTTCCACATCTACAAAACCTTAGTGACATCTTTCATTAAAATGGATCACGTACTGGTTCTTTTAATAGGCCAGAATCAGGCCTAAATGTTTTCCAAAGGCTGTCCTATGTAAGTAATGTCTGGTTCTGTGGCAATTGCATAACTAGCAGTGAAACAGGTAACTGAAAGGATTATCCTATATGTATTAAAAATACTGGATGATGGCGTCCAGAGTTTAATTATTTTGCCACAGTTTCCTAAATCTTTCTTGAAATAAACCAGTAAAATACAGCAGTGGCTAAGTTGTTGACTGAAAATACAGCTCCTTACAACCCCTCATTCAAGCATCCCATACAAACAATCCTCCAACCCATCATCAGCCACATACTATCTACTGGTACTACGCACATTCCTATATGGAGGTTAGGATGGTTCATGCTTTCGTGGGACTGTCTCAGTTTTTGGCTCCAAATCTCAAAGCCTGTTCCTAGAAGGAGACTGGTCCATGGCTTATTTAGCCACCATGGTCAGCTCTTCCTAGAAAAGAGCATATCATATTTCATTGCATTAGATGCCCTTCAAGGCTCGGAAGTTCTATTTAAAAAAAAAATCAGTTTCACAATACATTCCTCATATTGACAATTATACTTAATAAGCATGTGCTGCCTAAACTCAATTGGATAATAGCTCACCATCTTTCTGAAATATAATTTCCTTAATAGAATTCTGAATATTAATTTGCCTGAAGCTTGCAAAATGACAAACCTGATCAAAACTGCAAAGATTCTGTGGTTCCCCCCTTTCAACACTGAAAGAAAAAGAAGAAAAGAGAAAGGAATTTCAAACCAAAAGGCTTAATTTAATAGCCATGAGATTGCTGTATTAAGTATCTGAATAATTACAAGAATGTGCAGGGTTTGATAATCATGTCTGAATAATAGCATTTCTCATACCAAGTTTACATTCAGTAATTGAGTAGCCTGGAGTTTGCTATAGTAAGCACCACTGCTTACTCACACAGCGCAGCGTATGGAGCACTTAGACATGAAGACAGAATCTACTGCTGGCAAAATGCCTCCTAATTTATTATTGGGCTTTGCAGTGCATAGTAACTGACAGGCATCCGAGAGTGCATTAAAACAAGGAGAAGAAAGAAAGTAATGTCCTGGGTGCCATGTGATAATAGACTTGTGGTAATAGATAATAAGCCCAATAATAATAGATAATAGACTCAAATTTATCTGCTTGTTTTACAAAGGTTTCTCATCTTTGAAATTATGTGCAGTTGTTATTATTACCAATTATTAAGCTTTTCATAATGTCACCATCTCCCAGAAGACCATAGGCTCCTTGTACGTAATTTTGCTTGGATTTAATTACCTCAGCGGGACTTTGCTAAGATTTCTGACTGGGTTAATTCACAAGAGAAAGCATGTAGCTTTCCCACCTTGCCACCAAGAACATCAGGGCTCAGTACCCACAGAGACACTGGCATCTGAGAGGTGGGAGAATTCAAGTTCACACCCTGCAATTGGCATTAAGTCTCTCCTGCCTTATTGGACTTTTTTGTCACACAACAGTAAAAGTTAGCCTGAGTCTTTCAGAGTATCTCCATGTGTCTTTGAATGCCATTAATGGTGAACTGATAGCAGGAAACAAGGCTGGCATAGGGTAAGAGATGGGGATGAAGCGCAAAAATGAATTGCTCCCCAAGTGACCCAATGAATCAGCCGTGGGTCTATCTTTAAAAAAAAAAAAAAAAAGGCCTCCGCTCCCTCAACCTTCCTATGCCCCAAAGGGCATAGCAAGTGGAGGGGAAAGGGGATCGAAGCAATCCCCTAGCTTGGCTGCCTTTGGTAAGGCAGCACAACTGCAGGATCGCTTTGATCCCCCTTTGATTCCCTTCCCTCCTCTTCTTATGCTGTGTGGGCATAGGAAGAGGAGGAAAGGGGGACTAAGCCATCCCCCATCCCAGGGGGGGGGGAATTCATCTTTGCTTGCTTGCAGAAGGACAACAAAGATGGGCCCTGGCTTCCTGTGGGAGGAAGTTACAAAGTCTGGGAGCAGCAACAGAGAAGGCCCTCTCCTGTGTACAGAAGAACAGAAGTGTAATGAATGCAATTATTGAAATAAGTACTTCAAAAGTATCCAGACAGACCAAAATGAGCCAGTGAGTTTATGAGTATTCCCCTCATAAACTTGCTATATACATCCACACAATGTAAGACTTTTTTCAGTAAAAACAGTGACAAGCACTGACAAAATTCCTGATTTTTTTGTGCCCCTCTTGTTGCTATTTGTTGCATGGGATTGGAATTTAGAACTGTGGCACCCCCACCCGAATAAATTCATTTCTATAGACACAAGCTCCAGATTGAAAGCTTTCAGCTGAGAATCAATTATTGTGAGAAGTACATTTTGAAAAAATATACAGATGTTCTCATAAAGTATTGTTTCTGGAAATATTTTTTCTTAGGACAAGTTCATCATCATCATAGGCATCCTTCAGTCTCGAGAGACTATGGTAACATGCTCTGAATCGAGGAGTGTCCTCTCCAGAGCATGAAGCCCGGGTAAGGTAATATGGAGGATAGGCTGTTACCCAAGCAGCAGATCCCCCCTCTCCACATTGCTGAAATGGTCCAATGGAAAGGCAAGAGCCAATACAACTGGTTCCAGCAATGTCGCAGGAGTTGGCAGAACGACACAAGCTGCCTTCGGGACTCCAGCTCCGGATTTTGCCTCGTGGTTAACTCCTGAAGCCTTTTCCATGTGTGGATATAGCCACACAAGTTAGGAGTTAGGAGAAATAATTTTTGAAAGAGCACAGTAGGAGATGAACCCTGGCAAGCCCTGTACTCCTCTGTTGGCAAGGAGAAAGCTGGGAGGAAATCTTTCCCTTTGTGGAAAAAAATCTCAATGTGTCTGGCCTTCCCTTTGCCATAGGTAAAGTCAGGAGGCATGGCCCAGATCTGAGACCACAAAAAATGGGAGAACTTCAGTGTCTCCCTTTGGAATTTCCAAAAGGTAGTGGAAGGTATGCTGGACTATAACCACCACCACCCATCAGTGCTATAACTAATGATGAGGGATGACAACAGCTCAACCACGGCTAAGCCATTATACATTCTCTCTCCATGCTGCAATGTGACCAACGGATGTCCAACAGCACTTGCTGGCTGCTGTGTATCCAAACTTCTAATTATACACACACGCGGCATGTACTTCTCCTTGCTGAAAAGCAAAGTGGCTGCCCTATTTGGCTATGTTAACATGCGTGCACATAGCCCAAGTGTTATTGAAGTGCCCAAGCATTTTCCTAGAGAAAACAGATTGCTGTGGTTTGCTTTAATCAATCAGCTCACTGTTCTACTGAACGTGCGGGCTTGGCTCACATGCCTCTCGCACAGTGAGTGATAGGAGACAAAAAGAGCAATTGAATACCATCTTGGTAATAACAGATGCACCTCTCAGAATTCACATTAGAAATTGGGTTTGCTGCCTTCTGTTCCACTTCATCAGAAATCTTTGTGCTCTCATCAGTCCTGCGCCTATGTGTGGAACCGGAGCTTTGCATTTTATGAGCAGTCGCAAACGAAGACAGATGTTCCTCTGTCAGTAGTGATGAATTTAATTCCCTTTTACACTATTTATGTTGATTCTCCACCAACCACACTCACTCTCCCTGTTATGTCTTGAAATGGCCTCCACTTGCTGGCAGTCAGTGTCGTGTTCATCCAGGGTGCCCTGCTATTTAAAAATGTAATGACTATCATTATCAGTAACAGCTTTAAAATAACAGTATTCGCTTTCAGGCATAGATGGCATACATGCCTTGTTTGCACTTTAGACAGCAGAAAGAGTAGGTGCAGTCACAGAATCCAGATACTTGAGATATCTGGGGCAGCCTTTCCCCCCTCTCTTTTCTTAGCCCGAGACACTTTCCTTGCTCATGGTGACATAAAGGAGGCCATTCCGCTTTGACCTCGCAGCATTGTTTAGAGCTAGGTTAGGCCCAAAATTAATGGCCTTGAATTGACTGTACATCAAAACTATGAGCGCAAAACACTCGTAAACAATAGGAAATCATGTAGAATTGTTCTTCAGAAAGGAGGTTTGATATTCTGTAGGCATAGAGTGCTAAAATGATTAGTGGGTTAACAAACTGCAACCCTGAAAATGTACAGTACATTGTGCTCAAACACTGAGGTTTGAACAGCAGTCTACTAAAAGGTGGAACAATCATGCAGCTCTCCACACACAGTCATTCTCTTAGCCAGTAACACTCCTATTTAGTAAAAGTCATAGCAAAATCTGTTAGAATACGGTTGTGCAGTGCAACATGTACAGTACATTCATAAAAGAATGTTAGAGTTGTGTAATTTACATATTAGAATTTATGTAATCCTATCAGATTATGTCTGGTGTTAGCCAATAGTTGTTAAGTAGGTTAATTTCCAAATAGATAAAATATTATTATCCAGTTGATTGTCTGTTAGACATGTCTGTTAGAAGTAATCTGGAAGTAGTCTGTTATGTTGTCTGTTAGCAGTCTGTTTGTAGTGTTGGTCTGATAGTTTTCCTGGTACGATGTCTGTTAAAGAAGATAATATGAAATCCTTATAAGTCTGTCAAGCAAAAGTCTAGACTAGGCCAAATGTTTCAAGCACTGTTAGTTTGTTCTACATATATGTTAGCAAATGTTCTTAAACTTTTTACCATGACCAAAATGAATATTGTTTTCAATTGTTGGCACACACAAGGGAGAATACCATTCAAGATCTGTGTGTATTTTTTTATACTACGCTTGAACCATTGTTCATAATCTCCCATACATTTCAATAAAATCAAGCTAATCAGCCCAGCTAAGAGATTACAGATATTCTAGATAGTTTAATAAGACATTCAGATACATGCTAGGCACCTGATTTAGCAGATCACACAATCAGCACACAGCTCTCAATTCCATATTCATAGGGAAAGCAAGGTAAGTGTAGAATGAAGTATGTGAATTACAAAGTATGTTTACAAAGTATGCAGATTACTACCTTACTAAATCAGCATCACAGCAAGATGCCCTCATAGCATAAGAATGTAAACACTGATAAGAAAAACAAAGCAAATGAGAAAAGGGGACGGGACCATTAGTACTGTTACCAGAGTCAGCTCTGTAATATGTCGAGTTGAGTTGTTTGCATCAGCCACCTGATGTGGAGCTGGAAAAAGTTGAGTGTACCCTTCAAGCTACCCTACTTGTCGTCAGGTATAATGGAAGAAACTGTTGCATCACCTGTGCTGAATCATGGTTCTCCCACCATTGTGGTCTGCATCTGACCATGGAATGAGAGGAGGTGCCGTATGGCCTTTTTAATTGTTTTGTTGTTGTTGTTTAGCCATTAAGTCGTGTCCGACTCTTCATGACCCCATGGACTAGAGCACATCAGGACCTCCTATCTTCCACTGCCTCCCGGAGTTTCGTTAAATTCATGTTGGTCACTTCGATGACACTGTCCAACCATCTTGTCCCCTTCTCCTCTTGCCTTCACACTTTACCAACATCAGGGTCTTTTCCAGGAAGATTTCTCTTCTCATGAGATGGCCAAAGTTTTGGAGCCTCAGCTTCAGGATCTGTCCTTCCAGTGAGCACTCAGGGTTGATTTCCTTCATAATTGATAGGTTTGTTCTCCTTGCAGTCCAGGGGACTCTCAAGAGTCTCCTCCAGCACCACAATTCAAAAGCATCAATTCTTTGGTGGTCAGCCTTCTTTATGGTCCAGCTCTTACTTCCATACATCGCTACTGGAAAAACCATAGCTTTGACTATGTGGACCCTTGTCGGCAAGGTGATGTCTCTGCTTTTCAAGATGCTGTCTAGGTTTGTCATCACTTTTCTCCCAAGAAGCAGGCATCTTTTAATTTCATGGCTGCTGTCCCCATCTGCAGTGATCACGGAGCCCAAGAAAGTAAAATCTGTCACTGCCTCCATATCATCCCCTTCTGTTTGCCAGGAGGTGATGGGACCAGTGGCCATGATCTTAGTTTTGTTTTTTGGGTTTTTTTTATGTAGAGCTTCAGACCATTTTTTGCACTCTCCTCTTTCACCCTCAGTAAGAGGTTCTTTAACTCCTCCTCACTTTCTGCCATTAGAGTGATATCATCTGCATATCTGAAGTTGTTGATATTTCCTCTGGCAATCTTAATTCCGGCTTGGGATTCCTCCAGTCCAGCCTTTCGCATGATATATTCTGCATATAAGTTCAGTAAGGGGGACAATATAAAGCCTTATCGTACTCCATATGGCCTTTACCTTGGGCAAAATATCTTGGACCAACCCTGTCTATTGTTGATTTTCCAAGAAAGTACTGACTGGGTGAATCACAGAATTGTGGAATTGTACAGCTAGAAGGGGTTCTACTGTCCAACCCCCTGCTAAGGCAAGAAATCCACAGCTAAGCAGTACATTTGCAGTAAGCAGAATGTGTAGTGCTCATTTGTATTTGTAGATTCACATCTGCCTGAAATGGTAGTTCTGAACCTTGTGTAGCCCAGGTAATTTGCAACTCCAAGAAACCGTGTTCAGCACAATTAGTGGTGGATGCTTCTGGTAGCTGCAGTCCAAAAACACCTGGATTACCCAAGGTTGGGGACCACTGGCCTTGAATATTTCCAGACAGATCTTTACCTTGGTTGGATAGTGCTGAGTGACATGGCACTTCTGATGGCTCCAAGGTTGAGTAGGAATTAGAAGTCCCTGCACAGCCTTCTATTAACTTCAAAATCATGTTGAATTTTGGGGAAACAATTGGACCAACAGCTCTCTGTGGGGCAGAAATGTAGTTTTTATCTCTCCTTAACCACCTACTGTATGCTGTACACATTTGTCATCATGTCTAAGTTCTCACTCCAGCTTTCTCAATGCCTATAAATGATAGCTACAGGATTCTGTGATCCTGAAAAAGAAGCTTTTCCAACCCTGTCCCTCACTTTCTTCCCCTCTGTACTTTCAGTTCATTTCACATGAACTTTTCAGTAACCTCAAATCTCTCCACAACATATTCCAGGAGCACAGTCCTAACTAGCCAAGATGGCTGAGGGCCAGATGAAACTGCTGAATCCAAGCCCCTCTCAGTTTAAAGATCTTGGAAATCACCATCCCTGTCGTTTGCGACATTAGAAAAGAATTCCTGTCAGCAGAACATGTTTCTGCCAGAGATTCTGATTCCAGATGCTTCTCAGTCTCAAAGCTCTGCCTGGGAATTTCATTTCTGTCCTTTTCTTTCTATCCCCAGAATTTCCCAACCAGCGAACTATCTTGGTTTCTCCCCCCCCCCTCCTGTGAAATCTGTCAAATGATTCTTTACATCCTATTCTGGAATCAACGCCATCCTCCACAGGCTCACTGTGCTCCCAAGTTCTCTGGGAGATCTGTTGCTTAGAAACATGGAGAAAACCCACTTTAGAAATATTCCAATTCCTAAATGTTTTGTTTGCTTGCTTGTCTTGCTTTGTGGGGGGGGGGGGATTAGGGCTATTAATGCCAGCTTTCCATCTCATTCTTTGACAGGAAAGGCTCACTGCCCTCCAAAGATCATTCACAAATCAGATAGTTTGGACACCGACTCTTTGGGAAACCTGGGATGTACCCCCTCCCAAACATTCTCTTGCCTGCATTTTGTTTTATTTTGCCATTTGGGAAGACAGAGCACTGCTATTGACATCTTCCCGTTACTCAAAAGATGGCAAGAAACCCTGCCCACTATTTGTCTTCACTGTTTCTCTGGCAAACCTCATCATCACCATACACAATCCGTATCAAGCCAAAATGTTAAAAATCACTGTAACTTTAAAAAAAAAAACCTGAGTATTCATTAAACCCCTACTTTTGCCTCTCCTCAGCCCATGTAATCTCACACATCTTTGAGCTAAGATAGCACTATAAATCATAGCATGGAGTATACCACCATAAAATATAATTTAACATAAATTATATTTCCAGAAACTATGGAATTAATGGGTTGCATCAAAAGGTTTGCTTCCTCTGGGATGATGTGAGCCATAATTACATTCACATAAACTTCAGAAATGATGTATGAACATGTGCTGGTATACAATAAGAGAGGCCCATACAAGGAAACAGCTTTCCATTGTTTATGCTATTGTATAGTGTGATGCACACGTCCACTGACATGGATCAATGTGTCACTGGGTAGATATGTGGAGGCACATCTCTGTATCTTATGTGCAACCTTGTTACCTGTGTGCAGAACTGGTCTGGGAACTGATATTATAGAAGCAATTGCAAACTTTATTCCAAGTACAGATTTATTATACCTGTTGCATTATACAGACTGGTTTGATTATGATGTAGGGCTAATATGTCTTTTCCCTCTTGTAATGCTAATGTTATTACAGATGAACAGAAGCAGCTGCACTTCTTTGATATAAAAACTTAATATAAACATTAACAGTCAAGGTTGAAATAAGGACAGAGAGATTACCTCAGATAATGTGGATAATAAACATATCTCTCTTGGATTGGCAGTATAAATAAAAAGATTGTTAATTTTAACAATAGCTATATATAGACATAGGGAACGTCAACAATCATACTCCGCCGGCCTTTCTATCAGGAGTTATATAGGCTCCCATAAAGAAACCAAATATTTGCTGTTAACTTTGAGGCCAAGTAATAGAGTGAGCACCAGCAGAAAAAAAGCTGCCTGGTATAAATCAGATCTACAATATATAAAATGCTGAGGAGATTTATATATCAAAATGGGATCCTAAATAGCTTGGTGGTGGGTAATATAATTAATGGTAATGAAAAAAAATGCCAAATATGGCACTGCTATATGGAACGCACCTGGTCTGTGTAGACGCATCGTGCTATTGGGAAGGGTATAAAAACAAATGGAGAACATTTATCATTCAGCATTGACCAAGCTGTTTGAAATTATTCCATAATTACATGTGCATCAACTCTCCCCATATATCAGAGATTGTCCTTCTGCGCTGGTGCCTGCCTCTAGTGAATTGTTGCCCTTAGTTAAGGCCCTGGTTTGGCCATTTGGCGATACTAAAATGAGCAGCTGTCAGTCAGATTTCAGCTTCCTGGAATCAGCCGCTAGGAGCAGAAGCTCTGGTGATCACTGTGGAGCTCTCGTATTAGTCTGGTTCCCAGTGCAGAGGAGCATGTGCAGTCTGACTCGGTTGTATTGCGTTTCTCTAAATCCACCCTGCGCTATTATCATTTCTTCATGTTGAATTGTGAGACTTGTTCACACAAGAGAATTTGCACTGCCTTTTTCTGTGCATTAAAAAAAGGTACACATTTTACAAGGTACGCAGTGTGGTACATATTTTTCCCATTCACTAAGACATGTTTCTGCATATTTTTCCACTTCACTCCACAATTGTTCTTGTTACCTACTATCCCAACTTTTGGCAATCTTAATGAATGAGTGATCTCCAACATGTCCTGTCCTCAACAGCCCTGCTTAGCTCTTGTAAACTCAAGCTTGTGACTTCCTTTAGGGAGTCAGTCCATCTGAGAAGGAACTAGAGAAAATTATTACATGTAAGGATGTGTCACTCGAGACTGAGATGCATCTAGGTCATCCACCTTCTTGTAATTCTAATCACCATGTATGGGTATGGAAGCTGTGCAGCAAAGAAAGCTGAAAGAAAAGAAGTTGATTTGTTCGAAGTGTGGTGCTAAAGGAGAGCTTTGCAGATGCCTAGGACTGCCTGAAAGACAAGTGGGCCCTAGAGCAAATCAAGCCTGAACTATCTCTGGAGGCCAAAACTTTTTTGAAACTGAGGCTGTCCTACTTTGGGCACATCATGAGAAGACAGGATTGTCTGGAAAAAAGACAATCATGCTGGGAAAGGAGGAAAGCAGCAGGAAAACAAGAAGACCAAACATGAGATGGATTGGCTCCTTAAAGGAATTACAGGCTTGAGTTTACAAGAACTGAACAGGGCTATTGAGGACAGGACATTTTGGAGATCACAAATTCATCGGGTGACCATAAGTCAGAGAGGACTAATGGCACAAAACTGCTACAACAATGACCAATACTACTACAGTGCTTTCAGAGCGGCTTTCTAGAACTGTGGGTTATTTATCATAGCATTCCTTTTCAAAGGAGTCTGTCATCCTTTTACTAATTTTGTATAGGTCTTCAGTACACTGCTTCCATCTTCTCTTTATTTTCTCCTGGTCACATAACATGCTTCCCAGTTGGTCTTTCAACATTCCTAATCCAGGCGTAACTTTACCTTTGATTTCTTGGATCTTCTGGAAGAGATCTCTTGTTTATCTCCTTTTGTTGTGCTCTTTTTTCTTTTTCTTTTTCTTTTCTTTCTTTCTTTTTACTTTCTTTTTTACACTGGTTAGTGTAATATTTCTCTTTGTCTCTATGTGACAGTCACTGAAAAACTTTCAGGGTTCTGACCTTATTTCTGTCACTTTTTTCTTTTGCTTCTCAACTGTCCTTTACAATTTTAAGTGTTTCTTCCATCTAGGTTTTTCTTTTCTTTTTATTACAGGAATAATAATATCTCTGGTTTAGATACATAATTTAATTTAGTAATTTAGATCTGTTCTTTATGTGGGCTTTAAATTCATCAAAAAGGTTGCTTAAATTATATTTTGGCACTAATCTTTTAATGTTCTTTTTCAGCTTTTCCCTATTGTTGGATATTAATAGTTCATGATCAGTACCATGATCTGCTCCTAGTCTTGTTTTGGCTGAGAAAATAGTTTCTCAATTTCCTGCTTTCATTTATGTAGTCTCTTTGATTTCTCTACTGACTATCTGGTGATGTCCATGTGCACAGTCTGTTCGGTTGTTTGAAGCATGTATTTGCAACAAACAGATTGTTCCTTCACAGAACACAAGAGTCATTCCCTTGCTTTATTTTTGTTCCCAGGCCAAATTCTCCAACAACAATTGATTTCTGCTTTGTATTCACGAAGGCTTTCACGGCTAGGATCTAATGGTTGTTGTGGGTTTTTCGGGCTCTTTGGCCGTGTTCTGTTCTTCCTAACGTTTCGCCAGTCTCTGTGGCTGGCATCCTCAGAGTGCTGTCCTCTGAAGATGCCGGCCACAGAGACTGGCGAAACGTTAGGAAGAACAAACTTCAGAACACGGCCAAAGAGCCCGAAAAACCCACAACAACCACGAGTCCTGCTTTGTTCTCTACTCTTGCCATCCAGTCACCTATGATTATAAGCATGTCCTGTGTTGATGTGGGATTAATTTCTTCTGTAAAAGTTTTCAATTTCATCTTCTTCAGCATTGGTGGTTGGAGCATAGACTTGAATGATGATTATGTTGATAGGTTTTCCATGGAGTCTGATGAATATTATTCAGAGTCAGACTTTGCATTGCATCACCTAATGTTGTCTGCTACATCTTACCTCAGTATTAAAACCACTCCATTTCTTCTAAGTTAGTCATTTCCAGAGTAAAACACTTCGTATTTGTCCGTCTGAAAATATCCAGTTCCAGTCCACTTTAGTCCACTGACACCAAGTGCAGCAATGCTTATATATTCAATTTCTTGCTTTACAGTTTCCAGTTTACCTTGATTTATACTTCTCAAGTTCCATGTTCCAATTATATGTGGTGTTCAGCCTTAGACTTTCCTTTCACCTCTGTGTATGTCAACCACTAGACATCATCACGGCTTTAATCTGGTTGCATCATTAGTGACAAAATTAATTGTACTAGTACTTTACTCTTCCCCAGTAGCTGGTTGAGTGTTTTCTGACCTGGGAATCCCATCTTCCACAACATTTATTGTTTTATTTTGGACTGTCTTATCATAGGACTTTCAAGATCAGCAGGGATTTGCCGTTGCCACCTTCTGTGAAGTCCTAACAAAAGTTAGTCTGAGTGTCACCGCTGTTGCCTTCTCTGCGAGGGTCACTTTTAGCTGCTGCAGCTGCCCAGTAGCTGCCTTGAAGAGAGTGGATGCCTTTTAGTGTGGCATCTCAGCTGTGACCTTTCCACCTTGGGTGACCTCGCTTAGGAGACCAGGCTCATAATGAAGTCAGGCTTCCTGATGGCATTGCTCTCAGCTTCACTGACAAACTCAGACCTGTTCACCATGTTAAGGTCTGCATCCACCATTACATGGTTTTGTGTGTATTTTATTTCTCTGAAACACACTATTAGGTTCACATATGAAACATTTCCAAGGCAAGGTATGCTGTGCTTCACAACAACTCTCCAGTGGTGTATAATGAATATTGACCTGCATCCTAGGGGCATTCATGCAAATTCTGCATAACTTGCTATGGCTAATTGCAGCTAATTGATGGGGTGCTAGAGTGTTTCTCAATTATGTGACTGGTCATGCAGCTGATTGTACAACCAAGATACACTCTGGCACTTTGTTCATTAGGCACAGTAGCTTGCTGAAACCTTACATTAAAATTAATAGGTTTCCATCCATTTTCATTGGGATTCTAAAACCCTACAAAATTCTTTCCTATCTCTACAAGCAGTACCAATTTTTACATTAGCATATGCAGCAACATTGTTAACGTATTTATTGAGGGACTATGTTAAGTAAACACACTCAGCCAAATCTCTCACAAGAGAGGTCTTCTCTCACAACATTTCCTATCCAAGCATGCAAATGTTCCAGAGCTAGTGCTTCAGAAATCAGACTTTAAAGTGAAGCTATGCTTATCTCCCAGTGACAAAGTACAAAACAAAAGCATGCTAATTTGCTGGATTCAGGCAATTGTGTGTTAGAATCAACCGTCTTTTACCTCTAAAGGGAGCTCTGCTTTGAATACCAACTCAACCAAATGGCCAAATTCGGCTCTCAGTTGTTTTCTTCACTTTACCCTCTGTGATACTTGTCTTCCAATTAGTTTTGGTTTAACAAGATTTTCCACTCTTGTTGAACAGGTGCTGTCCAAAAAGGTAAAAGTTATAAGAGATGGCACAGACAAGAAAACATCAGAGACGCTGACTTATCTCACAAGTGCTGTGTGCCCCTTTCAAATTTGTCTCAGCTCTTCCACTGTTCGATTTACCATGGAGATTTCCTCACAACAATGGCTGTGGCGTAAAACCAATAGAAGGAGATGAGATGTGGGAGTGCATCAATCCCTTGGTAAGTACCACTTACGTCAGTGTTGCTTACGTCTAGATAATTGAGTATAAGGTTACATTCTGCATTAATACTTTTTGTCCAGTGGAATTTTTCACCCTACAAGAGAGCCAAGATTTGAATATTTTTTTCCTTGCCAAATAGAAGGGAAGAGAAATAATTCAGTGGAATATAAACTTTCAAAACTTTAAACAGGAAGAGTTGATAATTTCCAGAAAGCAAATCTTAATAATCCCAATGCACAGATATGAGATTTTTTCCATTTCAAATTAATTTCTGAAATTAACAACAAACTTGGGAATGAAGTGTTGGATGCACTGTTAGTTATGCTTAGAGCAGATCCACTGTAATCAATTAGACAGGTTTATGAGTACTGCAATTCCCTTTATTTCTATGGTCTTACCCTAAGTATGAGAAGGTCTGGATCTGGCACAAAAACTTAAGTTTCTTTTCCTTGTTGACTTGATTTCAAAGGGAGAAAATGAAATAATTCAAAAGGTGGGAAAGGGAAAGAAATCAACTCTGCAACAGATTTTATTTCTTGAAAGCTTATTCATTGTTTTTCACAATGTACAGATGAAGCAGCCCTATGCTGAACACAGAGCTTCAAAAAGTTATTTTTTTCGATCATAGTACCTCATAAAGATCCCTCAGTTAGCATGGTCACCATGTTCTTGTAAATCATTTACTCTACCAATAATTTGTGGCACTTCTTAGTAGTCTTCTCATGTCTCCTTTGGCACCATCAGCTGGGCATCAGGAACTTATTTCAACTTTATTTCTCTTACACCATGGAAGAGGAAAAATAAACTACCATTCAGGCTATGAAGGAAAGAGACTAAGCATTTTGAACACTCCCCAAAAAATGTAATCTATGACTTTATCCGCAGAGCTGAAAGCCATCATTGAGCCATGAAACTCACTGGATGCCCTTAGGCCAGTCTCTCTCTCTCTCTCTCTCTCTCTCTCTCCCTCCCTCCCCCCTCTGACCTATTTCATAGGGTTCTCTGTAGATCTGATTTTATCTACATATTTTGGATGCTATTTTGAAATTCTGCCTAAAGCAAAAGTTCTTCCTTAAATGCAACATCTAATGGAATTTAAAATTCTCCCTCAGATGTACCATTTGTAGGAATTTTAGCAGTATACAAAGTTTTGACAAGGGAGTAAATCTTCAGGGGTAATTTTGTTCATCCTTCATTAGTATATAAGGTAGGAAGCATTTCAAAGTTAATTGTCCTGAATGAATAATTCTATTGTGCGTGTTACCTTTTCTGGGTTTGAACTAGAAACAAATGGACCAAGAACCATCAAGCTTCAAGAATAATACATCCTTTTCCAATAGACAACATGATCATTAAATTATATGATTACTATACTGCTGACTGTTTATGCTTGGATGTGTAATACTCATATTTCATCCAATCTTCTATTCTTCTAATCACCAGGACAGTGAACAAGTAGATAATGATCATAAATAAAAAAAATTCAATTCTTTAAAAAAAGCAACCCTCTGATTTATGAATGTGTGATATTTTGCTTCTGAAGCCACAATTTAAGACACCAGGAAATGGTGATGCAATGCAAGGTCTGACTGAATAATATCCATCAGACTCCATAGAAAAGCTATCAACATAACCATCATTCAATATTGTTGCACAACATCATGCCCGTGTTGTCAGCAGGACAAGGGTTGCCAAGGGCAGCCTGAATGAATGGCAGCAGTCAAGATGGTCTAGAAGATACCCTCTTGTGCTTATTACCATTCACAAAGTGACACCACGCATGGGAAAACTGCAGGAGCTGACTCCTTTTTTCACCAGTCAATCACATCTCACCCAAATACAAAGCAATTATCAGGGGTGTTTTTCAATAAATGTGAATGGTTGTTAATGAGCAAAGTTGGCTTATGGAATGCTGAATCCTGCTGTCAGCACAATATATTGGTGTCCTCTTGCGCATCAAAAATAAATAAATAAATAATTGACATGGGAATGAAAGAGCTATGTTGGTCATAGTCCTGTTACTAAAACATTCAGGGACTACAATCCTGTTGCTTATACATTACTGAAACAGTAACGATTACGTTGGCTCGGGCATGTCGTGAGAATGGCTGATGCTCAGATTCCAAAAGATCTCCTGTATGGAGAATTAGTGCAGGGAAAACGCCCCAGAGGGAGACCACAGCTGCAATACAAGGATATCTGCAAGTGAGATTTGCAGGCCTTAGGAATGGACCTCAATAGATGGGAAACCTTGACATCTGAGCATTCAGCCTGGAGGCAGGCAGTACAGCATGGCCTCTCCCAATTTGAAGAAGCGCTTGTTCAGCAGGCCGAGGCAAAGAGGCAGTCCCAAAACCAGCAAAATCAGGGAACTGGACAGGGGACAGATCATATTTGTCTTTAGTGTGGAAGGAATTGTCACTCTCGAAGTGGCCTTCTCAGCCACACTAGACACTGTTCCAAGTCCTCTATTCAGAGCACATTACCATAGTCTCTCAAGACTGAAGGATGCCTAATCTAAGTGCAGTAAATTGCACTGAAAGAGGCCCATTGAACCATGGGGGATTTGATGAGTCAGCTCCTCTATAAATTCCATTGATTCTAATGGACTTACTCTAGTTACTACACTAAAGATAGTCATAACTAGAGTCAGTCCATTTGATTCATTGGATCTTACCAAACCCTCAGCTATTGCATTTTTACTGCAAAAAGCACAATTTTAGTTATAAAACCAGTTGGCAGTGGGGGTGGCTACATTGCAGATTTCTCCATTAAATTTACCCATTACCCATTAGAAATGAAATGGCCCAGATAGAGATCATGCTTACTCCCCTGTTGTCTCAAAGGCAGCAAACATTTTCATGTGTATTTTGAGTATATTTGTGGGTTGAGCTTCGTAACATGTCTAGCACATTTTTAGAAAAGGTGCACCTTCAAGTGCCAAAAGATATTGGCTTGTTACAGCATATATTTTCCTGACTTGCTTATCTTGCATTGAAATATGCTTTGTTTTCTGATTGGTCTTTGTGAGATAAACATGGGTGCAGTTTGTAAATCTGAATGCTGAGGAATGTATGTCTCAGGAAATCCTTTTCCACTTCCTTATGTGAAGGGTAGTAGGTTAAGTACAGAAGATACATTTCTCCTTAATGTCTAGTCTGATACTGAGTCTATGGGTCAAATATATCTTGCATTTAGGATGCTTTTTTTCAGGCTAGGGTTCCAATTGGTCATTGGAAAGTAAGCATGGGCTTAATTTACAAATCTGATTGCTGAGGTAGGTGTCTATAATGAAGTCACAATGCAGTTGGGAAAGCAGGTGAATTGTGAGGAATGCACATTCCTTTTGGTAGCTGGTTGGATCTTCCATCTCATTTGACCATTTAACTTTAGCCCAACTTCAGACCTTTTCAAATAAGTTGTTTTGATAGATGCGGCTTGCTGTTTTGAAGTTAGCTAACTTAGAGATTTCTAGCTTGGTGAAGTATAAAACCCATTTCCCCTAGATTTAGAAAACTAGAGACAATTCTAAAACCTATGATGCCATTCACAGGGAGTAACATTTCAAAAGGAGTATATAACATTTCACTTGGTTCTTCAGAATCCAGGACATGTGAAAATATGTTGGATGAAAACTTTGCATTGTCTTCACAAACCTCCTAATTTCATGATAGCATGACCTTTGCAAAAGCATAGATACTGCATTAAGAAAAGCCACCACCTTTACTGTGCATGTAGAATATCCATTCCCATAGAGCACACTGCTGTGAAGGGGATCAGAAATTTGATTGATCATCCATTTCTAAAAAACAAGCCACTCTGACTTACTTGATCTTTGAAGTTTGGCAACAGAAAGCATATATTTAAGCAGAGACAGACTGACTGCCTAGCCAGCTTTTCTCAGTAATAGAGCTTAAAAGCTTCAACAGTGATCTGTTATTCTTACAAGAGACAATACAGCTCCCAACAGGCAAAGAACAATGGAATTAATGGATTGGAAAGTCAGAGTCTAACGCATGAGCTCTCAGAAGTCTCTCTAGACTAGCAAACTGATTGTGCATATCCAGTAAGTTACCTGCTATCAGGTTTTGGGTGTATGTGATACCGTCAAGGGAATGGAGAGCAAAGGTCAATAAAGCTGCAAAACTACCTCCAAGGAATGAAACAAGATTTTCCATGGGAAGCTGTTTTAAATTGCAAAGAAACTGACATTATTTACACACAAAAGGGAGCCTTTGCTTTAAGGAAAGAGCATAAGAAATCAGCAAGCAAGAACAAGTCAACAGAGTTCAACTGTTCTGCTGTTAAATCATTTTTGATTGAATTCAAGTTTCATGGATCATTAGAGAGCCAGGAGCAGAATTCCTGGAACTGCTTTAAAAACTAATGATTCTTCAGTAAATTGTGTTCTGCAAGTTCCCCATGCGCTGTTCTCTGGCCCTTTAAAGAAATTCTGATTTATTTTATTTCTTTTCCTATCCCTTTGTTTGTTTGTAAATGCAAACTGCAAACCTTTTAATTGATTGTAATTTATTTCCAGTCTTAAAGGCTGGCGCATTTTCTGAATCAATTTTTACTACAATATAAATGTCACCGAGGCATAGAGAGTGCTTGCGCCTACATTTGTTTTCTTTCGGCCAAATTACTTGTTCTTTTTTTAAATATCCAGCTGGAATGGAGTAAATACATCCTAGCCTTATTACCTTAGTGAGAGAGGTACTGATTTACCTCTGCTGGTGAGGTGTGAACTGGAGGCAAGTTACTGCTGAATTTACTCCATGTGCCCATTATTGCTTTAGGAGTACACACAGGAAGAAAGACAGTAACTACAGGTGCGCACATATAATTCAGTCTAAATTATTTATTTTACAAATTGCAGTGATTCACTTAGAACCAATTTGTAGCACATCCTCTTTTTTTTGTATCTGCATGTTTTAAAGTATATTTGTATTTGTCAGAATAATAATGAAAAAATGAAAATGAGAGAAATAAAGGGTCTGATCTAGGTTGTAGGGTGAAACACAATGCTATTAACTACTGATTCACCTCCAATGTGCTGGCAAAGCTTCTTCCACTTACTTTACTTCACAAACCAGAAATGATGCTATTTACTCCAATTTAGTCAACAAAATATTTGTTGAAGGGGGAAGTAGTACCTCCAGATAGTAGCTTCACTCTGACGTGGGCAGATTACCTGATTGCTTCATCATGTGTTATATTTGCCTCTCACTCTGTGTGAAACACAGGCATACACAACAAAAAAGAAAAAAGGCAAAGTGCTGCAGAATTAAAGGTAACATAAAAAAGAGGCAAAGTATAAAACAGGATTGGGAGAGATAGTGTAGGTCTTATTCCTAATGCTACTTAGACCTATCCAACTAAAATCCTATATGATAAACTCAAGGCATCCATGGCACATTCACATCTACAGGCACACACAAAATGAGATCTGTAGTTACCTAAAAGAAAAGAAATTCCCATGCAATGCACACTCCCACTACTGAAAATGAAAGGAATGCAAATAGCAATTTCTAATTAACACTCTTCTCTTGCCCTACCAAAATGTGAAATCGCTGCCAGTCACCAAGGAAAGTAGAATTTATCTGGCAGACCTGATCCCTTCAAGAGACTCCATGATTAGAGTTTCCAGGAAAGCTTGGGCCTTACTTTGGAGCTTAAGTAGTCAATCTCTTTTTGCTTTGGGATTCCTGGTTCTGTTAAAGTACTACTTTCAGTTCCCAAGTGAGATTCATTGGTGACAAGTTTTCTTTCCCCCAGCTTTTAATGTCTGGTGTGCTGAAGCAATACTCAGCATTCCAGAAAGCCCCAATACAATTTGTGTACCACTCAGAATGTCTTTGCTTTGCTTCAGGTTGGTTTGGAAAATGATAAATAATACTTTGGAAAACTTTCTGAACCCGAAATGCATCCCCATAAGTAAAAATTCGATTCTGTCATGCAAGTAATTCACACATAAGCTAAAGCTAGAGGGATTTACAGCAGAAACTGTGCAGAAAGGAGAAAATGTTGTGGTTTAAAAGCACATCTCCTGTGATCCTACAGCAGCATAACCACAGAAATGTTGGCTGTTGGATTGTAAGAGTTGTGATCCCCCCCCCAAAAAGACATTTCACATGTCTCAAACTACCATAATGATGACTTCTTTAGGCTCATTTTATTTTATTCAATCCATTAAAAAACACAGGTGGATGAATGTGTGGCATTACTTCGGCATCCATGCTTTAAAATGCCAGGAAATGGTCCAAAGTTGCCTTGCAATATTGTGTGTTGCCAGCAGGACAATGATTGCCAGGGTTTACATAGCAAAGCCTGAATGTTGACAATGCCAGTATCAGCAATCAAGATGGCTACAGGATCACCTTTTCTTCTTGCTGTCACTCAGAGATACAAAGAAAGAGAAAATTCCAGAAGTTGGCTCCTTTTTTAATCAGTTAACAATTTCTCACCAAAGGCAATGGTGAGAATGGCAGTTTTTCAGCAAGCTTTCTAGGTTTTTACTGCTCATGGCACTAGCTTTTTAAAGGGGAAGTTTAACAGCACATATTATGTCCAAATTTCCAGCGGAAGAAATCATTTGGAGGTACCAAAATGCAGTACCATAAATACAGAGCTCATAGAGAGGATTTTAAAGGCTATAAACAACATCACCTGGGAATAAATTCACTGAATCCCATAGAATTTGCTTCTGAGTAACTCACACAGGGTTTCAGTGTGGTTTTCATGCTGATATGTGGTCTACCTGAGAGGATAATGCTTCTGGATACTGTGTCTGCATGCTATCCAAGTCATCTTTTCTGCCTGCATACTCAGGAGGTCCCACCCAGTTTGATGGCATTTATTCCTGTAGTAAAGCTGCAGTCCATGATAAACGAGAGGAGAACATAGAAGCTCTCGTTGGAGTGCCGTCCACCCGTAAGATAACTAAAGAGGTGCAGACCACTCTGCCGCCAAACCCTCGAGAAGGTGTACACCGGGGAATAGACACCTGGGAGCTGGAAGCAAACCTATGGGGTATGACTGTAGCGATGCAGACTGAAGAAGAATTGGCTGGAAGAGAAGAGCAGGGGAGGTCCGTAGTGGAGGCAGGAATGGGAGTTATAAATAGGGAGCACGACAGTATACCGGGGGGGGGGGTTGGGAACTCATCTGGGTGGAAGACCCGTGGACTGGGAAATGGGAAAAGATACAAGTCCCACGGGAGAAAGCAGACTATCAACAGAGAAAAGGGCTTCCCCAGTGGCCATCATACTGGGGAGAGTCTGAGGCGAGAGAGTGGAGGAGAAGGTTGAGGGAGGAAAAAGAAGCCGTAGCCCGGGAAGCGGAAGAACAGCAGGTATGGAGTGCAGAGGAGGCGCGGAGGATGGCGTACCTCCAGGACCGTGGGGTCCCTTCAAGAGAGAGGGAGACCCATTATGGAGAGAGAGCGGAGATGAGGAGACACTACCGTTATTAAGAGACAAAGAAGAAGAAACTGCTGTCCTAAGTTATGACCCGTTCTTACCAGGACCGTGGGAAGTTAAGTCCCTAAACCCCTTTGACTCTGAACTTGGGTTGCCCTTACAGCGCCTGTTGGCACCACAAGAGACGTTACAAAAGGATGCTTTAAAGGAAGTTTTACCGTTGGCTAACGAAATAAATACCAGTTTGGATTTCAGTTTAAAAATGACTCCTGTTTCATTTGAGAAAAAGTCGGAGGCTACCTTTGAACTATCAGACAGTCTTAATATATTCTCTTGCCTAAAAGTAAAACGCATCTTTTTTTTTTCATTTCAGGATCTTCCATCCATTTGAGATTCGTACAAGATGAGACGGAACCAAGTTGATTGATTTTGTGTGCCCAATGCTTTCAACATAAACTTCATTCCATCCCATTTCCACATACAGTGGAACCTCTACTTATGAACATCCCTACGTATGAACTATCCAACTTACGAACAGCTCCGTTCGCAAAATTTTGCTTCTACTTGCGAATGGAGCTTCAAGATGCAAACAAAAAACCCACGGCAGAGGTGGGGAAAGCATGAAATTTGAACTTTCTGTTAACCGTTGGCCAGCGAAGAGGTTGTTTGTCTGCAACATCGCTCGTCCAAGCGGTTAAAGAGTGGATAGGGAGAGAGTCTTCAGACTGCCTGGTACTGCCTGGTACTGTACTGTACGGATTGTATTTGTTGGCTTTTTTTTTAATGATTTTTGGATTTTTGATTTTTGGATGTTTGGCTTTCTTTTTTAAAATGGAGAGACTGCCTGTTCTGAGTGAGTACACTGTCTTTACTGTACTGTACAGGGTTTTTTTGCAGCTTGGTGGGGGGTAGGGCTAGGTTATGTTTCTGTGCTCTGATGGGTCTTGCAGTGTGGATTTAAAATGTGAAAAGTAGACTGTAATGTTAAATTAAAATTAAATGTGAAAATTAGACTGTAATTTTAAGATGTAAAATATATTTATTTATTTTTGTATTCTGTGGCTACTAAGGTTTGTATACTGTGACCTCTCTGTTCTTTTAAAATGTGACTCTATTTGGGGCGGGGGGTCTGTTTGCTGTAATAATGGTTGCTGGTTGTTGATGTAGGCAGGCGGGCTTTAAAATGGAGTTTAAAATGGAGTTTTAAAATGGAGTCTACTGTAGACTCAAGGTTCTCCCCGCACCCACCCATTGTCTTATCTCCCTCTCCCTCTATGCTCTCTTTTTGTGATGAGGAGTTCTGTGCTGGAGTACAGTAATGGTTGCTGATTGTTAGTGTAAGCAGGCTTTAAAATGGAGTTTTGACTCATATCTCTTCCCCCCCCCATCTTGTTTAGACTCCACAGTCTTTTTTTCCCCTTAAAATCAGAAAACATTCTGTGAGGGGCTGTGCTGGCTATTGATGCAGGCAGACTGTAAAATGCAGTTTAGACTCTCTTTTAGTGATGAGGAATTCTGTGCTGGAATAATGCTTGCTGGATTCTGTGGCTTTTTAAAAGGCGTTCTGTTTAAAAGGTGTTCTGCTTTTTTTTTTACCTAAAAGGCTATGTAAGCCGCCCTGAGTAGACATTGCCTAGAGGGGCGGGGTAATAAATAAATAAATAAATAAATAAATAAATAAATAAATAAATAAATAAATAAATAAATAAATAAATAAATAAAAAGGTGCTTGGTTTTCTTTAAAAGCTGCTTGTTTCAAAAGGTGTTCTGTTTAGAAGGTGTTCCCCCCCCCTTTCCTGCCCTTTTTTTGACCTAGGCTCATCTTAGGTCAAAAGAAGAAAAATTCTCCCCCTAGTGGTAGAGGATGGATTAACTGCCTTTATATTAGTTCCTATGGGAACTAATGCTTCTACTTGCCAATGGCGCCCCTCTAGATAAGAACGAAAAACAGCCGGAAGAGATTAAATGGTTTTCAATGCCTTCCTATGGGAAATTTTGCTTCTACTTACAAACGTTTCAACTAACGAACATTTTCTGGGACGGATTAAGTTCATAAGTAGAGAATCCACTGTACTAATTTTAAAAAGAAAATTCTAAAATCCTCATAAAGTGTAACCAACTTGGTATGGTAGGGGACATATTGTAAATCTGAAATATAAATGTACAGAAGGTAGTTCACAAGCTGCAATTTATTTTTCTCTTCTTTATAAAATGTTTAGAACAGCTAGAGAATATACCATATGCTGTTTATAATAAAAATTCTTCTTATGATAACCTAAGAAGTATCTGACTCTCATCATGTGTTATCTAATTATTCCTGGATAAGTATACTGGGGGTGGGGAGTGGCTTCATCCTGTAGAGGGGAAGGCTGTTACTTTTTCTGCACAATTATCCAGGAAGGGACAATATACAATGACACATGGCCACCTTTGTTACTATTTTCATAAGTCTCCAAGATCGGTATTCATGAAAGTCCAGTTATATAGATCAAGCTTTAATAAAACACAATCCGAGCAAAAAAAAATTTTTGAGAGAGAGAGAGAGCTCAACATAAAACAAAGACCAAAGAAAAGCAGGAGGGGAAGTGCTGAATACCTGTCAGGTGAATTGGAAGAGACATTACTCACTGGGGTAGAATTTGAAATTTAGGATGCAACTAGACAGCCCAGTTATCCTAGTCTAGATTATCCTATATCTTGCAAAATGGGGATGCTTTGAAGTACAGTATGTGATTCAGAGCTTTCCTTACATCCACATGCAAGGATTGACCACACCACACCTCAAACAGCCTGTTTAATACAATCTAGACTGATCTTTCCCTTTAAAGGGAAAGGATGAAAAACAAACAAACCCCATCTTGCTTCCTCCTCTGCACTTTGCCTAAGCTACTTTAAGATCTTGAGAAATGCAAAGCTTCCTTGCCACACCCAGGTAGAGTTGAAATTTTCAATTTCTTTTTAATTCTTGCTAACTGACAGAGCAGCAGCAAGAGATTTTCTTTTTAAAGCTCTTTCAAAACATTGTTGACGTGTCAACAACAATTGAAAACAAATAGAAGACTTCTTTTTTGCTTCCCTTCCTCAGGGGACTGGGAAGGAAGATTTTCATTTCTCAATATCATTAAGCCGCTTAAGCAAAGAGACAGCTTAGGCCTCCCAGCAATCACAAATGCTAGAACCAAATGAAAATGGAGCAATCCTACCATATAAAAACAAACAAACAAAACCAGTAGCCCTTGACAAAGACCTTAAAGTGTGTAGGTAGGCATTGATCATCAGCTGACTGGTTAACAATGGCACGTATACCATGTGGCCACCAAGAAAAGGAGAACCAGCCTGTTCCCTACCTGGACCAAACCACAAGACAAATGCCTGTCTAGTCACACTCCTGCCCTCTTGGCTATGTTTGCAGCCTGCACTTTGGACCTCACTTCCAACAAACAGGCCTGGCACAGACATCTGCCCTGACTTTTGGAATTTTTATATGAGTTTCTTTCCCCTGCACCATCTGTAATGTATCCATGCCCAGTCTAACAAAGACTTGTATGAGTCAAAAGCTAGTTTCCCCCCTAGTGGTCTAATAAAATTATTATTTGCCTCTTTTTTTGTATTGTGTAAGGACCACATGGCTTTGGTGTTTTTTTCCCCCCCAAAGAGAGTTATGTACATTCTCAAATATTTCAGCAAAAAAATGAACCAAGACTTCAGTTCCATCCAGGTGGCTCTACCTCCTTCAATGTAGCTATCCTGATTTATGGTACCTGGTCTGATTGAATAGTTATTAATTTCCAAAGGGAAAACATGGTTCTTCCGTGGATTCTTGGATGGACAGTAACAACCTCTTCTAAGGCTAAGGTGGACAAAGTATGTCCCCTGGACTGAATGTGGCTCCTAGATGCCCAGTTGCAGATTCCAGCACCTTTGGGGGGGCCCACCCCGATTCTCTCCAAATCTTATTTTCTAAAAGAGAATTTCACAGGAAGTCCCCTTGTAGCTTCTAGGGGCACAGGAAATTTTTACCACATTCGGGGGGGACCCCAGAAATACTGCCTCCCACACCAGAGGTTGGAAGTTCATTTCCCCTCTGTGGCTCCTTGATAGAGGCTGGACTTTATGATCCATAGGGTCCCTCCAAGCTCTGCAGTCCTAAGGTGTTATTGTTAAAGAAGAACTGCTTGGGGGTGTGGTGAGTACAGGGATGGCTGCAGCCCTCCAAGGCCCTTGGACCTCTGGAGGTTTCCCACCTGTGTCCTAAAGGCAAAGGAATGCTGGCAAGATGCACTCCTCTTGCACTGGTGTTTTCAGGATATTTAGGTCTGTCTGAACATTTCAAATGCTAAAGTCCTCTCTCAACCAATATCTGAACATTTCAAATGCTAAAGTCCTCTCTCAACCCTGACTTTCTCTCCTAAGGATGCAGAGACAGACCCTGGGATCACAATGGCATTCTTAACTGTGTCAGTCTACCCTCTGAGACAGGAGTGGAGTGAGACAGAGTTGGCGCAAACCTTATTTAGTTGTGACTTTCATGGCTCTCTCCACTTTGAAGTGAGGGTCTAGCAGCATCCCATCCATTACTGTTTTCTCCTTGTGAGCAGCAAGATATCTGTAGAGGAGAGATTTCACCCTTGTGTGTAGGCTTTCTGTTCAAGCATTCATTCAACCAGAGTTCTTGTGCAGACAGGGAGTTTTTCTCTCCGCTGAGTTGCCACTCCCTAAATGGAGAAAGTGATGGCAAATGGAGGCAAAGTGCTTTAAGCCAAAACAACTGGGCAAGTACAGTAATGACTGTGTAACTTTGATTACCTTAGCAGTTGGCATGTTCTGCCTAACCAACAAAGCCCATTCCAGATAAACTATTTTATACCTTTCCCAAAAGAGAAGTGAAAAATTTAAGGAAGGAAGAAAGGAGGGAGGGATGAAAGGAAAGGTTGAAGGCTCTTTCTGCAGCTATGACTGTGAGGGCAGGACCACTTTACCTGCTCAGGCAAGGTGCACACGAGAGGCGTGGTAGGGGCGGGCCGGAACTCACCTTTAAAAGGCAGCTTGTTCCTGCATCGGCTCTTCATCTTCAGAGCATTGGAGCGCGGCGGTGCTGCGCAATGCACAAGTTGGTTTTGTTTCGGCCTCGTGGCCATGAAATGAGGATCAGGCCTTTGAGCGGAGTGGCACAGCAATGTGACCCCACAGTTTGGTGTTTCAGAGGGTGGGGAGTTGAGCAGGGCTTAGCCCCTTTGGAAAAATTGTTTGTTTTAAGAGGACATTAATGCAAAGCTTGGGAGAGCCAGCAACGAATAATCTTTTTTAAAAATGAAGGAGAAGGGAGCAGTAATGGGGGAAATGAGCAGAAACAGTCCCCTTTGGGCCTGGGGGTTGTTGGCCCAGGGGGAGCCCTTGATAGTCTCAATCAAGGTAGGGCGCCAAGTAGTGAGGGTTTAGGGGGCTAATCTAGAGTCTCAGGCAACCTGCATTTGGAGATAATCCAACATTATGGGAACTTTCCATGAGATGGTCCGGGGCAAGGCCACCCCCAGATCCAGATCGTAGTTCTGCACTACTGTAGGCCCCCTTTTGAAAGGAGACCTTTCTTTCGGTGATTTCAATAAAGTGCGGCACTATTTCAACCCATTTCCTGTGTGTCACCTCGTTATTCTGGGCTGGCTGGGCGAAGCATTTCAGAGGGTTGAAATTTTCTTCAATTAGTTAGGTATTCTCCATTTTGGTTCACTATTTAATATGAAACCTTCATGTACTAAGAAGAGAAACAACATTTATGCAGTAGCCACTATTTTCAAGAGGTACTGTTGGTGTCTTGGGGATCAAATCTTTTTTTTTTTCAAGCTACCAAATAATGGCATTTGAGTGCTGGGGAAATGGGAGTCATCTCAAAAGATGTACTGTGGGAACTGATGCCTTTGAAGACGCTGTTAGTGGAAAGTAGGAAACACTGACATTATTTAAGTGTAAAATATGCATAGAAGTTTCCTGTTGTTTAGTTGACGTAAATGATTGTCTCCTGTAAATGCCCTCAACATTTTGCTATTGTGGAAATACAGGCATATTGACTTAATTCAACTTATTAAATAAACTTCAATTGCTAATTAAAAATATTGTGTCATATAAACATCTTGCTTTCTATCACCACCAATCTTCCCAGAATCTCTCTTTTTTCACCTGTCACACCTCATTTTTACAAGGTTTCAGGCACAGTGTACACATAAAAAAGGGGACATGTTATATTTTGCAGCTCTAAACCTTCCTTTCCTCTCCGCTTGAGATAATGCTTTACCTAGACGACTCAGCAAAGGCTTTTGTTCTGCTTTTATTTGCACTGCTTTCAAACCATGTCCCCCACCATGTCAATGTGAGTCTTTGCCTCCATTTGAGCTTGGTTGACCTCTGCAATTTTCAGGTTTTAAATGAGAGGGTTTAAGCAGTTTTGCAGCTTTCAATAGTGATGGCATGATTTTGCATTTGGAGTCTCCAAAGAAATCAGACAAAATAAAAATAAGAGTTGGTGGAGGGGGGGGGAGCATCTTTACAAAAAGTTTCCATTTGGGAATTGTTATTCAATAGCACTTTAGCTTGCGAAAAGCTTACTGAGTCAATACAGTACCGTTTTAACTTGGGGAATCAGATTGGCATGTGTCCCTGAGCTGCAATCACATCAAGAGACGTTTGAATTGCAACTTGGAGAGCTAATGACCACTTTGCCCACTTATTTCATTTTAGGCCTCAGGTCACATAGCTATTTTCTCTCCATTAAAACAAAAGTATTGTCCACCCTGCTGTTAGCACTCTGAAAGAAAGATAACTAAAGCAAAGTTGGCTTGACATGAGCAAAAATGTCTGGCAGGGAAGAGAGCAAATCTAGAGAACAGGACATCTGAAATTAAAAATCAACTAGAATGCTATCTGTTAATTGTAAATCATGACTGTGCAAGGTTTCCCATGTCACATATTTAAAGTAAATTAGTTAGGCATCCTTCAGTCTCGAAAGACTATGGTAACGTGCTTTGTATGGAGGACTTGGAACAGCGTCTAGTGTGGCTGTGGAGGCCGATTCGAGAATGACAATTTCTTCCACACTGAAGACAAATCCAATATGTCCCCTGTCCAGCTCCCTGATTTTGCTGCTTTTGTGACTGCCTCTTTGCCTCGGCCAGCTGGACAAGGGTCTCTTCAAATTGGGAGAGGCTGTGATGCAAAGCCTGCCTCCAGGCGGAACGCTCAGATGTCAGGTTTTCCCATCTGTTGAGGTCCATTCCTAAGGTCTTCAGATCCCGCTTGCAGATGTATCCCAGCTGTGGTCTCCCTCTGGGGCTATTTCCCTACACTAATTCTCCTTACAGGAGATCCTTTGGAATCCGACCATCAGCCGTTCTTACGTAGACGTCGCTGTTTCAGTAATGTATATATGCTAAAAATTCCAGCTCATTCTAGGACTACTCTATTTGGAACATTGTCCTGCCAGGTGATACAAAGCATATAGAAGGTGCACAAAGGGTCCAGGACTCACTGCAGTACAGGAGTGTGCTCAGGACACAGGCTCTATAGACCTGGATCTTGGTATGTATCATCAGCTTCTTATTGAGCCATACTCTCTTTGTGAGTCTGGAGAACATGGTAGCTGCTTTGCCAATGTGTTTATCCAGCTCAACATCTAGGGACAGAGTGTTAGAGATCGTTGAGCCAAAGTACACAAAGTCATGAACAACCTCCAATTCTTGTGTAGAGATGGCAATAGACGGAGGTGAGTCCATGCCCTGGCCCATGACTTGTGTTTTCTTCAGGCTGATTGTTAGTCCAAAGTCTTGGCAGGCCTTGCTAAAATGATTTATGAGTTGTTGGAGGTCTTCAGCAGAGTGGGCAACAATGGCTGCATCATCTGCGAAGAGGAAGTCCCACATGCATTTCAGTTGGACTTTGGTCCTTGCTCTTAATCTAGAGAGATTAAAGAGCTTTCCATCTGATCTAGTCTGGAGATAGGCACCTTCTGTTGCAGTTCCAAAGTAAATATGACCTGTATAATTCTTCCACTTGACCTCCTTCCCCTTCCCTTTTCTGTCTGCACCCTAATTATTAATAGATGGGACAAAGCAACTGACATTTGTCAAATCAGTCAGAGAAATTGGGTGGGGGGAGGATTTCAAAGGCACGCAAGCATATACTTAAGCAAAGGCCTTCTGTGTTTGTTAATCTTCGTTACTGTAGTTATTTTTCATAAAAGTTAAGAGCTGAGCTTTTCAGGTTTGCTCAGAGGAACTGAATAATACCTTTACTGGGCCAGTGTGGTTCATTCAATGTTTTAGCAGTTGAACCCAGGAATGGGGACTCAAGTTGCAGAACTCACTGTAAAGTTGGACTTATGTTGCATCAGTGATTCGGATCCAAAGACCTGTCAACATCCCTGATTGAAACTTTTGTTTCAAAATGCAATCTCTTCCATGCTTTAACTGCAGTCCGAAAACTACCTGTTTTATCTTCTTTAAGTACTCCCCCCCAAAAAAAAAAAAAAATGGCACACCATTGGATCCAGAGTTGTCATCTGGCAAATGGAATGGTTCCTTCCACTCTTGGAAGGGCTTCCAAGACAGCAAAGATTTGAGAAAGGCGTGGGGATTTTTATTGATCCGCCACTTCCCTCTGCATCTTCCTATGCCACATCTCACAAAAGCAAGAAAATGATCGGATGAGATGAACATTAAGAAAATCAGAACATTTTCGAGGGTTTTCCTGAATAGTCTGGAATTATTTTTCTGCCTAATGACAAAGAAACTCTGGGACGTAGACTGAATTCCAAACTTCCGTTATTTTTCTAAAGCAGACGGATGCAATGGCTATCCTTGTAGCAGTCAGACTTTCCAGTTCATGACTAATGATTAGATAAGAAGAAGAAAAATATTGTTTGGAGCAAGATGTTTCTTCCTGACATCGGTATTCGGCATTAATATGTATTGTTGGTAACATTCTGCATTTTCTTGGTAGTGCAGTTAAATTGTCACTGTGTGGTATGACAAGCCAAATTTACACCTATCAGGTGTTTTCTCTAGAACTTGGTGGTTGGTGAACTTTTATTGTTCTAAGTAGAGGAGTTTCTAGGTCAGCACACTAATGAACATTTCTTTTTCTCCATTTTTGAAAGTGTCTTGTTTTGTTTTAATGTGTGTCTGTATGTGCTCACACTACACACACACACATACACACACACACACACACATTGCCTGCTCAGCCAGGAGTAAAGAGACGAGACATATAACATGAGGTAACTGGGCCACATTATTATTAACTTTTAAAACTTGAATTCCCCTTTCACAAGGGGGCCTACCGTAGTGCATTGCTGGCCTGTGAACGTATTCAAAATTGACTTTCCATTCCAGACCTCCCTTACATGAATTCCTAATCCGCAAGCATGCTGTTCTACTATACAGCATGCCCCCAGGCATTAAGTAACCGGAGCACCCTTCTTTCCCTCCCTTCAGCTAACTTCTGCTAATTCCAGCCTGAGAGGAGGGGTGCTTGGCGCCCCCGAAATGCCCCTTTTTAAACTAACTTGAACCTATTTCCTTTGCACTACCTGCTATGGCAATGGATTACAACATATACTAATGAACAACTTTGGCTCCCCTAACTTTATACCCCGCCCAGAGTAGACTTTGGTCTAGATGGCCGGGGTATAAATTTAATAAATAAATTAAGTGTGCATTCCAAAAACATGCTGAATTGCTCAAAAACCAAACAGGATATGGAACATCCCATTGGGAGCGCCCTATCCACATAGTAGCTTCCTTCAAATGCAAACCCAAGAAGATTAAAATCCTCCAGGTGGATGGGCAAAGGTCTGGATGCTGATTTGATATCACATTTCCCCAGCAGAGCGCCAATCCCACAACTCTGCATCATGCGTACTGCTTCATCAAATGATGTATATTGGACGCTGCAGAGTTCATGTGGAATTTTGTCATTAACTGAACCCCCCTCTGGAAAGGATAAATGATGAATCAGTTTATACTCCCCAGGCATCTTTTTTGGAACTACTCCTAGGAGCGACACTCTCAAATGTTCCACTGGAGGTGCAGGGAAAGGACCCAAAACACATCCTTCCCTAACTTCCTTACTAATTTTTGTCACACAATATCCTCCTGACTCCTAACAGATTTTAAGTTGTCAGACCAGGTAGCTGTTCTGACACCTTTTACAGGAATATGGAAACCAAACTTGAAATCTTCCAATAAAAACTTACCTGCAACTTTGTCCGGATAACCACTGAGCCACTGCTCCAAAATTGAAACCTTAATTGGGCTAGGGCCCCTTTGGAACAGCCAATGAGGTTAGGGGTGACTTGTGACCTTCTCCTCCCGAGTCCCTTCCTGCGCCTCCTGGTCACCCTTTCAGGCATGCTGACGACGCATGTGAGCCACTACATATGGAACACAGGTGCTTAAATCTGCACGGTCTTCCATTACATGAACCTCGGGTGTTGAATTCCCAGCAAAATAGGCAGGGTTGAACTACCTGACCCGCTGTCATGCAGGAATTGCCAGCTTGTGCCCTTTGCACCAAATGTCCACTATCAAACCTATCGCCCAAAACCAGGCAGGATGGAGTCATGAGCCGTAGCCACAGGGTGTCATGTGGGACGTCCCAGCACATACTCGGGCACAGCGCTGCCCGCATACGTAACCTTTCATCATAAAGGAGCCACACATGCCCAGGGAAATCCACGTATGCCCTGTAGATCAGGTCCATATACCGGATTAATGCTAATGCTCTTTGTGTATAAGCACGAACCACGAACCCACATAAATAAAAAAGCACGGGAGCCAGTTAACCCAGCACCTGTCCAGCTTACGCTTGCGCAGTTTCTCACATTACCTATCTTACTCCTTGTCCTTCTCTATTCAATAAATCAAAAACATCTATATAGTTTTCCTCTAAATTTTTTCAACTGTGGACGGCAATAAATGATCTCCTAAAGATAACGACTGATCATCCTCAGGGAGGGCGCACCTTGCCACTGAATTATAACCCGTGTCTACTACAGCTGCCACGACTGTCCCTCCTGTTCCTGTTGCTACATTCATCTGATGTACAGAAGGCTGGCTCAGAATGATCCCTAAATTGGAACCAGTGTGCATACAATATACCCTACTCCCTGTCAAAGCAAAGCTTGGGGAAACTGGCACTGCCTGGCTCCCTGTAACCCACGGCCAAACACTCACAGACCGTGTAGTGCCCATGTAATGGTACCCCCACCTGATGATGTCACTCCTGGCACTACAGCGAGGGCACTTGTGGACGCAGGTTCCTCCAGCACAGCCATGGTCACGCCACCATCTGTGCTTGGCTCCCAGGGAACCATCCTGACTGCAGCCACCTCAGCCTGCTCTTCATCCTCTGTCCTTTGGGTCTGGGTACTGGTTGACACCATCTGTGATCAGCTATGCTGCTGCTCAGTGACCCACACTTCTTGTTGCATCATTGGGTACTGCCTTCTGAAGATGAACCTGATGGGCTGGAACACTCTCCTTCTAAAATAGCTATGCGTGAAAGTATGAGGTCACCCGTTCTCTTAAATGCCACCATTTTCTGCACTTTAGACTCCCTTCTGGACCGCCTCACTGCTCTCCCACTATCAGCAACACTCTTCTGCACTCGCTCCCTTTCTAACTCACTAAGATTCCCCCAGATTGTTCTATAATCAGGCCAATCATCTTTGTCTGATGATAAAATGACTGGAGCTGAGAGTTCTGTGCTTAGCAGGCTGTTTCCCCTTTTTCCCACTTCTATCACCCTTAGGACCCATTATTATCAAAATAACCCCTCTCACCAGTTAACAATCCTATCCACTATCATAGCACTAACCACAGAGCAAAGCAGTCTTATCTAAGTTCAAATAATCCAACAATAACACCTACAATTAACAGTGACTTGCCTAGCTAAGCTGAATATCAATTAAAAAGATTACTACAGCTATAACCCAACCTTAGCTCCCCTCTTTTTTTAATAACTAAATACCCATGCACTGTAACCTATGAGAATGGCAGGGGACAGGGGGAAAGGGAGAGGGTAACTCCAACATAAGAAAAAGGGGGGAAGGGAAGGGAAGGGGATCCTAAATCCCACAACCCCACTTACAATCCTTATGCCCAAAGCCCAAGAACCACTTATCTAAAACTAAAATTAATTAATAATTTCCCTTTTCTCTTTTTCTTTTAAAAAAATACAAATGGAGGGAAGCCTGAAAAGGCTCTCCCCCCAAGAAAATTATTACAAATCCAACTGCAGCCGGTTGAGCCAATGCCCAGCCTGCAAACAGGTCCTCTTTGACTCCAGCGGCCATGTGGTCAAAAGCTAAACCGCTGTGGCCCGCTGAGCAACCCTCCGTCCTCTTCAATTTCAGCGCGATGAAGAGGGTGAAGCCGGATTGAGCAGACCCTTTCAAGACTTCTGCTCTCACCCTCACCCAGCTCCTGCAATGCCTCACCTCTTCCCTGCCAAGGGGGCAAAACAGCCCTGCTTCAGCAGCTGCGCACCTTGCAAAGAGGCGGATGGATATCCATTTTGCCATTATTGTCGGGAAACTTCATACTTGAAATTGCTTCTTGCAATTCCTTTTCTACTTCTAAAATCATACTCAGAAGACATCAGCTCCAGATTCCCTGTTGAATAATTATTCATTCATATTTAGTGGAATCATATACATGTCTACCCAGATGTACAGTGGGGCTCACTCTGTCAAATTGGTACAGGATTACAGCCTTCATCATCACGGAAATCCTAATCACAGTTGCTAAATAGTAAGTCCCATTGAATTCTGTGTCACCTCCTTCGAACAACATTGCAGAGGACTGTGTTGTCTTTTACCTGGTCTTAGCACACCAAACATCAGGAGCTGTTACTTCTAAAATTCAAAATGATGCAGAGACACACTTGGATGCTCCTAAAGAAAGATAGACGGATGCTTTCTTTAACATTCATGTGACATTCCAGGGGATCATGGACAAAGCAAGTCCACAAAGCATTCCAAGTCCTGTAGATCAATAAACTGTGTCATATGTGGCCCGTGGTCTAGAATTAACTTACTGGATACCCTTCCACAACAGACAGACTGAAGCAAGAAACAATAGCTTCTCGGAGGAATGAAAGGAGTGGCCTAAGAAGCACTGTTGGCTGACACAATAAACCAAAAGTTGTCCTGCACAAAACGTCTCTTACACAAGCTAGATCAGTGGTTCCCAAACTTAGGTCCCCAGATGTTCTTGGACTACAACTCCCAGAAATCCTGTCCAGTATAGCTAGTGGGGAAGGCTTCTGGGAACTGCAGTCCAAGAACATCTAGGGACCTAAGGTTGGGAAACACTGCCCTAGCTGGACTGTCCGTTGTATCTGACTTCAATGTGGCCAAAATAATAACATCCTTAATTGTACTTGAGGAAAGCAAACTAGCTTAGGGAGCAAAGAAAACACTTCATAGCATACAGAGATCTGCCTGCCTCTGTCTCTCAGTATATGTCCTTGGATATTCTTTTGAGCTAGGAAATGAATTCATGTAACACAGTAAAATCTCCAATTAAAACTGTGTCAGCCACATTTTGAACCAGTTGGAATTTCCAAACTCTCTTCAAAAGGAGTTCCATGTGGATCACAGATAATAGTCTAACCTGAAGCTGGCCCGGGCATGAGTAGCTGATGTCAATTCTTTGGGGGGGGGGATCCAGGAAGGGGTGCCGTTGGTAAGAAACACCCCTTCCCATCATCTTTGCTTGGCCAACCATGAGCAAAGCTGGAACCAGGTCCTCCTTCTGTGAAACTACTTTTGTATTGCAAAACTTTTTTTCTCCTTCAGAAAGAAGCTATCAACACAAAAAGTTTCGCAATCACACATGTATACATTCTACTGATTGAAATGCAAATAATTGGCAGGGATTGGGACTTCTGACTCATGGCTTGTTGTCGAATCAGATCTAAGTCACACCCATTACTTCACTTGGAGTCAATTTGTGGGTTTCTGGGGCAATTTGCAACTCAGAACGATTTGTCATAAGGGGAGGAGTTCTATGATATTTCACATTTTCTCTGCAACTTAAATTTAACCCATAAGCAAGTTCAAACATATTTATGATATTTAATCTCACCAGATTACTCATAAACATGTTCAAACCCACCCATAAGGTCAAACATAGGTTGCAGCGGGGAAAAGTGACATGTCACAGAAATCTTCCCCCAGATGAGTGAAGAAATCTCTGTAGACACTATCTATTGCCTGCTGAGATGCACAACTCTGTGCAAGAGGTAATGTCTACAGAGATTTCTTAACGTTTGGCAACTTGCTTCCGAAAGTTAACCTGTTCCTGTACAGCAAAATTTCTGCCTTCATCTAATTTTGTCACCAATTTTGTCATATTCCCATCCATAAATTTAATGAAGTTAGAAACCAGACATTCATTTCTTCATAGGTTTGCATTGTCCCACCATGTTTCAGATTCTTGAACAAGTAAGAGACGGATGTTGTAAAAGTCAAAGTCCCATTGTAATTTTAAAAGCTTTTGTTCTCCCCCACCTCCACTCAAGTTTGTGTAATAGCTTTGAATTTTCCATCTTGCATGACACCCTCCCTTTTCCCTTAGTTTCCATTACTACATATAGTCCCTATATGCTGTCAAGATAAATAAGCTTGGAAAAAATCCTGTTTTATAGCACATGTGCTCTGTATTTTGCTAGAATCTGTTTTCAACTAAACACAGAGAAAGCTACCGCCTATTTATCTCTGAAGCCTGTCCTATTATTTATACCACATTTGTCATCTTTCACCTTGATCTGAAGTACGAAGGGACCATTCTAAGTGTGTAAGGAATGCAAAGGCAACAATATTGAAGATACCCAAAGTGAGAACTAAAGAAGTCAGACTCTCAGCTCTCTTATTATAAGAGGGGAAATACCACTACCATAATATAATTTTAAAAAGTAAAGGTACACTTGCAAAAGCTTGCTCTTTCTTTCACTAGATTGCAGACAGCAAACAAACTGTAGCCAATCACCCACCTTGTATATCTCATCACAGAATCACAGAAGTTAAATTATTAGAAGATAATGAGGTCCAGTTTTCTGTCCCAGGTCAGTCACCTGCACTTACTAGTCCAGGTATTAACACCACCCACAAATTCACCTACACAACACAGAACACTGTACACTTCAAGCAGAAAGCTACTGAAAAGCATCCATGTACAGTATGTAAGAAAGAAAGATACATAACAGTGTAGGGAGGTGGGTGAAAAGAAATTTGCCTTTTCGTTCCTCATTTAACATTTTTAAGAGTTTTAATATGGCAGAATAATGTAAACCATCATCCCAAACCCACCCAACTGAACTGAGAGGTGTAGAGCCTGCTCAGCCTTAACGTGTACTCTCACAAGTCCTCTAGCCTAATGATCTCAGTATAAATAGACACATTAATTTTAAAATGGGTCTTCTTGACTTTTCTCCTTGTCCTTAACACAGTCAAAAGTAGAAGGGAAACAATCAGGCTAGAAGGAGTCATCAATTCCCTCCCATTTCTAAGTTCCCTTCCTTGCCAGACACACACTGTGTCTATTTCACTTCCTTGGAAATTCTTGAATGTTTTTTTAATGCTACCATTTAAAAATGCATGATGCATTCTTGCTGTGGAGGCAAATGACATACAGACACCTTTATCCCCCCCCCCCCGCCACAAAGGTTCACACCACCCCTGTTGGGGGGAAAAAAGAGAATATGTGCCATTGCTTTGTGTTTTTGAGGCACTATATTTGTACAGGTTCAAAAGAGTAACAAAGAAGAGGCCAGCTAAAAGCAAGCTTTCAGTAAATAAGGACACAGATAAGCACGTGGATCTGGTGTATCTTTTCTAAAGCATCCTACCTGGCTTGACAAGATAATACCGACACCTTCTAAAATACACATAAGAGCTCTTCACTTGGAGAGGACTGGTAAATGAAACCTGCTTCAGTCTGTGGTAATAGTCTATTTTTATATTTATTATTATTTCCATCTCTAACACCTGTATTGGGTTTCCAGAATCTTTAGAAACTGCCAGAGTATGTAAGAGAAATGGTCCCTCCTTGTCATTCTCAAGTTTAGAATTTATTTATTAGAATTTGAATCTCAAGTTTATTGTCAGACCGAGAGAAGATTTGGCAACGCATTTGCCCATTCTTCCTAGTCTTAGTCGAATGCATCATGTTTCCATTAGTAGAAAATAGTCCCCCCCCAAAAAAAAATAGCACAAAGCAAGCAAACTGATTTGATAGGCAAAGGACTTAATGGTGCATCATCAAAAACCTTTCACAACATAGAATCCTCACAAAGAATTTTTAAAGACAAGTATGAAAACAATTGAAAAGTATGGAGTGTATGTGTCTCAGCTGCGATGATACAAAGTCAAGCACAACCCAAAATTAACAAAATAATTCTTCAGTTTGTGGCAATTTTCCAGTACTGTTGACATCACTCCCATTTCGCAGGTAGAGCTGCACAATGGGACACTGCAATTAAACATATTAATATTTTAAAATATAGAATAAGACCTCTTCAACACATTTTGAAGATACATAATCCCCCATCCATAGCCAGGGAAGTATTTGTTTATTAATTATTTTAAAAGAGACCAAGGAAAGACCTAGTATTGAAGCAGAGGCATCATGCATTGTTTGTATTGCTGCTGCTCTTGCTGTTGGTTATTTAAAAATTATAAACATACTAAGGGAAAGTGGAGGGAAACCAAGGGGACAGTAAACTAGAGGAACGTACAGGTTGTGGTTGTAAGCTAGTAGAGATGGCCACGAACTGCTGATTTGGCAGTTTGTGTCAGTTTGTTTTTCATCCAAACAGGTGGTTGGTGCTTCTCAGCCCTGCCTCCTCTGTTAGGCTGCCACTCAGAGGCAGCACCCCATCCAGTGCTGCCTCTGAGTGGGTGCCCACCAGAGAAGGCAGAGCTGGGAAGCACCAAACACTTGTTCCGATGAAAAACAAATTGGCATGAACTGGCAAACCAGTGGTTTGTGCCCATCTCTATAGGCTAGGCAAATACATTAATGCAGGGTCACTGTCCCCACCTACCCCCCAAAAAACTTTCTTTTTGAAGAAACAGAACAGATTTTGTATATAGGTGAAGCAGTATTAGTAACATCCTGCATGGATTACTGCAACATGCTCTACATGAAGTTGCCTTTGAAGAAAATTCAGCCGGTTCAAAATGCAGATGCCAGACTACTGACTGGGGCCAGGTATAAGGAGCTTATAATTTCCCTGCTACAACAATTGTGCTGGTTAATAATCCATTTCCAGGTCCAATTCAAAATGTTGGTTATCACCTACAAAGCCTGATATGGTTTGGATCCAAGTGTCTGAAGGATCATATTTCCCCAAATAAGCCTTCCCGGCCCTTTAGATATGCAAAGGAGGCCCTTCTCTTGGCCCCCTTTCCATCCCAGGGATATTTGATGGGGGTGTGAGAGAGGGCCTTCTCTTTGGCTGCTCCCATGTTGTGGCATGCTATCCCTGGAGAGAGGTTGCCTTTTATCTTCCCATTGACAGTTGAAGACCCACCTCTTCTGGCAGTCTTTAATAACTATGAATGTCAGGGTTTTTTTATTTTAAAGTTTTAAATCACTCAATGGGTTTTTAATTATTATTGTAGTTTAATCATCTTTTAATTTGTAATCAATTATGTTTTTAGGATCGCTTGTTTTTACATTGTAAACTGCCTTCCCCCCCCCCCCCCGTCATTGGGGGAAAGGTGGCCTACAAGTGATTCAGAATAAATAAATGAAATGAAATGAGTGGTGTAACATCCACCTTATACCTCACAAAGGGACCGTTACGTCACACTCAATCACTCTATGTTTCCACTGCCACCAACCATTCCCCCAAATGAAGCCTCAGGCCAAAGTATGATTTCAAAATAAAAACTTAGGTTTATTGTATACAAACAAAAGGAATGGTAAATCACTTGAATATAAATAATAAAGCAATCACTATAATAATTGGGAAATAATAATCTATTTCCCATCACCTCCTGGGAAATAGAAGGGGAAGATATGGAGGCAGTGTCAAATTTTATCTTCCTGGGCTCCATGATTACTTCAGATGGAGACAGCAGCCCTGAAATTAAAAGGCGCCTTCTTCTTGGGAGGAAAGCGATGACAAATCTTGACAGCATCTTGAAAAGCAGAGACATCACCTTGCCAACAAAAGTCCGAATAGTCAAAGCTATGGTTTTTCCTGTCGTGATGTATGGAAGTGAGAGCTGGACCATAAAGAAAGCAGACCGCCGAAGAATTGATGCCTTTGAATTGTGGTGCTGGAGGAGGCTCTTGAGAATCCCCTGGACTGCAAGGAGAACAAACCTATCAGTTCTAAAGGAAATCAACCCTGAATGCTCACTTGAAGGACAGATCCTGAAGCTGAGGCTCCAGTACTTTGGCCATCTCATGAGAAGAAAAGAGTCCTTGGAAAAGACCTTGATGTTAGGAAGGTGTGATGGCAAGAGGAGAAGGGGACGACCAAGGATGAGATGGCTGGACAGTGTCTGCGAAGCAACCAACATGAACCTGACACAACTCCGGGAGGCAGTAGAAGACAGGAGGGCCTGGCGTGCTCTGGTCCATGGGGTCACGAAGAGTCGGACACGACTAAACGACTAAACACATAATAATATAACAATCACACATACACTCTCACAGACCCTCACTATATATCACAGTTCTTATCTCACAATATCTCCAATCCCTAACTCCCTATCTCACAGCTCTATCTGGCCCTATCTGAATCACTCACACCATTCACTCCCCTTATATACAACAGCTCCACCCCTTCTGTCCCACCCTCCGTCACGCCATTGGTAGATGACACACAGCTTCAGCAGTGACGGGCAGGTGATGTCATAGCTGTCTGTAACAAGTGGTATTTGAAGAAAGGACAATCCATTGTTCTACAAATGGCTCTAAAGATATGGGTGGAGGTCAATTCTTTATTCTAAAGAATTTCCGCTAAAATAGGACATCTGGCGACTCTCTACCCTTGGTAAATCAAAGGTTTTACAGTGCATCACTCTTATTAGTCAATCTAGCTTTGCACCTGCATTTTAAATAATAATAATGCATAGTTCCTTGGCCAGGGATTTTGTTTTTCTTCCCATCTGTCTTCTCATCCTAGTTTATGAAGATGCATTAATCTAATTATTAGCTCCATTGTTATATAGAGCATCTTTATTTGTATAGGTTTTCCTCCTTATCAAGCACTTCCAGACCATTAGACACAATCACAGAGACCGTATAATTCAAGACATGATGATCTGCTATTCCAAAGGGTAAATAGACCTTGATATTACTAATATTTACTTTTTCTGACATTCTTTTACATATGGTAATCTGCTGTGCCATACTCTGATTACACTATTTATTAAAATCTAGCCAGTAGTTTTCTGTTTTTCGCTAAATGAAAAACCATTAGACCATTAGAGATGGTCATTATGCCCAGGTCATTGAATATTCTTCTCAAGGTTGCAGAATGTAGCCAGCTGGTTAATCATCAGTCTTTTGTTTTATGCACAATTTTATCCAGGACTTTTTTCACAACTTTATTCACTGTTGGCCCAATCTGGTCTCAGCAAACCAGGCTTTCCTTCATGTTGCCCTAAAAGAGTATAGCTGATATCATGTGATAGTGTGTGCAAAGTGATATTTCTATGCAAAATCTGGGACCATATTTTAGCATATTATTTCTTGTAACTTTGGATAAGCTCAACCAATGGGAAAGAAGACTCAAATTTGTATGTGTACAATAGCATCTATATCTCTAATAGCTTTCAGGTGTGCAAGCACAGCTAATTGCAATTCATGTCTATTCAGAAGACTCAATCCCAGTGCAAAGGCTGTTAAGCCTACAAAACACCATTGCATTATTTGCCATTAAAATTTAAAATACTTTTATAATATCTAAACCAAGCTGTTTAAAGTTTAAATGCCTTTAAGTCACACACTAATCTCTGATCAATGGGAAGAGATAAGGATAAGATCCTTTCTTTGGCTCTGAAGAGCAGCTCTTTCTTACCGCACCATGAGACCATTGCATGGGCTAAGGCTGCAGTAGTCCTTCTTCCTACAAAGCAGCTAATCGCCTAGGCTGCCAGAGAAAATGGGTTAACATTCCTGCTTTCAGCTATCCGTCAGATTAAGTTGCATTAACCAGGGTGGTTCCTCATGATAGTGAAACACTTCAGGTATATTTATAAATCATCCTCTTTTAAAAATGGGGAATAAAAACCTTCAAAAGTACCATATATCTGTTAAAAAATAATACCTGTTCCATGTATGAATCTGGCTTTGTTTCAAACTTCCAACAAAAGAAAAGAGGGAAGCTGGCCTCTTTATGATGCTGGGCTTTTGTGCTCTTTAATTTTGTGATAAAAGCTATCAAACATGATATAAAACATCTAAGGGCTGTATTCCACATACATCACCTTTATCCTCTCCTTTAATCTTTCAAGAGCTGTGGACTTCACGAATAAACGCCAAGTGGAGTCTAAGATGTTTCCCCAAATCCTCTTGACATCTTCAGTTATTAACGAGAGATTCACCCAAGACTTCAAAAAGCTGTCAGTGCAGGTTGAAGGTTAACTGGCCACCCTGTAGATCTAGCCTTATCTCATCCAATGCCTAATCCATGAGGCATCTAAAGCTGCTATGCTTTGGGCAGGGGTGGAGGGAGGGTCTAGCCACTTGTCTGGTCAACAGAAAGCATTTCTCCCATTTTGGCTGAAGATTGTCCCACAAGCAAGGGGAAGAAACCTGTTGAACCCGCCACATGTTGTAGTTGTAAAAGAGGTAGCCATGTTAGTCTGTGCAAGCATTAAAAGTAAAAACAAAATAAAAATAAAAGAACAAATAAAAAAATCAAAAACATTGTGCCACTTTAAAGACTGTTATATTTTAATATGAGCTTTCATGGGTAAAATCCAGTTCCTCAGACATAAGAGAGAGAGAGAGAGATAACATGGCAAATATTTATACATAGCATCAAAATACAGAGATCACAGCTAGTTGGTAAGGATGTCAATGTGATATTTAACAGTGGGTCATAACCTGTTTGGTGTTCAGAGGTGTTCCATTGCAGCTTGTACTGTAAAGGGTATAAGAAACTCTGGCATAGAATAATAATGGTAGAAATTACATGAATGTTAATTATACTAAGGAGACTGGCTTTTTACAGTTGTTAACCACCTTTGATAGTCAGTTCCTTTATTGGAGGTTTTGTAAACAGCCACAATGATGGGGGAATTACCCCAGACAACCACAAGAACAACAGGGTGATGAGTTAAGACTCTCTGGTTATCTTTGAAGTTTTCAAGGTGAATCTGTTAATTAGCAAAATATATCTGGGAGATACAGTACAAGTATCCACATCTTGTTGAACTATATCCTATATCCTCAACTCTCTCAAACATTCTTCATAGAGCTAGGTTCTGAATCTTTTGCCATCTTGGCCACCCTCTTTAGGACACATTTTGACTTATCACTATCCTTCTTAAACTCTGGTGCCCAGAAATGGAAAAAGTGTTCCAAGTTAGTTCTGAACCAAACAGAAACAAGAGGTATTATAATTTTTCTTGATCTGAATACTACATGTTGATGCAGTCTGGAATTACACTTTTAAGTTATGATTATGTTGTGGTCTATTAAGACCTCTAGATCCTTTCACAGGTACAAGCTAGGTATCACCTTTTATGAACCTCAGCCACAAGTACATGACTTTGTGGCGTTATTTAGATGCACTGTAGCATACAAAGCAGTCAAGCCAGAGTTCGTCAAGATACAGCTAGATAAAATGAAACTAGTATGCATTCTACCATTTTTTTAAAAAATTAATGACATTCTTTATATTAAAATATTTTTACTCTTCTGGTTAATACCGTGGCCAACTTTCCCACATAAAACAGTGTGGAACAGAGTTTTGCATCTCTGTGCATGCAGTGGACCATTCATTAAACAGTTCTAGAATATTATGAGTCCATTATACATATGTTTGGATGCACAGTTCACGGTTCACATGATCTGTGATTTAAAAATAAATTGGATTATTATTTACTGGGCTATTAACAATGCATGTTGAATGTGAAATGTTAGGAGTTTTAGATAACCAAGATTTAAATTATAGAATGTCTTTTCCATGTTTGCTTTCTTTATAAATTCTTAAATTTGGTTTGGCAGCACTGAAGATATGTGCTTTGCCCAATTCACTGTGAGAGCTTGCAGTTTCTTTAACTGGTTTCAACAACTGTGGTTAAAAGTGAAGGGAAAATGTTCCTACCGCGATAGTATATACTACACACAGAGGCATCCAATCACAAAGTAAATAAACAGTCTGCATAATGAAAATTTTATAATTGGCAAATTGCAGAGACATGAAAGTGGGCATGATACAATTGGAACACATTCACATTTGAACTTGAAGGGAAGGTTCATTATGGCTCTTGTTTGTTTGTTTTAGCTATATTGTACTGCAGTTAAGGCAGTGACAGCTCTAGTATCAACACCAGTTAGGTAAAATAATGTGAGATCATCCTTATTCCAGAAGCTCAGCTTCCTGTGGAGTTTTATTTTCAAATGCATATAACAATACACCAAGGGGCACAGTCCCATTAGCAATCATGCAGGCAGAGTACCCTGTAATTGTTCCAGAGATCTCTGGCGCATAATATGCAAACTGGATATTCCCCCACAATTGAAAACAAGAGTGCTTAAGTGTGTACAAAGGGATAGTAAATAAGAATGGACTTCGGGCTTAGGGCGAATGAGAAACAGCACGTAGGATGACCATGCAGTGGACCATGCATTAAAAAGTTCCAGAATATTTTGAGTCCATTATACATATGTTTGGATACACAGTTCACAGTTCACATGATCTGTGATTTAAAAATAAATTGGATTATTATTTACTGGGCTATCAACAGTGCATGTTGAATGTGAAATGTTAGGAGTTTTAGATAACCAAGATTTAAATTTGTTTTTGTCTTCTGCCATCACATTCCAAAAAAGAACTTCAGAAATACTAGTTATATGTTTGTTTGAATGAGTGAGAGATACACAGGTCTTCTATTTTCATCCATGTTTCCCTTATTTATTGCTGTTGCTCATCCAAATGTTCTAACAAATAGTTGCTGCTGGAACCAATAAATCTGTGGCCTTTCCTTCCAAAGGTGCAAGCACTCATAATCTCAAAATTAGACCACTGTAATGCACTCTACGTGGGGCTGCCTTTGAGGCTGCTGCAGAAACTTCAGGTGGTGCAGAATGTGGCGGCTAGACTACTTACTGGAGTGAAAAAATACCAGCATATTTCTCCCACTCTGGCTGCATTGCATTGGCTGCCCATCCGCTTCAAAGTGTTGATGCTTACGTACAAAGCCCTAAACGGTTTAGGGCCTCGATACCTGGCGGAACGCCTACTCCCACCAAGATCTACCCGTGTCACTCATGCGAGCCAGGAGGTGAGACTGAGGAGCCTAATGCCAAGGGAGGCCTGGAAGGAAAATACAAGAAATCGGGCCTTCTCGGCGGTGGCTCCTCGCCTCTGGAACAACCTACCTCCTGAGATTCATGTGGCTCCCTCGCTGGGTACCTTTAAAAATCAACTTAAAACATGGATGTTTCGGCAGGCCTTCCCTCCAGTCAATCCCTGATGCCTCTTTTTCCCTTCTATTTGTCTATTCTATTATGTCTATTTTTATGTAAAATTGTTTTATATATATTTATTGTTCTGTTTTATGCTGTTAGCCACCTAGAGTGGTCTTAACCGACCAGATAGGCAGGATATTAAATAAATAAATAAATAAATAAATAAATAAATAAATAAATAAATAAATAAATAAATAAATAAATAAATAAATAAATAAATAAATAAATAAATAAATAAATAAATAAAGGTATGTTATGGAGTTTCTTGTCTGAGATTACAAGATAGAGCTGTCAAACACATCACTGTGGTGTTTTCCTTATATGGAGTTGTTTTGCAACATTTTGGAGATATGCTGTCTGTCTTCCTTTTCATATCTGAATTGCCAAAACAGTCTAGTGGTTTGGACCAATATGGAACTTATCTGAATCTAATTTGGACCAATCTGATCTCTTTCAGATCTGATGTGAATTAACCCATCAGTTCCACAGTTGTACTTGGAATAGTCCAGCTATGCAACTAATAGTAGTACATTGCCTTTGCATGGATCCTGGCCAAAATAAAAATTAAAAAACAAGGTTAGAATAGTAAAGCATGTTATTAATTATCAACTTTGTAAGATCTTTTCCCCTTGTAGGTACTATTCACAGTCCTAGTGTGACTTCTCTGCTGTATTCAGTGGCACAATAGCAAATTTGTTGTTACAAAGGGAGTCCAAGGATGCAAAGAAAAATGAGGGTGAATGCATTGGAGAAGAAGGGCACATGGCCATATGTTGCACATCCCTAGTTTAGATAAATGATGTTTTCGACATTAATTTATAGTTCTGATTCCTCGGATGGTTTCTGTTTTCCTCTCCAACATAAATAACTGTTAAACTGCACTTTTAAAAGTTCTAAGAAAATATAACCTTGCTGTGATCACTCAATTTTAATTGACCAAAATCCTGTCAAGAAAATTGTGCATCTTTGTGATAATAGCATTGGTAGAGGAAGATTGCTGGTAATTAAAGAGTTGCTGCTTCAGTCCTTGAACCTGCCTAACTCACTTGCAATCAGTCTCATTGTGGGCAAGTCAGCTGAGCTCCAGGACTAAAGTAGGAACTCCAACTACCAACAATTTCCCCCTGTGACTGATATCACCCAGGAGGGAGGCTATGCTGATAATTAAAGTGTTTCTGCTTTGGTCCTGGGGGTTGTGTAACGAATCTGCTAATTTTGAGGTAGTTGTGGATGATTCAGACAAGCCCTGAGATTGAAGCAGGAATTCTTTCATTACAGGCAATTTCCTCCCTGCTAGTGACATCTTCACCCTTATGCAGGTGCAATTTACTCAACAGGGTTGTGGTCCCTGAATGCCAAATTGCCTCAAAGTACTGCCGAGTATAGTTAATTGATTAAGTCAACAAATTACTATGTAAGCTTGAACTGCAGGCAACAAAGACATAAAGCTATGTACTTGCTGACAATAATGAGGACCAATCCACTGCCCTTTCAATCCACTCCCAGAAATGGTTGGTTCACTAGCCACTCATAGGACAGTGTGCACAGCCAATATCATTCGTGCTGTGCCAATCATGGAAGTAGCCCATCTGGGGCTTCACCATCTCCCTGTGATGCTGACAGGGAGCAAGTGTCAGCAGCTGAGTGGTCCAAGTCTCCCACTCAGCTGCTGAGTGGTCAGCAGCGCAGGGAGCTGGAGAAGCCCCATCCAGGCCACTTCTGCAACTGGCACAGTGTGAAGGACTATGGCCATCCACTCCACATCATGAGCACTAAGTGGACTGACCGGTTCTGGGGGATTGGTCAAAAGGACTCAGCCAGCTGTGATGGTGATATTTGTATTTTTCACCCACAAGAGACAAATACAAATATTCCCTCTCTAATTTAAATCCATGCTGGGGTAGAATATAGGAGCTCATAATGCTCACCTAACATATCAGGTGAAAACTGTATGCTTCTGAGGATTACATTTCTGACCCTGGAAATGGCAGTCTTGAAGGCATCACTATATTTTCAATAACTATACTGTCACATTTCCCCATTGGCATTATTGCTTGCATCTTACCACAAATCCCTAGCTCACACAGTCATCATGATGATCCACTTAGGAGGCTTAGATGCATGGAAGAGGACTTTTGCACCACATGTCCTAGGAAGTTAAATCAAGCCTCAGGCCACTGGTTCATTTAGTTCAGTATTTTGACTCTGTCCACTGGCAGCAGATGTCTGGAATTCGAGCCCTACTTTGAGATGCCCCGTGGAACTTTTATACCAAAAACATGTGCTTTGTTGAGGCGACATTGTAAACAGCTGCTGCTCATGTAACAGCTTCCTTGATTTAGCTGCCAGTCCTTTCTGTATGAGTGTGTGCACCTAATCACAAAATCAACAACTGTAACCATATGCTGTTTCAGATGGAAAAGAAGGGGCTGCATTATATGCCTTTGGCTTAATGTTTTTTGATAAATGCCTGATTAATGTATGTGCTGCATTTTATAATGCCGTATATTCTCAGTGCTACTGTATTGCATGGAATTTGAAACTTTACCATAGGCAACCACAAAAAAAGATGGCACTTGAAAAATGAACTTACCCCCAAATGCTAAGAATTTCTTCTATCAAGAGTGTAACCAATGAAAGCAAATGAAAAAGATCAAGAAATCATATAACACAAAAATGCAGAAAGCTAGAATACCTTAGTCATATAATGTAAAAAAAGAGCAAGGTGAAATAAATAGTAAGGGTCTGCAAATACCACACACTTCAATCTGGTCCAAATTATTTGTCTTACAAATCTCAACCAAGTTGTTTCAAGCCAATTTGTAGCCTGTCCGATTCCATTTCTATCCCAGTATTTTGAAATATTTGTGCACCTTTGTACTTTTCGACATGATGAAAAAAACATGAAAATGGGGAGAGTAAAAGGTTCTCACCTGGGACAGGGGTGACGTTCAGTGCCATCTGCTACTGCTCAACCTCTGATGCATATGGAAAACTCTCACAGTTTCTTTCTTTACTTCTGTCCTGACTTCTTCCCTTCATCCCTGGGAGTCATGCCATTTAGGTAGCTTAGGTTCTATTCCTAAGCCCACTCAAACCCTATGTGATGGCATAATTTAATACACACAAGCATGCAGTGGAATTGAGATCTGAAATGGCCTAAAAATATCCCTGATTTGTTTCAGATATCAAATAATTGATGAACTTTCTAATATAGGGGATAGGGAGTGCAAAAAGGAGAAGAACATACTGGCTAAGGAATATTGGATGTGACACAATGCCATAGTTCAGAATTGCCACTTCCAAAGCCAGGATCATTATGATGGTGTTCAACCTGAAGAAGAAAAAGAAGGAGAAAAAGAAAATGCTTTTCTATCTGAGTTCCACATATGCTGCAGGGATCTTTTCCAATACATTCCTATCTGACTTCTCAAATTATCCTAGAACAGTGGTTCCCAACCTTGGGTCCCCAGATGTTCTAGGACTACAGCTCCCAGAAATCTTGGCCAGCACAGCTAGTGGTGAAGGCTTCTGAGAGTTTTAGTCCAAGAACATCTGGGGATCCAAAGTTGGAAACCACTGTCCTAGAAGATCCATTTCCATATGCCCTCATTTACTAAGGTATGGACCTTTTCAGGGATTGCTCCCCAGTTATGGAAAACTCTCCCCAGAGAGATCTGCCTGGTGCCTACTCACTTACCAGGAAAAAAATTTCGGATTCTCTCAGGCCTTTGAATTCTCTGTACTTCTACTGCTATGCTGTGTGTTTAAGCAGTTTTACTGCAGATATTTTTCAACCCTTTTTATCTTATGATGCCTATTTTAGCCGATGCTACTTTTACTTGATTGCTCTTTTTTATTCATTCTTTTATGATGCTGCTTCCATCTTTTCAATGATTTATTCCTATTCCCATTGTATAGAGCTATTGGCTATCACAACAGAAACGTAAAATTCTTGAAGGTAACACCTGAGACCCAGATTTAAGTTCTTCAAATTCCCACACTGGTAAATAGATAGATTTTATCACAAATTCATCTTTTTTACTTCACCTTTTGCATAAGATGAGCTATGTTCAGAGTGTATCAGGCTGTTGGGGCATGTGGTTCATTTTCTTTTTCTTTCAAGAACTCCTTTTTAAAAAAATCATCATGGTGGTTGTATGAAAGATTTTTGGAAAATGTGAAACAAATTTAGTCACTAAGAGAAAAAGGAAACATTCTGGGTTGATTAAATGTGCAATAGTTCATTTACAATAGTACATAGAAATAGTACATTCCTTCCATTCGTTACAAGCAAGGTTTCCCTTTGTAGGTCGATTTTCGTATAAATGTCATCCTTTAACTTGCTTAACTTCTAACTAGCTCTCCAAAACTAGGTCAATGGTCAGGGTTGGATATAATTTTTCTTCTGTTATAGTTTCTGCTCTCTGGAGAATCACTTCTTTCACTGGAGATGCATACCTCTAAACACTCCTGTTAAGAGTGGATATTTAAAACCAGGAGGTAGAGATGGAGAGACAAGAGCTCCTTTTATGTTTCAACACAACAATTTACAATAAATGCACATGTTTTTGGTGGAGGGAGGAGAAAATGTCAAAAAGGTGGTTAAACCATGAACTGGATACATTGAGCTGTGCATTTGAAAGACTCGAGTTTTGATCCCCCAAAGGAGCAGATATGGCATAGTGTCGCTGCCAGATGTAATAAACTGATATTGACTAATTGATTGATTTAACATCCCAGTGCTGGCATTCAGCAGCTCACGACATGATTAGAAAACAGATACAGTGCATAACAAATTTAAATTGGAGTGTGTAAAAGCATCCCAACCCAGTCCATGCCCAAGTAAAGGCACAGATCAGAGCAAACCCAATCTGAGTCCTTTTGAAGATACTAGAACAGCAGGCCAGCCTGCTTGGCTCAGTGGAAGTACTACATGTGAATCCTAGTTTGGTTGTCTCTTTCCTCTCTGTGCACATGTGCAGTATATAGGAATAGGAACATCCACTTTTTCCAGAACTCTGACTTTCACCTTGGCTCTGTCATTGCTGGCATCTTTACTCTGTGCCTCATCAAATGGAATGAGCTTGAGCCAAAACAGCAAAACACAAGATGGTCCTGGTGGTGGTCTTCACAGTGAACAACTAGTCAATGACGTGTAAATGGGCAGGAGGAAGGGTTGTGGGTGGAACTGATTTGGATTTCTTACGTGGAATAAAAGGAAGTGGTCCAACATGCACTCCAGAGTTTAAGCTGATTTCAGTAGGCTTAAAGAAATGAAGGGTCATGTTCCTTGGTCGGATACTCAGAGAGAAGGGAGTAAAAGCTGGATAGGAATTTCTTAAACGTGACACACTGAAGCCACAATCACAAAAAAAACTCCTATGAAAAAGGGAATTTCGGGGCTGCCCTAAAGAAACTAGTGTGGCTGTATCAGCAAGTTTCAGATGAGCTAAGGTTAAAAGGGGACATGTATAGGAAATGGAAGTCAGGGCAAATCATCAAGGAGGGGTGCAACTGAGAAGCTAATATGTGTGGGAAGAAGAACTAAAGCCCAGGATAGTTCAAGCTTCCAAAATGGGGTAAACATAACAAAAATGGATTTTTCAGTTATGTTCAGAGCAAGATGAAGGACAAGAAAGTGGTAGGCCTGCTGCATGGAGAGGACAGAGAAATGCAGGTGGGAGTCACAGGGAAGGCAGAATTGTTCAGCAGCTCCAATCTTCTCCCAAAAGGAAAATATATAGTGCTCAGCCTAGAACAAGGAGACTGAAGAAGGCAGTGAGGGGCTGCTGTGGCATGAAAAGTATATGACAATATATCAATACTTTAAGTAAATTCAAGTCTCCAGAGCCAGATGAATGGCAACCAACAGCATTTAAGGAACTTGCAGATATAGTCAAAATGTGTATATATTGTCCATGATCAAGTCGATTCTGACTTCTGACAACCCTTTTTCAAGGCTTTCCAGGTAGATTATACTCAGAAGTGATTTATCACTTCCTTCCTCTGGGGGGCATCCTGGGGCGGTGCAGATTGCCCAAGGCCACACAGGCTGACTCTTATCACAGAAGGCATAGTGGGGAATCAAATTCTCTGCAGCCAGATACCTAAACCACTGACCTATCTAGCCAGCTGTAGTCACAATCTCTCTGTATAATTTCTGAGCATTCTTGGAGAACAGGTGAGTTCTCCAATGACTGAAGATGAACAATTGTGTGGTGCAATTCCGTTTCAGTAAGCCTGTGACATGTTCACCGTGTTGACCATGTTATCCTAGTGGGTAGGCTGGTAAAATGGAGTGACCGTACTCCAGCATTCTAGCATGGAGAGCAGGAGATATCCAAGTAACATCTACAGTACAATGTGCACATGCTTGCTTGTCTACTGTGCTGGATGATTCTATGGTCTACTGAGTACCACCTGTACATAGGACTGGGCTCTCACCATGCTGTGAGTCGCCATGTTGTGCAACCTCCAGTCTCCCTCCTTCACCACTTCAGACATGGATTACCTATGCAAAGAGAAGGGAATAAAAGCGAAGATATTTCAGGGCTGAGGATTGCTCTTTGGGGGAAGCCTCTTAACAGGGACTTGAGAGTGAGGGTCAGAAACCCTATTTAAGACAGTAGGATGGTGGAGGCATTTTTCTTTAAAAAGAAATAAAAGAGGGAGGGTAATGAAACGAGGCTAGGAGCAGCCTTTGCTCCTAGACCAGAGGTCTCCAACCTTGGGCCTCCAGATGTTCTTGGACTTCAGCTCCCAGAAATCCTGACCAGCAGAGGTGGTGGTTAAGGCTTCTGGGAGTTGTAGTCCAAGAACATCTGGAGGCCCAAGGTTGGGGACTACTGTCCTAGACTCAATAAAAGTAAAAGCCTTGTCAAAACCTTACTGAAACAGAGGGGTAGGGGAAAACAGAATGGGAAGGCAACTATGCTGTCTTGGGGTGAGATGAAGAAACAAGGTTTTGGTTACCCACTATGTCAAACCACCTGGATCACCCTGATGGCAGGCCCTCTGGACTGAGCACACTGCTACTACATGTCAAGTTAATAGCAAACATCCAGGACATGATCCTGGATGAAGATGCTTATCTGACTTGCATTGCAAGACCTGGCTGAATAAAGCTGGAAGATGTAGCTTCTCTTAGCATCTCTTCTCTTCCATCCTTCTCACCAGGTGACCAATCCCACAATTGGGTCTGAGCGTGTAGTATACCTGACGGCGGGTGACTGAGACAAAATAAAGGGTTCTAGATAAGCAAACGCAAAAAAAATAAAACAAAACCCAATTGCTGTACTGTGCTGCATCAAGAAATGTGTAATGTTCAGATCAGGAAAAGTAATAATATCACTCTATTCTGCTTTAGTTGGACCTCACTGGGAACACTATGCCCTGTTTTAGGCAAAACCATTTAAGGAGGACACTAATAATCTGAACTGTGTCCAGAGGAGGATGACCAAGATGGTCGAAGGTCTGGAAACTACATAAGTTCTATAAAGAATGGGTGAGGGAGATGGGCACATTTAGCCTAGACAAGAAAAAAACCAAGGGGTGATAACAATAGCCATCTGCTAATCATTAAGAGGCTGTCATATGGAAAATGGAGCAAGCTTGTTTTTTGCATCTCCAGAGGACAGAATCCAAATTAATGGAGTAAAACCCATAGATTCAAATTACAAATTAAAAGAGATTCTGCCAAAGCTTCAGGAAGAAATTCCTGACTGTAAGACATGTTCAGCTGTTGAATGGGCTTCTTTAGAAGGTGGTGGTCTCACCTTCACTGGGCATTCTTAAAGCAGTTGGATGATCATGTCTGCCTTTCCTGCTTTGACTGGGATAGGCCTAATTGACCCTTGGAATGCCTTCCAGTTCTACCATTCTGATTCAGTAAAAATTTATTTATTTATTTATTTATTTATTTATTTATTTATTTATTTATTTATTTATTTATTTATTTATTTATTTATTTATTTATTTATTTATTTATTTATTTTATTTATATCCCGCCTATCTGGTTGGGTGAGGACCACTCTAGGTGGCTAACAATCATATATGGAGTGGTGGTGGTCAAGACAATTCAGAATGTGAGCATTTGTTTGCTTGCTTGCTTGTTATATTGATATCCCCCTTTCTTCCCATGATTTCAAGGTGCCTTGCATGGGTTCTTGTCTTCCTCCCTTTATCCTCACAGAAATTCTGTAAGATTAATCAAGCTGAGGGACTGTGATTTTCTCAGGCTTGTGCAATGTATTTAATGACCAAGTGGAGATATGAAGCCAGGTCTCCTGAGTCCTAGTCACACACTTTAACTACTACTCTACACTGTCTGTCCTTTGCATGCCTAAATTCAACTTATACAATACCAGCCATTCAGGGCATTCTTAGAGCCGTGGGAATAAGACCCCAGTTGGCTGCTGCCGGATGTCTGAAACTCTTACTCAGCAGAAATATACTTCCCCGTCATCAATGGTTTTGAGAAGCATAGAGAGAGAGGGAAAACCCTGTGAAATGTGAAAGGTTAGCATGACTGCTGGGACAACAGTGGGGAGCAGAGTGGGAAGAGACATGTTTCAGTACAAAGCAGGACAACAGCATGGATAAGTTTCTGTGTGTCTCCAACTCATTACCGTAATGATAAATCAACATGATTTGTTTGCATGCAGTGTTAAATTGTTTGTAAAGTGCTTAAGAATTGAGAAATTCTATAATTGGTCTTATATTATTATTATGATTCAGTAAAGCATCTGGTCTGAATGAGCAATGGCAGATTTTAAGCCTTCCCCCCCCCCACGTCTGTGGGTAAAAATAAAACATTTTCTTTATAAGCTTTGACTTTATAGTGTGTAAATAAGTCGTTCCAGATTACATCTTCTCCCTTTCCTTTCTCTCCCTCTTTCTCTCTTTTCTCTTTTTGTTTAGAACGTAAGTGCCATTTCAATCCAGATGGCTGCTATGGGAGAGCAGCTTTATATCAATCTGTGTGATAAGCCACTTTTGTACAGTAGCTTACCACAAAGAGTGGGCCATTTTCTCTCTGCCATTACAAATTCCCTTCCACCCACTCAACCAAAACATTCTGGGATTGTGAGCTACTTCCTTGGGAACTGTGTTGAGACAGATGGTCACATGGCAGCTGTAATGTATACTCCAAGGCAGAATGTCTTGTGGATTTCTGCACAGGCAAATTGGTTGGCAGAATGTTGAATGGCCCCATAAATATCCTTTTCCTGCTCTACCACCTCCTCTCAGTTCTGCCGCAGCTGAACCCCACAAATCAAAGTGGCACCATTTTAGGGCCATCTGAAGTGACTTCACTCAGAAGGTGTTCTAAGAAACAACACCCGTTTATTCATGTAGTACATCTTTTATCTTTGTTTCTGTTTATTATACTGTACAGTGCAGATTTTAGTAACTTTCATGAAACTAAAGGCTGATCTTCAGATAAGGTAAATGAGTAGATGCTTCAAAAATGCCTCATATCCACAACTCGCAGATAATGAATGAAATATAAACATTATCATCACATGAAGGTAAATAAATTCATAATCACATATTGTTCTCTGAACATTTATTTATTATATATTTGTTTTATTATTTCTGCAATTCCTTATTCCTGTTCAGTCTTCATTTCAAATATACCAAGATAGATAACATCATTAAACTGTTTCAATTATCTATCTATCTATCTATCTATCTATCTATCTATCTATCTATCTATCTATCTATCTATCTATCTATCTATCTATCTATCTATCTATCTATCTATCTATCTATCTATCTATCTATCTATCTATCTATCTGTCTGTCTGTCTGTCTGTCTGTCTGTCTGTCCGTCCGTCCCTCCGTCCCTCCGTCCCTCCCTCCGTCCCTCCGTCCGTCCGTCCCTCCCTCCGTCCGTCCGTCTGTGTATCTATCTAGCTATCATCTATCTATCATCTATCTATCGAGAAGCAGGGATTATAAGACAGAATGAAAGAAAGAGACAAATTTTAAACTCTGATAGAAAAAGAAAGCAGTTAATTCATGGATTAATCTATGGACATTTTACTGATATTTAGTGGACATGCTGGATATGCCACCATATTCTGTTCATTTTCAATATTTGATACCTAATCATTGATACTTATGCAATTCAACAGTTGAAACATAATGATGTTTACCAGAGGTGTGTGGAAGCCTCCCAACATGTTCTGTACTTGAATAAACAGCATAGAGATTTGAGCCAAACTACCCTTTTCCCATTCCAACCTGCTGTCTCCTCAGGATTGTGAGATTATCTGAGTTTTCCAGATTGCCATTTAAAAGAGAGAGAGAGAATCCCAGAAATGAGAAGAAATTTCAGTGGCTATGACATGGGGGAGGGCTTATGTAACCTATCTACTCAAAGCCCATACAACAATCGTGCACACTGAGTCTGAATAATGTAATAATAATAGAATAAAGTTTAATGAACAAAATTGAGTGAGAGAGCAATAGAAAAGAAGATTCTTCAAGAACCCTAAAAGGAAATCGATACAGCAATGTGAGTATCCCCTTGCGAGTACCCACTCTAGTACCCAATGCAAGTACTCACAACATCTTTGTGAAATGACTGGTGTAGTGGCTGAAAGGGGATATATATACTACACATTGACCCCAGTCTGAATCTTCCCTAGGACCTTAGTGATTTGAGTGCTCAGGGCAGATCTCAGGTTTCACTGGGCATGGATTCAGTTATTACTCACCTTCTTTTTTTGGCACTCATAACAATCACAGGAACACCCTTAATTCAGTCCAGTTTTGCCTAAACCACCCACCAGGTGTGTGAGCACTAAGATTCTTGGAGCTGAGGTCTTTAAAAAGTAATGTTTCCAAGTCAGAGACTGGATTGAAATGTACGTGAATGTAGTCCAAAGCACAACAGAGGCACAGATCGATGTTTAAAAATGCAACCAGATATTTGTTTTTGTGTACAAGCCAATAAAGATTGCACACAATGTGTACATGTATATTATATTACTATATGAAGTCTGTGGGATTTTTGTTAACTTGTACATCACTCAGAGCAGTGTGTCCACTAGTGGGGCAGTATATAAATCAAATAAATAAATACAGGTAAATAATGTCAATATTGAAGAAAGGGAAGGCATCAGCAGACTGTGCACACTGTTACATTGTATAAAAACTTTGTTTGTCTCCCTGTCTGTCTGTCTGTTTGCATTGGTAAGCAGTAACAGAGTATTCCAAATCTTCAGTTTAATTTTGAAAACAAAAAACCAGGTAATACAATACAATCTGTGTGGAATGAAGAAGAAGTGAAGAAAAACTTTCCAGTCCTCATTTATCTGAGTGATATCTGCTGCTTCTCATTTTTCTTGCAGCTACCTTGTTCCTGTCTCCAATGAAGCTGCCACAGAATTGCCCAGGGTCCTCTCTCTCCATCACCTTTTTTAACTTCTGTAAACTCTGGCGCATTGGCTGTGTGGAGAGATCGAGGTTTCACAGATAAGAAGAAACAAGAGCATAACTCGGTATCTAGCCGGCATAAAAGCTGTGGTGGGCAGGCCCCCTGAGAGTAAATGCTTGCTATTTATTCCTTTTGGACATTGTGGAAGCAAGAAACTATCAGTGCCTCAAATGGACAGACTTCAACCAAGGAACTGTCAAGTCATATTATTACTGATAGTGGTTGAAGGGGCTGAACTCTGTTTAACGTTTTTTTAGCCCTTTCATCCAAGTGCCATGAGCAATTGCACCTGAGTTTTTGTTACTTCAATTCCACTTTGTGTTAGAACAGGAAAGAAGGCCAAATCTCAAGTGAAGAATCACCCAAAATATCCAGAATCACTAATACTCCACAAACATACAGAAGTACAGGTGTTGTTTGGACATGTATTTCACAACACTAGTATGATCAATTCCCAGTTAATGTGTTGGGACAGGATGCAAACCTTAGTCACAGTCATGACTGGAGATGCATCATGAAAGCAGTATGCTCCAACAACAACAATACATTCACTCATATCTATTTATTAGAGAACTTAACCGCCATTAGGACAATGCACTCTTAGCTGCAACTTTTGATTGATTGGTCAATGTATCTGATTTTTGCCTTGCTGTTCTTTCAAAAATAGGAGTAAAGATTGTTCAATAGGGAAAAATTCTTTGGGCTGCATTGCTCATATTCCTATGTGTAAGAAATGGGAAGACCGGGTGACCTATGGATGGGTATTTGGGAAGAATGGGAATCAGGTATGGCAGGGAGGGAATAGATGGAACTTACTGGTCAAGGTGCCAGATGGCCTGAGAAGACACAATGTCCAGTTGAAGGAGTTCATAATGCACCTATAATAGTGCAGTGAGTGTTGTGCCATTTTGCAACTGCACATTGCATTAAAATGTTCTCCCAACCTACACAATGCACAAAAATGTTGCTCCAACCAAATACAGTCTGATATGAGAGAGCTCAGTAGAAACAAACTCCATGCTTACACATATTGCAGTCCAAACCCGTGCAAGTATTGCCAGCAGTAATCATAGTGAATTTACATTTGATCCCATGTGGTGGATTGAGCCAAATCAACACTGATCAGTAAAATATACCTGCTCCAGATAGTCAAGGAAAGCAGTCAGATTGATCTAAAGTTGGCAGGAGGTGACAGACAAAGCAATACAAAAAAGGCTGGGAAGAAATTCCTCTAGCTGAAGCCATGTCAATTAAATGACAGATTTATTGCAATGGCTTGACAAAGAGAATGGGTGGAGAGCTTCTTGAGCTGAAACTCAAGGCTCGGTCAGACAGCATTTGTCCCTCTGTTTGGGCCACTGCAAGGACGAGTTGATTTGCTCTTTTTCCTGGTCATTACACAACATAATCGCTGGAGCAAACTAAACCATCCCTAGGACCAGTCAAGAAGCTGGCATTTATTGACCAGTCCTTTAAGAGAAACCAAAGAAATATTATTTTTTTAAGTGACACAGCACCTCAGTGATAGTTTTATAGAAACTTGAAAGAAATTTCACTTCCCCTGCCCCTCCAGCAAGAAGCAGAGGAAGATGTACAATTTGCTGATATCCTGAAGTGGCTTGCTTATTAAGCCACTTCACAATATTGGAAGGAACCAGATCAAACAGGGTCACTTGAGCTCTGATATGCCATTTGGATGTGAGATCATGCCAAATGGCACATCGTGCCTCCATCCAGTCCTAAGCACCCCTATTTAACCTGCTCTAGCCAGGGCAGATGAATCCACAGTTCAAGATGAAAGAAATGGAGGGGGAGAAATGTTTACCATTTGGCCAATTTAAAAATATCTTGGCTAGGATTGTTAAGATACCTGATTTCATTCCTCTTTGAGAAAGAGGCACTTTCTAATTTGTGTGCATTTAAATCAATTTGCGCATTAAAATACAGGAAATTGCTGCATGAAATAAGGTCAGATGTTATTTTCAAACTGCTTTTATTCAGCCATGGAATCAGCAAGAGTGTGACCAAGCTATTAAGAACTAACCAGAGTTCTTGCACCCCTAAATAGAAAGTCGTTATTCTCCTCCCTTTGGGCTGGCCTTCACAAGGCAGGCAATGTAGCCTACCTCCCAGTTCACTAGCACTTCCTCTGCCCAAAATGCAGGCCCCCGGGGGATGAAAAAGCAAGCAGAAATCAGGAATGATAAAGAGAATGTAGTACAAATTAGCCATTATTACTGTACTCTAGCAGAGTAATGCATCAATAGTAATTTACTTTAGCATATTTAGCCATGTCCTCTTGTAGCCTGAAAACTGGTTGAAGAACAAGAAAGAGAGGCTAGTAATAAATGGTGAGCTTTTACAGTGAAAGGCTATGAAGAATGGGATCCCTCATGAATCTGTACTGAGGCTGAAGTTTTTTAAACCTATCCATAAATGATGTAGAGTTAGGAGTGAGTAATGAGGTGGAATGTTCACTAATGATACTAAATTGTTAGGAACAAAAATGAATTGTGAAGAGCTCAAAGGGGATCTTCCCAAACGAGAGGAATGGACATGAAGACAGAATGTGAGATTCAGTCAAACCAAGTACCAAGTCGTGCATATTGGGGTAAAAATATCTGACTTTACACATATACTGGTGAGATCTGAGCTGGCATTGATTGACCCAGAAAAGCATCTTTGGGTTGTGGTAAGCAGCTGATAGAAAATGTCAGCTCCACAGGGTGGGTTGGCAAATTCCATGTCTGATACAGTTAGACAAGAGAATGAAAATGAAACGACTAATAGCATATGGTCTGTGTACAAATCCATACCACAGCCAGAATGCTGTTTATAGCTCTAGTCCCCGCACTTTAAATAAAAAGATGATTCTGGGAAATTATAGAAAGGGGAAACCAACATGACAGGGGCTGGAGCAATGTCCTATGAGGTAAGATCACAGAATTGTGAATTGTTTAGCTTAGAAAAAAAAGGTGAATAAGATGAGTGTGGTATGGATAAACTTGTTACACAAATATTTTTGTCATTCTCTTATAATGAACTGGGAAACATCCACTGAATCTGAACAATGATTCAGGGCTGCTAAAGGGGAATACTTCTTCACATACCACATACGAAGTTAATCTATGTAATTCACTGGCACAAAATATAGTGATGGCTGCCAAACTGTATGACTTTTTAAAATGATAAAATAAATTAGCCGGAAGTTAAGGCTATGATTATGCATCACCTCCAGCAGCAGAGGTAGTAGGACTCTGGGCATCAATTTTTTGGGAATGGAAGACAGAAGGATCTATGCCCTGGCGGTGAGTTTCCCACAATCAGCAAGCTGGCCATGGTGTGAACAACCCAGGGACAGTTCTTCTGAATTTTTTAAAGTACTTTGTGTAATGGCTGCTAACTCAGTCCAGACCACCACCAACACCCCCTCCCCAAAAGGAAAACTGTAAATGCACTTAATATTGAAGAGGGAGGACAGCATCCCTTGCAAATCCATAAAATGGTTCAATTACTGAAATTATATTTATATAGTAGTAGATATAAAAGATGACTTCTGAAAAAGTTCAGCTATGTGTAAAATGTCAAGACTTTGAGATGAACAGGTTACATTTTTGTAAAGTGCCCAGCAGTTCTCTTATTAATTCTTTCAAAAAAAAATTATAGGATTCTTAAAGATGTTGTACCTCTTACTTTTTTTGGCTCCAAATAAGAAGATAATGTCTTAGTCTGTATTTCACAAGAGCACTGGAATTTAAAATAAACTTCCCCAAAGGTACAAAAAAAGAGACTATTACAGATACAGATTTATTTCTACCTAATAAAGTTTTAATTAGCACTTACATTTTTGCATTCCTGCAGGTTGTAACAGACATAAAATTATAACATTGAAGCCTGGACTGCTGCTGAGTCATTAAAAATTTCTCAGTACTTTTTCTGCTTATCAAGAGGATATTCTTGGTATGCTTTTCTAGATCTCATCAGCCTTGTTCTTAGCTTCAGGGCACAGAAAATAGCATAGATTCTTTTGACAAGCAACTGAATGTTTATATCAATCACAGGAAGCGTTGTGGCATTTAATGTCATGTTAATAACCAAATATATCTCTCTTATTTTATCAGGACACAAAATGATGGCCTATCATTCATTACAGCTTTCCTCCAAAGCTCCAAATCAGGTCTGCATCTAAAACATATGCAATGGATACTTTGCAGACATGAAAATGAATCTTGTGCAGTGCTTCCCAATCTTGGGTGAGCAAGGTCTTCTTGGATTGCAATTCCCAGAAATCCTGGCCAGCACAGCTAGTGGTGAAGGCTTCTGGGAGTTTCAGCTCAAGAACATCTGGGGGCCCAAGGTTGGGAACAACTGACCTAGCTGGGTTCAGGTAATATGCCAGAATCTGTGTAGCGCTAAAGGGGTGATGGAGGTGGTGGAGGAGGTGTCTATGAGCCCATAATGGCAATCTCCAAGGCCTCCTTGAAGGTGGGCAGTGAGGCTGAACATGCTTCCAGTACTTCTGTAATTAAGAGATAAGACAAAATACAGCTCCCAGTCACTGAAGTGTGTAAACACATTCAGCCAAATGCACTTACAGGCTCTTTCTGCAGACCTTCACATTAAGCATGCAGTCTCCCTGGGGTGAGTAGGGGGAGCTCATATGGTATCAGCCTTCCATGGGTTCAGCACAAAGCCTATGATATTGAAAAACAAATGCAAATTTAGCAGATTTTGAGTGTGCAGTGATATTTCTGTAGCCCTAGGACTCTTCAAGTTAACCCTTCTTTGTCTAGAATAACAATCCCTTCTATTTTAGAAATGGAAAATTTAAAAAAAAATCCTGAACATTGGACAAAGGGAAATTGATAGGTCCATCCCATTCCTGTTATATCGCTTTGTGATTTTGTTGATCATAAATTCACATTTCCAGAAGACCCATGCTGCTCCACAACTTTCCCCCCCTTAAACCACATAAAATTCAAGCAACTACCAAGTAGATGTTCCAGGCTCAATGTGCATATGTGGACACAGATACACACATATCTACATCCACCCACAGGTGCACACCCACATCATTAGATACATGTAAATCTTAATGATGGAAACTTTGCATCTTCACAGGTGTTGCCATGGCAGCAATAATATCTGCAGTCTGGGCACCGTTAGAAAAATAACAGTTTTCAATTTAGTGTGCTCAGAACATATCTGTGTGTGACATGGGTACCCTACTAATTTAACCAGTCCACCTGCAGGAGGCTTAATAAGGTAATGATAGAGAAACATGAGTAGTTAAAGCAGCGCTCTTCAGCGTATGGACTGCCATCCATTATGCACTGCTGCTGACTTTTAATTATTTGATGTCATTCAAACGAAGAATCCTGAAACTCTGCAGCCGGTATCCTGCTCAAGGTTTATGGGAGCAAAACTCCAACTACAGAAACTGCTGCAGGGATCTGACGCGGTGCTGTGTGCTTTGTCACATCCTCCTTATCAGATTGTTGCAGCACCTTCTGCAGTTTCTTTTTCCTATGCAGTGAACAGGACACTTGTGAAAAGCAGCTCTGACCATTGCCTTGTGTTGGAATGAGAAGTGGTCAACTGATTTTAAAAAGGAGTCAGCTTCTGGGACTTTTTCTCTTGCTTGCTGTCACTTTGTGAATGGCCGTTTATGACGTTGTCAACATTCAGGCTGCCTTTTCTATGTAAAGTTTGCCATCCGTTTTCCTACTGGCAACATGGGCATGATATTGTGCAGCAATATTGGGCCATTTCCTGGTGTTCTGAATGGTGGTTCACAAGCAAAATATCCCACATTCATATACCAGAGGGTTTTTTTAAGAATTGAATTTCCTGTTTTATTTTTAAAAGAAGCAGCAGCAGCTGAAGTATACATATTGTAAACTACACACACATTCCAACAGGAACCTCTCTCATGTGCTAGAGCAGCAGTCCCCAACCTTTTTGGGACGGCAGACTGGTGGGAGGAGGGGGCTCTGTGGGGGGGGGCACCACCGTGCTCACGCTGGGGGCATGTTGCGCTTGTGGGGGGGCGTGTTGCGCTTGCGGGGACGTGTCACGCTCAAGCAGGGGGAGTATCAAACTCGTGGGGGGCATGTCACACTTTTAAATTCTCAGTTTGACTAATGTTGCCATGCTCACTCCACAGACTAGAATGCAGACTAGAAATCTCCAATTTCCAAACCCTCTCCTTGGCTAGGAAGGCTGAGGGGGGGGGGAAGCTATATTTAAGCAAAAGTTCTACAGAAATGTTGCTTGCACATTTTTCCAAAATATTTCTCCTCATGTTCTGAAATTAAAAAACCAGGTGGATAGCTAAGAGTTAGCAAAAATTGTCACTGGAAACCAAGGTCAAAATCACCCAGAGTATGTGAAAGAAAGATAGTGACGGAAGACAGGGTAAAAAATCAATTCATTTGAAATGTGGTGTTGAAGGAGAACCTTGCCGATATCCCAGACCACCAGAAAGGCAGAAAATTGGGTGCTTAATCAAATCAAACCTGAACATTCACTTGAACAAAAATGAATTGATTGAACCTATCCTATCATGCACATATAACGAAAATACAGAACTGACCAGAAAAGAGAATATTGCTGCAAGGAGGGAAGGGAATAGGAAAAGAGGAAGACCTAACATAAGACAGATTGCCTCTCTAAAGGAAGCCATAGCTGTCACAATCACCTATCCCTAAAGAGATAATGATCTTGGCCAGGGGGTCACTGTGGATACAAAACTACCACCTTTAGTCCCTGAAGTAGGTCCTTTAGGGCCTAAAGTTTAGGCCTCAGAAGTGTGTAGCACATGACCCATGGACAAGCCCAACCTGAAAGAGAACTCTTGCCTGCTTACAAGGCAGTAAACCATTGACTATGTGCTTCCTTTAACAGCACAACAGCCTGGCCAGGTAGGCCCTCTCGATTTTCAGTAGCAATTAGTGACCTTCTCAAATCCTCACTGGATTTAGGTGTAATCCTGCTCTTCAAGAGACCAGTCCTCTTTTGAAGAATTATATTTGTTTTTATTAAGAAAATTAAGTAGTTTCATTAGAATACAGTTGTTGCATTAAAATGCTTAAGCATTAGGCATATCCAGCAGTTACAATTGTTAAAATAAGCTTATTATTTCTAAATAAAATAATAACAGGTAAAACTAAGCTAAGTAATCATTTTTTTTCTCTCCCTACATGTTAGCATTGAAAGAAGCTGGACTATTTCTCCCCCCTCTTCTCCTTCAAAAAACAAACCTCTCACATTCCACAACATCCACCAAGGAACAAAGAACATCAATCACATATATGAACAACCATTTTCTACATGTCTCTAGACCACCTTCATGACACTTTTTATTTATTTATTTATTTATTTATTTATTTATTTATTTATTTATTTATTTATTTATTTATTTATTTATTTAACTTATATGTCACCCACACTACCCAAAGGTCTGTGGGCAGCTTGCAACATTTAAAATACAATAAAAAGGCAAAACAATTAAAAGGCAGTTAAACTATATACTCTAAAAATTGCCATCAGGACCCACAGCTGATATTATTTCCATTAAAATCCTTCTGGAACAGGAAGGTTTTGACTGGCACCGAAATGTTCATCAGTGTCAGCGCCAGACAAATCTCAGTCGGGAGGGCATTCCATAGTCTGGGGGAAGCTGCCGAAAAAGCCCTTTGGCTACAAGCCATCCCTCTTACCTCCTTGAGGGATGGCTCTTTCAAAAGGGCCCCCTGGCTAGATCTTAACTGCCAGGTAGGTTCATATGGAAGGAGATGTTACCAGTGCGTATGTAACTGTCAGGAGACTCTGCTCGTCCAGGTGGGGCCGTAGCTGGTATAATTTCCACAGCTCAGGGAAGGCACCTCTGGCCACTGAGTCCACCTGAGCTTCCAGTGTTACACTGGGGTCCAGGAGCACCCCCAAGCTGCGGACCCTGTCCCTTAGGGGGAGTGTAACCCCATTCAGGGCAGGGAAACACTGCTAAGCTGTTAACCAATTAAGGGCAAGTGGGTGTAACACAGTTCTCTGCCCACATTTCACTTGAGAAGATCCAATGTCCAGGTGACATATCTTTCCCCAATTAAGTGGTATGCTCTGTTTTGTCTTCTCTGGGCCTCCGCGACCTTGCTTCCTTATCTTCATGCCTGGCAGTAGCATTCTAACAACAATCTCATGAGTACATTTCAGTGTTTTCAAATCCAACTTACACAGAACTTAATAGACTCAATCTTTGTCCCAGTTGCCTCCTATTTCCTCATAATAGCTATTAGGATGCAAGAATTTAGCAGAGATTATTTAAAAAGACAATATTACTAGGAAGGTGGAGGCAGTAGGAAGAGGAAACAACTCAACATGAAGTGTGTGGGTTCACAAGATCTAGGCAGAGCTGTTAATGATATGACATTTTGCATGTCATTAACTCATATAGTCACCACACATCAAAAGTGACTTGTTGGCACATAAAATCTTTGGGGGGTTTTCTCGATTATCAGACAATTGAAACTACTACTGGATATAGGCACCAAAGCTCTGCTAACATCGAGTTAGACTATTCCTAGCCTCCCCCCACAAACACGCACACACACATACAAAATAAAAAATAAAACCAGTAATTTCACAGCTTAAATGAGTGAGCTTCTGAATATTTGTTCTCTATTATTTTTAAAATATCTTTTTAAACATTTTTACAACCAGACATACAATCACTTTGCCAATACCAATGCCTGTTTGGTCAGGAAAGAGTCAGCTAATTAAGTACTGAACTGACAAGACTCAGAAGTTTAGATTGCCCAGACTGGGAGCTGATTTCCCCTTTAAAGACTTGTGTCAAGAACCTGGTCTCAGAAATCCTGAGAGAATGTTTACTGAAACCACTCAGGGTTCAGACACTCAGGGTGCTTTTGTAATACAGAAATATTTCGAATATGCCTTAAATATGCTAATTCCCTGGAAACACATAGCAAAATGTCCCTTTCTGGAGCACTGTCACTTCATGACTTTATTTAAAGCAAGCCTGAGTGCTGTTGGGTTTTTGCTTTGTTTGGTTTTTTGACTAATTAAAGAACATCTGTCTTTTGACTTTCTGTGACTTTTCATTGCCCTCCAAATGTTTCCCTTCCCAGCCCAAAAAACTGGGAACATTACTCTGCAATGCTCTTGCTGCTAAGCCTGTTCCACCACACTCAGTGTTCTAACAAACTGATTGTTTTTCCCTTTTGAAAGACCTTTTTTGAGGAATCATATCTCAGCCCCTGTAGCTTGGATTCTTTTTAAATTTAAAAAAATACAGGCAAGATAATTAAGATTGGTATTTTCAGTTTGTGAGAGCTATTTTAAATCTGGGAACATTTAGGGTCACTTTTTTTCTGCCCCGTGTGTGGGTGTAAAACAGTTTTACTTTTTAAAAGTCATAGCTTGAAAACCCTTTGCCTAGATTCCTCTTATTTTGGCACAGATCAAGAGCAGACCGTCTGTTGCATTTGTACCAAGTCTGGTCAGAAGTTAACTTTCAAAGTTATAATTGTTTGTGTTCCCTCCATCTTTAGAATTACCTTGTAGGATGTTGATTTCCTCTGCTGCACAATAACATAGCTGCACGGCTGTGCAACTATAATTTTTAGACAAAAATAATAAGCATTTACTTACTTTTGAGGCATGAAAAGTAAAGTGAAGTGAAGAAAAATGCTTTAGAAGTTGTACTATCAAATAACTACTTTGGGCAACTTTCTGTCAATAAATACAACCAATTAGTTTTCAGAGTAACATTCTATTTTCTCAGAGGGCCATGACGAGCTGCCAGTTTTGTCAGTGCCAAACTGTGTTTTTCTTCCAACGGTGTCCTCTGAATACCCAGTTCCTTTTTCTTCAATTTGTAAGTATTCCATGCAGAGTTTGTCCAAACAGGCTGGTGCCAGGAGCCAACACACTTTGTTCCCTCTCTCTGTGGCTGTGGAAAATTGTTATGCACCTGTTATTCCTTAGAAGAGGGGGGTAAATCTATGTAATTATTAAAATATTTCATTTGCATTTAGTTAACTACAGAAGTACAGTTAATTCATAACAGCAATTCAGGCATATCTCCCCATTAACTGCTTCAAGTGCCCGCCACCCTGGAGATTTACAGCAAGACTGGGCTGAAAAGAAATGATCATAAGGCGTCCCTTGCCGAAATGTGGTGTTGCTGCTTTCTTTTCTTTCCTCCCCATGAGTTCACTTTCATCTCTAACAGGGGGAAATATTAGTGTCACTATATTCACAGTGCTGAAATGGTGTTTGTACAGTCGGCTGAGTGAGCCTGGTGAGTTGGCTGCCTAGTGAACCCATTTCTAAATAAAAGATTAATGTTGCTTTCATCTGCTCTAATAGCTGCAGGTCAGGCAACATGAGCCCACGTAAGAAGTCAATTAAAAAGGTGGGTGAGGAAAGGATTAATTCAGTTCTCAAGCTGCACTAATATAAAGAAGGTAAAATGACATTATGCTGTTCTATAGATTTTCGTAACTGCTTAACCTCTGTGCCATTTATTTTTTATGTACACAGGTACTTTTCAGTTGATCTGTCTCCCAGGAAGGAAATATTCACTGACTCCATGTGAACCTTCACTGACTGCAGTTTCTTTATTCCCCAGAAGAGCCTCTCCTCTGTCCCAGCCAGCCTGGCCATGGGGTTTTTCTCAAAACAGATGGAAAGCTGTATGGTGCAATGGGTTGCTTTAGAATCAATGCCTAAAATGGCATCTTAACTGTGGAATAAGGCGTGTGCTGCTCTGGTAATGTTCTCACTGATGTGATTTGATAACCCTGTTAAGGTACCCTGCATTTGAAGTAATATTTGGTTCTTAAAGTAGTAAAGGGTCAGAACTAGATGACTCGTTTTATTGTTTTGCAGAACTGCTCCCCCATACGGTGAAAGACATTGATCGTTGCTTCCTATTTTTCTTATCTATGCATCTTGCTTTTATCAAGCTTTGTTTTGTGACTGGTCATTGGAAAATAAACATGGGCTTAATTTGCAAAAACATTATTACTGAGGCACATATCACTGAGGAAACCCTTGTGTGGGAGTGAAAATGAATTAATTGAAGGGCATATGCTTTCCCCTTAATATCCAGGGATAGACTGACCCTGGGTTAGTGCCTAACATAATAAGACACTAGGTGAAGTAGCCATGCAGTATCAGTTCAGTTCACCAGTGAAGATTGGAACTTGGCCTTCTGCTTTTGCCTAGCTAGCGGTGCAGAACTACGTATGTGCTCAATATGTTGCTCCAGGCATCCTTAGCTGGACATCACATGTTTCAGGTTCAGCTATAGCTACCAATAGCTCTATCATAAGCTTAGGGTTTAGGTTTGTTTGTTTGTTTTCAGAATACAGCATCTCACTTTATCATTTCAATCATTTATCCCATCCTTTAACAGGAATATCTAGAGTTTGGAAAACATTGCCTTTTTCATGTTCCCAGAAACTCCCAGCCAGTATGGAAGACTGCAAGTCCCAGAATTATCCAGAAGCAATATAACCATGCTGCAAAACCCCCACAAAACCTTTCCACACTCTGGCAATATCAGACTTTGCATCACTTCCTACTACCAGGCACGATGACACCAAATTAGCTTTCATTAGCATAACACTCTAGTACATGGCACTTTTGTCCTTTTGGGGGCAAGAGCTGGAAACCCCACTTATGAAAAAATATGTAACCTGACCTCTCATTGTCCCTACTAGTGAACTGTAGGAAGATTTCTCACAGACATTTGCCCTGGAGTTTTGCAGATGTGATGGTGGAGTCATCATGAAGAGGAGAATTGCAAGAACCAAGCCTTGCTAGTTAAGAAGACAGAGATGGTTTTTACCCTTAAAGCCTCCCCCTCCACCTGTCTCAAGGCTCCCAAATAATTCTCCAGGGCCAAAGAGAGCTTAAAGACACCTTGGAACTGGATAGGAAGCTTTTAATTGTTTTAAATGCTTCCAGTATGATTCAACACAACACCATGCAACAGGATTTTGCCCATCGTGTCTTTCTTTCTGAACTGTTTATTTTCTGGTTGTTGTGGGGTTTTCGGGCTCTTTGGCTGTATTCTGAAGGTTGTTCTGAAGATGCCGGCCATAGAGACTGGCGAAACGTTAGGAAGAACAACCTTCAGAACATGGCCAAAAAGCCCAAAAAACCAACAATAACCATTAGTTCCCGGCCATGAAAACCTTCGCGAATACATTGTTTATTTTCTGCCATGAGAGGGATCATGGCAGAAAATAAGCAAGCTTGTAAGAAACCAGCATGTGCCTACTCAGAAGTATAAATTTTGTAAATTCAGCAGGACCCCTATATCTGTGGGGCTAGTATCCCTAGTTTCACTTATCTGCAGTTTTTAGCAGCCCTGTATACAACATACAAGGGTGTCCCCATGGGGCATTCATCTTGCCCCCATATATATTTACGCAGGCTTCTCTCATATCCACAGTTTGAGGCATCCACAGTGGATTGTGGAAATGATCCCCCATGGATACAGGTGGTGGTGGATGTAAACTGAAGGATAGAAGGAACAAAAACAAATGATTAAAATTGGGACAAATATATAGAATGCAAACATTTACTCCCCAAGAACGTGGCAAATGGGAGAGGAGCTGGAATCAGGATCAATAAAACAGGACATGCCTCCAAGACAAGATTGATTCACACCAATCAATAGGTGAAAAGAAAACAGCCAGGAGTGTATGTTATGAATAATGTAGGTGGTACTATTTGCTCAGCTCCAAGAGAATATTCTGCCAATAGAAAGATCATTATTTTGAGGAAGGACCTTTCCTTTATTTGGATGCACTTGCGGATAAAGAAACCAAGGGTGCAATCGAGAACAGTGATTTAAATCAGGCACCAGACTCAAAAGCTGAAGAAAGCAATATAATAATGAAAAGTATTTTTTTAAAAAAAAAAATCGAAGATGAAAAAAATGCAAATACAAAACAAATTGGCAGAAAGCAATAATGAATCTAGGCTACCAGATGCAGTTTACTACAATATGAGCCCAAGTCAAGACTTCCTCATTTATTTATTTATTTATTTATTTATTTATTTATTTATTTATTTATTTATTTATTTATTTATTTATTTATTTATTTATTTATTTATTTATTTATTTATTTATTTATTTATTTATGTGTTTACTTGTTTGTTTGTTTATTTATTTATTTGTTCATTCATTCGTTCGTTCATTCGTTCGTTCGTTTGTTCATGTATTCATTCATTCATTCATTCATTTAGCCTCATGCATATTCATATAATAAATAATAAAACCTATGGTAACCCTCCTCAGGGCTTCCTAGGTATAACATGCCCAGAACTGGTTTATCCTTACTTTATTCTTCTGGGGAGTGCTTGAGGACCATGGCCTCACAGGCTCTCTCTTCCCCTAGGAGAATTGAACTGCTAACCTCTGACTCTGCAGCCAGGTACTCCTCAATGATCTATCCAGCCAAAGCACATGGATACAGGATGACAATAACATTACAACATCATGCTAAACACAATGAAACATTGGCTCTATTTACACCATTGGCAAGCAATATCAAAATCACCACACTGTAATCCTATGTTGCTATAATAGATGTGTGAGTGATCAGAACGTATGTGTGCAAAATTGATTGTGCTGGATTTTTTTGCCTGTTTTATACCTGATTGGGCATGGACTGCTCATTAAAAACTGATGTATGATTCTGGAATGAGCATATATGCTATAGTGGAATGAGCCCCTACCACAGAGGCAACCTGTGATATTGCAGTTGTCAGTTTCCAATATTTGCTGGCCAGAATCCTAATGGCAATTTATGCATGCAAAAGTCAATTTGCTAATTGCTGCTAATTGAGTCATTGCTTGAATTTCTGCTTCTTGGCCCACTTGCACAATGGGCACAGAATGAGGGATGCTACTTGCTGTTTGCATCCATGACTTATATGATTTCATTTTTTTTATTGTTTAGTTGTTAAGTCGTGTCTGACTCTTCATGACCCCATGGACCAGAGCACGCCAAGCCCTCCTGTCTTCCACTGCCTCCCGGAGTTTGGACAAATTCATGTTGGTGGCTCCGATGACACTGTCCAACCATCTCATCCTCTGTTGTCCCCTTCTCCTCTTGCCTTCACACTTTCCCAACATCAGGGTCTTTTCCAGGGAGATTTCTCTTCTCATGAGATGGCCAAAGTATTGGAGCCTCAGCTTCAGTGAGACACTCAAGGTTGATTTCCTTCAGAATGGATAGGTTTGTTCTCCTTGCAGTCCAGGGGACTCTCAAGAGTCTTCTCCAGCACCACAATATACAGCCTTGTTGTACTCCTTTCCCAATTTTGAACCAATCAGTTGTTCCATATCCAGTTCTAACTGTTGCTTCCTGTCCCACATATAGGTTTCTCAGGAGATAGATAAGGTGGTGAGGCACTCCCATTTCTTTAAGGACTTGCCATAGTTTGCTGTGGTCCACACAGTCAAAGGCTTTTGCCTAGTCAATGAAGCAGAAGAAGATGTTTTTCTGGAACTTTCTGGCTTTCTCCACAATCCAGTGCATGTTAGCAATTTGGTCTCTATTTCCTCTGCCCCTTCCATTTCATTTACATCTGCATAAATTGCCAGTAGGGCTTTTGGGCCATATATGGTTAGGGCTGAAGGAAGTCTCCTGACTCTCCTCCTTTGCCACTGTTATCTGTGAGAACTGCAGAGGGCAGCTGTGGGCATACGTTCCCCCATTATTGCATCCCTTAGGAAACTGTCATGCGGGGGGGGGAGTGTTTCTGTGTGTGTGTGTGTGTGTGTGTGTGTGTGTGTGTGTGTGTGTGTGTGTGTGTGTGTGTGTGTGTGTGGTGTGTGTGTGTGTGTGTGTGTATAGGGTTACAAGGTCTCAGTGTACCAGCTGAAGTTTCAAGGAAGTCCTATGTTTCTTTGGTTCTCCAAACACAGTGGCAAATTCCAAGATGAACAGAACGAGAGGGAAAGAAAATCTTCATTTTGTTTCATTTCATTTCATATAGTCTTAGAGTCTCAGAACTGCAGGGCTGGGAGGGACCATATGTAGTATCAAGTCCAGCCCCTGCCAAAGAGGCACAGTGGGGATTCAAATTCCCAAACTCAAGCTCTGCAGGCAGATCTCTAAACCACTAGGCTGTCTAGCAGTTCTTTCATTTCATTTCATTTTTGTGGGGGTGACTTTAAAGCTGGACATCTCTCTACTCTACACCCATTCCCAGTAGGCATCAAGGCTTACTGGCTCCATGAAAAGTTTTTTCTTCTGCAGGTTATACCTGTGCAGCATCGACACAAGGCCAGGAACAGGCAAGGAAAGTAGAGAGAAAGCCAGTGGATAAACATATTGTATGTTGGCCTTTTCTGCCATATGGAGTGAGGCAGATAATGCAGTGCATGTCCTCATTTCTATCACCAAGCCCAGAAGCATTGCTGGTCTTCCTCCTGACCTTTGCCTTCCTCGACCCTGTAACATCACAAGGGCCCGTATCTAGTCTCGCGTTTTCAGGGAACAGCATGTTGCTGACATAGCAAAACTTAGATCGATATCCCTTCTGGCTAAAAATAGCTTGGTCACAGTTATGCATGTTCTGGTCACTTCAGCCATGGATACCTGTAGGGCACTTTATATGGGAATGCCACGATTTAAAAAAAAATGCTACTGGCCTGCAACAATGCAGCTGGACTGCTCACAGAAGCCAAATGATAGGAATGTGTGTTTCCTGTTCTGAAATGACTCCACTAGTTCCCATTTGTGCTCAAAATCTTTAACAGTCCACTTGATTTAAGGTCAGGATACTTACTAGAGCACATTCTAGTGTATCAGTCTGGCTGTAACTGAGATCGTCATCTGAGTCATTTCTTTCCTTGTTCCAACCATCTGCAGTCCAATGTTTGGAGACAAAAAAACCAGAGCCTTTCCTGCGGGGGCTCCCCATTTTTGCAATCCCAACTTATCCTTGAAATGCTCACCTGGCACCCGCCCGCCTGCCCCCAGTCTCTTGAGAGCATCAGGGGTTAGTATTTTTAAGTTACAGCAGTTTTGCTTTTACTGTGTTTTTGAATGGAAAATTACAATGTTGGTTTGTGTCAGTTTCTCAGTTTTCTTTTATGATTTTCGGAAGTTGCCATGTTAACTGTTTCTTACTGCTTTATCAGATGCTTTAGGGATATACATTCATATTGAAGGTGTGGGGTATGAATTTAATAAATAAATAAGCAAAAGCACCCTTCAGCTTTGAAATGCAGCCGCTGTTTATGTGAGTAAAACAAGCCGTTATCAAGGTTTCCAAAATAATACTGCCTTTTGGTGGGCTTGATATATGTTAGCTATTTGCAATTGCTGCAGGTCTGTTGCCATTTATTACTAAATTCATTGTCAGACTCTTTGCCTAGGAGCATGAAAGAAGCATGAGTGTTATAGTATATGTTGAACAGAAGATAACGGAATATAACTTTTATAGAGTTCCATTTATGGTCACAGTATCAAAAGAGATATGTTTGATCACAGATACATGCTGTGAAGGACAAAAGAGTAAACATATAATGCCATAAAAGCTCATCTTGACTAGAGTCTTCCTGGCTTTCTATAAATAGCAACCTAAGCATGTGACAGCAGTCCCCACCCATAATTATTACTCATAGGGAACAATACCACGTGCCTGGGGCTGGCCATTTCAAGGGAAACAGGAAGTAGCCCTCTGGGGGAAGAGGTCCACCACTCCCAGGTGTGACTGAAACCTCTGCCACCATCATTCCTCCACTGTCCTTGCTCTGGTTTCATTGGAATATGTGTGAAAAGGGGGCATTTGATTTTGAAAAAAAAGCTACTGGGCATTTTAAGAGCAAAAAAGGAAAGTGGTGAAGTTGCCACTCTGCTTTCTGCCCTGTCCAGCAAAACATCAGAAAGCTGTTGTACGGCCTATTTCAGCATCCAGGCCTATACTTGAGGTTGTAAATCCTCAAAGAAAGTACATTTCTTTCTCCTCACCTGTGGGACTTTGCCTCTCTTGGGGGTAGGGAGCAGTAGAAAGACCTAATACGAGACGGATTGTCTCAATAAAAGAAGCCACAGTTGTTAGTTTGCAAGACCTGACCAGATCCTTAAACCCCCCCCCAAAAAAAGGGGGCAGTAGGAAGGAAATGGGGGCAGTAGGAAGACAGAATGACTTAACATGAAATGCTCTTGGTTTGCAAGATCCGAAGAGAGCTGTTAGTGATGGGACATTTTTGAAGTCATTAACTCATATAGCCAGCACAACTGAGCTCAGAAACAGATTGGTGTCTGCAAAGTTGTTGTGGAAGGGGGATTATATTCCCACTATAACTAACTAAAGTAAACAGCCTGGCTGCTGCACTTTGAACCCTTCTGAGGTTTCTGAGCGCCACATAGAGCATGTTAAAATAAATCCAAATGGGAGGTAACCAAGGCTTGTATCACTGTTGCCAAATTCAACCTCTCAACTAAGAGACCACCACTAAAACCTGGGTTTCCAGGCTAACTCCAGGAGTACGGTCAAGCTGAGTTTCCAGAGGCAGTGTAACCCCAACCAGTGCATGTTGGGTCCCTATTCCCTCATCTGCCTTTCAGTTGAGCAGAAACACATCTGGTCTGGATTATTAATGGATCCATGAGACAATGAGTACTTCCTCTATTATCTCTCAAAAATGGTTGGGAGCAACAGTAAGCTTCACTTTGTTTCCACTAACTCCTGCAGTTCTCATGCCTGAGGAAGGAAGCAGGTTAAATCTAAGTTTTCAGAAGAGTGCCTCACCTAACATGACATGAGCTACTGTGGTTTACTTCACGCCAGTTTGGACCTTTGGAAGGACCATCAGATCTTGATGAGTAGAAGAATGCTTTTGTTAACAACTCACATATATTTCTCAACCTACTACCACTCTACTGCTTACTCCAAAGTGTTAACTGACACACCATCAGTCACAAGAAGCATTTTCGAAAAAGCCACTTTAGTGCTGAACAACAGTGTTTCCAAAGTTGTAGCACAAAGGTCTTAAACAAAGGCCAACACAGGACAGGATCAAAGGGTCCCACAGATCCTGGGTGCTTTTCTTTTCAAATATTCTGAAAATCTTACAAGGTGAGAAATCTGGTTTTGAATCTGAAAAGCCTCTTGCTGAATGCCAGCTACTCTAATTTACACAAGGCTAGGCTATACAAAAGACACTATTGTGCCTGTGTATGTTTTTTTTTTAACAATATGTGGGAAAATACCCTGAAATCCAGTATGTCTGCCCTCTTGGACCATGTATCAGATGCCATCCTTCTGTTCTGAGATGCATGCCAGTGCTTTGGCATCCTATTCCTCACACTCCTGTGCCTGAGCAATGCAATGACAGGTTTCTGAGTCAATTTCAAATGCTAAGAAAACCAAAGTATTCTCCAGGCTATACTCTCTTACAGTACCTGGAATTGGCATATAGATACAGTATATGGAGTTGATTGCACGGTTTGGATCAGGAAAGACAGACCTTCTCCACAAGTGTTTCTACTTAGAACAATCCCTCCTTCTCCTTTAAGAGTTGTTGCACACCTTTTTGACCCAGTGGTAAAGCATGCATTCTTTTTGGAACATTCATTGTTTAGCCAAGAGACAGCTGTCTTCAACAGCCTCAGCTTCCAATTTCCAGCAGCCTCAGCTTCCAACATCATGTCTGCAGAACAAGGGAGAGGAAAACAGAACAGCCCCAACAGAAAGGAGCAATCTAAAACATAATTTCACTTCCCCTGACCCTCTACAGATGATCAGGTCAAGCTCTTAATTGACAGCTGATGAGACTACAGGGGGTCATTTGCTGTTTGGATGGGAGGAGCACACCTCAACAGACCCTTTATAGCCCAGTTCATCCCATATCTAAACCAGCCAGAGTGGACAGGCCCTTAACTGCTGTCATTTCAACAAAGGTAAGCAGTTTCTGCAGGAAATAGAAAAAAATAGAGATATGTTGCCATTTTTTTGCCACTTATTTTGTGTGCTTGATGGGTCTCACTTTAAATCTGAATCTGCCCATATGGGTCTCCTTCCCTTTTTTCCCCCCTTGTTTCTGGATTTCAGTGAGTGTTGCAGTTGATCATAATACACAATGTACACACACCCCAAAATATAAATGTACTGAATCTACACAAGGGTCAAAACTTCAAAACCGAAATATTAAATGCTAGACAATTAGAATTCGTAATTTTAAAGCCTAGATGTCATACATTTGTTTTGACAACTTTGAATTAAGCAAAAGGTATCCTGTGCATATTATCAAATCCTCAAAGTATAAGCCCCTTCACGGATTGCTGCCTTGTCGTGGCAAAGGGGCTTGAGTAATTCAGAGAAGCTATGGGCTATGCCATGCAGGGACACCCAAGGCGGACAGGTCATAGTGGAGAGTTCTAACTAAACATGATCCACCTGGAGCAGGAAATGGCAGGCTACTCCAGTATCTTTGCCAAGAAAACTCCATGGACAGAAACAAAAGGCTAAAAAGATATGACGTTGGAAGATGAACCCCTCAGGTCAGAAGGCGTCCAACATGCTACTGAAGAATATGGCTTGTTCGTTATGACATGTAGATTTAGCATAGCAAGCCTAATGTGCTTTTGGCTTCATTATATGGTTTGATGAGGGATAAACAAGCCAGAATGCTGTGGGGTTGTTGTTTTTTTGTTTGTTTGTTTGTTTGCCTTGTTTGGACAAGAAACCGTAGACCAAAGATCTGCTTATCCATGTTAATCCAGGTTTCCCATAGATCCCTGACAAACCAGGAAAAAAGACAGTGAGACAGAGATTATGAGGGCAGAACATCTATATTCCAGCACTAAATCTTAGATTCATACATTCACCTCAGGTCAGATGTAAAATAACCTGGTGGAAGAAAAGTATGAATCCATTTCTTGCACTCACATACCCCAAACAACGAGCAGTATTTATGGTTCTCGAAGAGATGCGCAGAGAAAGAGGGGGGGAATAAGAGATTGAGATAATGGATATTCACACGAAGGCCTTGTTTGTGTGGAGAACTCTGCTTACATGGAATATTATCAACATGATGGAGACTTGGCTTCTATAAACTGGGTTTACCCCTTTATAAAGGCATTCTTAAGGGTGTCCTATTCCTCACAGCTCTTCCTGAAGTTCTTCAGCAAACCTTTATTAACAAAGCTCAAAAGGCAACCTGAAGGATGGATTCAGTCTCTTAAAGGTAATATTCATAAGGGATGCCCTATTTCAATTTTCGTCATTCAGTTTTAATTTTCCTTTCCACACTTGTATTGAGTCATCAGTCGCCAATTCTTCCTCCAACTTTCAATGTCTAAATGGCAATCTACAAAGTGCACAGAATTAATTGTGGCACCAAGATTTAATATCAACTCAGCCTAATCCCAGTTGATATTAATCACTAATTAATACTTCTTTGTTTTGCACACATGCAGAAAGAATCGATACTCTAATTACAACCTGTTTAATAATGTGCCTTGCTCTTCCCTTTCATGTGGCTGCTAGTTTATTTAGATGCAAACATCTAAAGATTTTTTTTAATATCCCCAAGGGGCTGTTTCTCTTTTAAATGCTTTCATTGGCACCGTTGCCTTAAAGCAATATTCAGAATAAGCAGAGCAAGCATGAAATTACATTTTGTCTCCAGAGCTTTGCTGTTAAACAAGAACTCTTCAGACCAATTGGTTAATTAATAGGACATTTTTGCTATGTTTCTGTAGATGGAATATATAATTATGAACACAATATTACAGTGATGATAGCAATGATCATCAACATCTCATGAACCTAAAAGAAGAAATGTAACTTGAAGAGGTTTCAGTGTGCAGCTCTGATAAATTGGTTTGGAGACCTAAGAAAATTTTTCTCTGAGTTCAGTCTTAGAGAGAATTCATAGCTCTGTGGAAGAACTCAAGCTTTGCAGGCAGAAGGTCCCAGATTCACTCCCTGATGTTTCTTGCTGAAAGGATCACAAATGATGAGAAAGTCTTCTGCTGGAGACCCTCTGCCAGCTGGAGAAGAGAATACACTATGTAATAAGTTAGGTACTGTATCTGGCTGTGGAGCCAAAGGTTGGGAATTTAGTTTCTGACTATTCCAGAAGAGCCAGCCTATGTGACCTTGGGCAAGCTGCACAGTTCCAGGATGTCCCCAGAAGAAGGGAATGATAAATCACTCCCAAGTACTCTCTGCCTAGAAAACCTTGAAAATCAGAATTGATTTGACAGCGCACCATTATTATTATTTGACAAAGGCTTCAATCTGTTGTTGTTGTTGTTGTTGTTGTTGTTGTTGCTGTTGCTGTTGTTGTTGTTGTTGTTGTTGTTGTTGTTGTTGTTGTTGTTGTTGTTGTTGTTGTTATATAGAGGCTAAAATCTTATTAAGCCAAATTAGGGGAAACCCACTAAATCAACTGCTGAATGATAAGTCAACACAGATGAACCTCCCATTGAATCAGTGGGTCAATTCTCGTCTGACTTAAGCCAAATAGTCTGACATCATTATAAAACAATAAGAGAACTTTGAAGCAACTTCTTATGTTCCCATATTTGGCAGTGATGAAAAATATACATATTCTTGCCTCCAGTGTTATCACCTCTTGAACTAAACAAAGTCTGGTTGAAGATCCGCCTATTTCATCAGTATTTTCTTCTCACGGAAGGTGCAGTAGGGTTGCCAGATCATCAGCACAGCATTTTTTGAGATTTCACAGCCAAAACCTGAGGCCGGAGCAGATCCATTGTGCTTTCACAGGGATGACACCAACAGTTTTTACATGGGATGAGTTTTTCTCACACCAAAATTTCTGCCATTGTTGCCAGGGCTTAAGCAACAAGAAGGCTTGTAGGTTATCATGCTGATGGTCTACTACATAGCACAATGTATGAATGCTAGGGGACTAAGTTCACCATTATCAAAGCATATGGTTGTCATTCTGCCAGGTACTTTGCTTATCTGACTTCTTGAAATATAACGAAGAAATATTTTTACAGAGTAGGAAAACAAAATAGCCCTTGGCTCCTTATAATTCAGTTTGGTACTGCTGATATCGAAGATGGCTGGAGAGCTTGGTAAGTTTGGTTAGGAGTTCGGTTCTTCATTGTGTGTAGAAGAAGAAGAACCAACCTATATAGCCTTGAGCAGGCTGCACAGTCCTCATGGTGCCTCCAGAAAAAAAGGAATAGTAAATCACTTCTGAGAACTGCATTCCTAGAAAACTCTGAGAAGGGTTACCAAAAATCACAACCAATTTGTTGGCATATGGATATTTGTTACTACCACTCACCAAAACTTTTGTCTCTACCAACCTAGTCAAATCTATAGCCAGAATGCAGATATTGTAACAGAGAAATCTGAATAAATGCCATGCATTTCAAGCCTCTTACTCGCAAGTCAGGAATGGACAAAATAACAACTAAGGAGTACCATGCAGAGACATAAAATATATAATAATGGGGATGTCTCAACTGAAGAACATGCTGGAAACATTTCATATTTCATTACAGGCTTCTTTTTCTTAACAATTTCCTAAGTCAGAAAAAACAAAGTACATCTCCCCCAGAAAAGAATATCTTGTTCAGTGGTAAAAGTCTGTGTTTAGGAAGAGTGCTCAGATGACCCTGGCAAAATGATCAAGAACAAGCTTTCTGATTCATTGATTTTGGACAAGTTTTTGTATCAAGTCTTTTGTTTTCTCAAGAACCTCAAAGCAATTTCATAAGGATGATTTTGATCAGGAAAGGAATGACTGAAACACAAGTTCCCAAAATACTACTTGTTTCATCTTCAGACTGACCATATGGGACTGTTAATTACTGTTGTTGTTATATGCTGCCAAGTCACCCCAACTTATTGGAAACCTCTGAATGAGCACTCTCCGAAATGGAGCACAAAAGAAGCAAGAGAGCCTAACAAAAATTATCACATAGGTGTCACATATAGCTTAGCTGGCTGAGAAACAGGACTAGATGACTAGTTCTAGGGGGTCACCCAATAAAAACTTCTTAGCCATTCTATCCAGTGGAACAATCCCAAGACCTTAGGATTTTAAAAATCCTCTTCTACAAAAACCAGGAAAGGGGGATGATGTTAGGCTAATGCTTATTATTTACAGATAAAATTAATCACAACCCAAACCATTTCAAAATTATCCTTCCCTTTCTATTTAGTGGAAGATACATCAAGTGCCATAGAATTCCTCCCACTTGATATTTACTGGCAGTTGTTGAATTCTTACCACTTGATGTTTACCCGCAGAATATGCCTGGCTAGAACCTAGCTGAGAGAAACTTGTATTTAGAAGCAGATATTATCATGCAAATGAGTTATTGTTTTCATAGAACCAATCTGAATATTAACAGATGGATAAGGAAACAATTGGAGAAAACCAGTGATGTCATCTGCCCACAAAGTGGACATTGTCGGTCAAAAAGATTTCCTCACACATACACACACAATACTTTGCTTGCATGCCCAAAATTGATTTTGAAGCACATTTGAGGTGCAGAGTAGGGAGATTGGGAAGGATAAAGTAGAAGCTTCATTTTATTAATATAAGTCCAGTCACATGACATTGGAATTCAGCTTGTATCGTGTTATACAGAACAGGATCTAGAGCTATAATCCATTCTGCATTTACTCTGGTGTAAAAGGTAAAGGTAAACCCTTGATAATTAAGTCCAGTCATGTCCAACTTTAGAGGCCGGTGCTTATCTCCACTTGTAAGCTTTCCATGGCCATGTAGCCAGCATGACTAGACACAGAACCCCATGTAAGTCCCACTAAATTTATTACAGTTCACATTTGGGTAAAACTTCATCAGCTTGAACTATAACTGCTTACAATTATTTGAATCTTCTAAAAGAAATTTAAATGATAGCAACCTATTCATAATAGAAAAGTTTTATTTATTTGTTTGTTTGTTTGTTTGTTTGTTTGTTTAACTTATATGCCGCCGAAGGTCTCTGGGTGGCTTACAGCATTTAAAATACATTTAAAATAAGTTAAAGAAAGCTTTTGGGTGGTTTTCACAGTCTGGCAGAAGCACTTTCTGAATGTTATTTGTATTACTGTTGTTATTGTTACTATATTATAAATATACGTATACTGTACTGTCTTAACTCATTGTTATGCTTTTTTCTTCTTTAATGAGAAAAGATGCCTCAATAGTTCATAATGGTAGCCTTTCATAAGCAAAAATCTGCCACCTAATTTCCTTCTGTCAGGCCAGTGTTGCCTACTGTCACTGCTGCAGAATACATGTGTAATTTTCTGTGGGACAAGATGGTTGTGAGATGCTGAACAATAGAAGCTGAACAATGGGAAGAAACTGGACTTAAGGGAAGAACTCAAGGGAAAAAATCCCTGTTGAGGATAAGCAGCTAGCTCAAAAGAAAACTTTGGTTAAAAAAACCCCAACAATCCTGAGCTCTGTAGGTGGCTGTTCAACACTTTCCACTTCATTCTAGTTATAGCTGGAAATACCAAAATTAAAATTATTTTTGTATCTTTTGGACATATCATAGGAGGAGAAAAGAAAAGGCATGACCTGCTACACAATTTCTAATCAATCATAAATCCAGAAACAAGTCACATATGTGTGAATACATTAAAGAAAATTCTAGTAATGGCATTAGAATAACAATAGCATCATCTATTTATGCGACCAGCATATGAGATCGGTGCAAAGATTTATTCTCCATTATCAGTGTTTTATTTCCATTTCATGTCGCTGACAGTTATGGGATCTTCTGTTTTGTACTGTGTGTTTAAAGGGGGGGATGAGTTTGGGTAGATGAGTGAGATTTCTTCTTAACTGAGGGAGAGAAAAAAGAAAAAAAGCACCGCAAATGAAACCAAAATGCTCTACTGTCATTGGAAGATATGACAAGTTTAAGCTCAGGTAGCCAATAGTGAGATGATCCCTCCCCTAGCCTGAACCAGAGCTCACTTGTGCATTTAGGAAACCATAGCATAAAATAATCACAGCTGTCAAATCATTTTAGGAAACAATCAAAAAGAATTTTACCAAAATAAACACAGCGTGTTTCCTATTCCTGACAGAGAGGGAACACTGTGGATACACATAACAATTAATCAAGTAAAAACTCCTAGGAATAGCTGCTTTTATGAATGTCTGATTCTAGCAGTGAGTCTAAGACCACTCCTTCCCTTTTCTGTATTACAAGATTGCAATTTGTAGTTTTCCAATTCAAAGGGGAAAGAATAATAACAATATTTGTGGGTTTTTCAGGCTCTTTGGCCGTGTTCTGAAGGTTGTTCTTCCTGATGTTTCACCAGTCTCTGTGGCCGGCATCTTCAGAGGACTGGAGTAGGAACTCTGTCCATGCTCTGTTGCTGTTTGTTAGATATCCAACAAAACACGGCCAAAGAGCCCGAAAAACCCACAACAGCCATCAGATCCCAGCCGTGAAAGCCTCCGAGAATACAATAATAACAATAGCTGCATGCTGTCAAGTCAATTCAGACTTACGAGGACTCTTTCTAAGGTTTTCCACATGAAGAATACTCAGAAGTGATTTATTATTTCCTTCTTCTGGGAGCATCCTGGGACTGTGCAGCTTGCCCAAGGCTACACAGGCTGGCTCTTCTCTATGGAGACACAGTGGAGAATCAAATTCATACATAAATCACTGAGCTATCCAACCAGTTTCACAATTAGCCACACTGATGAATCAGTTATTCAGTTGCTCTTATGAGGAGTTATTTAACTGTGGCTAGTGAATCAATTACAGAAAAGCTGCTTCTGAATAGTCAGTTTGTCTCTGAGTTCTATATTCTATCCTTTGAAGGAATTTTGCACGAGCTTTTTATGCTATGATTCAGGGCTGGTGCAACCATTAGGAGTATGAGGTGGTTGATCCCTTAGAGTGGTGAAATTGGCAGTTCTCCATCCTTGCAGTCTATTACCATTTTGCAGAGCTGCTGCTCTACAATACTCTAGAGGAGCAATACTGTCAAAATGTTGGCCTTAACCATTTTGGAAGTGGACAGCAATCTGCATCACACTGGCCCCTCCAACTCTCCAGTCATTTGAAGGAAGGAGCACAAGAATTCACAGGATTTTAAGTTAAGCAAAGCCAGGTTCATCAGCTAATGCTGGAAGAAACTTGCTTATATTTAAGGTATTTAAAGATCCTTTGCTGTTACATACAAAGGTATACGTATGTGATGTCAAATGCAGTCTGTGTCACTCATTTTACTATGTAGGTATCTAATGGAAATTGGTCCCTTAAGTTCTCTGTCCAGTTCACACCTTTATTGTTACATTTAATTCTGCTTCAGTCACACAGTAGCTAATTAATACTGTTTTCTTCAAGAATTACATTTAGAAACTAAATGCAAACAAATTTTGTAATGAAATAGAAGGGATTAGGTGAGTGAAGCAAAAGCTTAAAAAGAGGAATGGGTCACAAAATATGATGAGAATTGAATCTTAGAACTTAGAACTACAGAGCTGGAAGGGACCTTATGGTTCATTAAGTCTAGCCCCTGTAAAGGAGGTATGGAGCAGAATCAAATTCCCAGTGAGTCTGTAACCTGGAAGTAGGAGCACATGTTTAGGAAGCAAGCTAGCCATGTATTAAAGTTTCAATTCAACTGCAAACAAGGTGCAAACAAGGCTTTTCTTCTGTCTTCCTGTGTGGCTACTTAAATTGAATGGACCCAAACACCCCTGTGCAACTTCTTAGTGCATAAATGTGAGTTAATTTGCATTTCCCTTGCTGCGTAGTCACACCTTAGCATAGTTACATATCCCTTCAAAATAAAGTTAACAAAATTCAACACAGCTATCACCCTTGTAAATAAGGTAAAATATTCAAGGTAGATCTCATATTTGAAAAGGCTGAGGTGTGCTGAGGGTGGATGATACTCAAAAACTGGTAAAATATACAGGTGATATATTTTTGTGGAATTTATTTTGAAACATAGAATATTGTATTTCACAACCCCAAGGAATATATTTCCTTTAAGGGATGATTTCAAAGCATGTCAAACTGAATTCTTTAAAACAATAACACTATTTCATGGAATAGAAAATTTGATATTATTAACCAGCCCCACGTTCAATGCAAAAATAGCTCTCAGTTCTCCATGAATCATTTATTCATTTCAAACCTTTAAGTGTCGCTTTCATGTGCTGCCTAAAAGGGTGTTATTTTAAACACCTTTCCCCTAATTATCATAATAGACAAATTTCTTTTGACACACATCCCACAGGCTCAGTTCCCTCCCCTCAGTGTTTTCAGTCTGCTCTACTAGTATACTCTGGAAATTACAAGATCAGAAATCTGTGCTATTGTACAGTGTCCTCCCCACGTGATTATTAGGGGCTGTATCTGTTAAAAAAAAAACAAAGAATGTGTATTCTTTTTTATTTGACTTATGAAACTGAGGGGAAAATGCTCAAGGTGATCAGTGCACTCAGCCAATGCCACTTCTTCTGAATCACATCAATTTTGTTCTGTCTAATTAGGCACCTGGCACACAAAGAATCTTTGAATTGTCATTTTGCTCACATCCTTTTCTGTTTTTGGCCGATAAGGAACCTTTTTTAAAAACACACATACGCACATTTTAATGGATTGTTTTCGGAGCAGGTTAGGATGGCTAGTTGTTCTGGGCTGGCTATTGTCCACCTCATGTCCATGGCATGTGACTAAGCTGAGTGGGGAAAGATCATTTTGCTACTTCACTGGCAGCAAAATGTAGGCTACAGAATGTGAATATGATGTGGAGAAACAAGGTGGTGTCATTTTGCACAAATGAAAAGTGAGCAACTGAGGTGGAAAATGCACACCTGGGCCACATCATGCCTGGAAATGGTTAAAAAATGTCCAAAATTGGGGGGAGGGGGGATGACTGAGAAAGTAATTTTTGTGTTTTTCAGCTGTTGGAAGTTTGGGGCACCCAGGGATATTGTGACTCCTCCACACCAAACCACCACTTGTTTGCCAGATAGCTCTGTGGCCAAGGAGGAAGAAATAAAAGCCATGGGAAGATTCTTTAGGCTGTAGGCTGTGCATGAGGAAACCTTCAGCCCAGCTCCCAGGCCACCTCCTGATGCGCCAGTTCGATAGAGAGACACCGAGGAGGAGAGGGAGACTGACTCCAGAATCCAGAGTGGGGATTCACACTCCAACACATTGCTGCTGTTTGCAAGTGCTGGCCTACAACACCTTGCTCACTCCCTCTACCTTCCCCCATTTCTGGCCATGCCTGCTGATATCACCTGGCTTGCATGAGGCTGCAGCTCAATGACACTTCCAGTTGTTCACCCACAACTACCTTTCCACAGATGGTGTGGCAAAGTGACATAGGAGCCTTCAAGACTTCTTTCCACAAAGAGGAGCAACGGACCTGAATATATCTTTAACTACAATAGGAAATCAGGTTTGACCATTTCTGGCAGATTTGCTGACAGCGAAGCTCTAAATCTCGGATATCAGTTTCATCAAGAAACATATCTAAGTGCAAAGGAGAATAATTACCTCAGCTTCATGAAGGAATTTGTTTTTTCATCCAGCTCTATGAATGTGCAAATGTGTGTGTGTTTTCTTGTAGAGCAAATATATCTCGTCTGCATATGCCTTGAATCCAAATCAAATCTTGGAATACTGTCCTCAAACCAGTCTTGCCCAACATGGTGCTCCTGAGGTATGTTGGATGACAATAAAAGTAAGGATGCTTTAGGTGAAAAAAACCTTGGTGCCAAATTCCAATTTTGGAAGGGTTTTAGAGCCAACAGCCAACAGTGCTCAGGGCCAGATCAAAATGAGTAAGGACTGATTTAATTCATACCAGTTTGGACACTACACTAAAAGCACAGCTCCATTTTATGTGTGTGGTCAGCCCTAATGCAATGCCTTCCCAAGTTTCAAAGTTTCCCAGTTCCATAGAATAGCTTCATGGGCTACAAACAACAGTTTCTCAGTCTGTCTCTGATTAGAGACAAAACCTCCTGTCTCTTATCTCCCATTATTGACCATGGCTGTTCAGGAAACCTCCCACCAAATGCATCAAACCCATGATTTGCATTGTTCCCATCTTTACAGGACAACTCCCAGTGGCCTGGAAATAAAAGCTGTACTAGAAGGAACACTGCTAGCTCTAAAATCCTTCATTTCCAGAGGCTTAAACAGCTTCTCCTTGTTGTTTTTTTACTCCTTTTTAAGCAGTCTGAGGTGGCCCGACATAAAATGTGACTGGCTCTAGTCACGTTCAATGATTTCTGTGCCAAGGCAGTGTAGCTGATCCAACTCCGCAGGTACTGCTCTCCATCTGGAGCAGGGCAGTCTTCCATAAAAGACAAATCATACCTTCAGAGTCCTAAATAACTGTGTCCCCCTTCCCTACCCACTCCCTTGCATCTGCTTTCAACTTTGCCAAACAGCGTTGAGTCTCTCACTATGCTGAAATACTCTAGATATTACAAAATGCTCCTCCATCTCTGACATTAGCTGTGCTTCAATGTTTGTTTCTTGTAAGACTTTGTTTCTATTTTATTTCTCACAGGGGATTATTTTATGAGGCCTCTTTCTCTCACCATTGGGCCTTTGGAGACCATCATTATCTAGTAATTAACTTTTGTTGATAAGTGTTAAATGCATCATTGACTTTAAAAGTAAGATGGTTAAATAGACACTATCACTTCTAGCACCAGCTCTGGCATTTCAACAAAAGAGGGAGTCTCTTTATTTAGAACCATCTCTTTAGATATGACCCTAAATTCAAGAAATATGAGAGCCATAAATTGTTAAGTGTCTAGTGCAATGAAAACAATTTGTGCATAATAATTGCAATATGCTTATTGCTTTATGGCTGGATTCCTGCTCTTCTCTTTATCATTTCTCCCTTGTAGGGGTGACCAAAGGGCTGCAAGTGGTCCACCAGGTTTGTCTGAAGCACAAAACAGGCCCTCAATTTTGCCTCCCAAGTGCAAATCATGTTCTGCCAGAGATGTCTAAAGACCCAGTTTTGCCTCCTTATGGGCTGTTTTTGCCGGAGTTTTATTTACATCCTTGCATGTTGTCAGTAATTTGAGTGACTGGGAGGAATATTTCTGGGCTGGGGTGACTGTCTATCTATCCAGCACTAAACAATCATTCCTTCCAACTTTTGAAATCCAAAGAGAGCCTCACCTCTCTGCTGAATGTTCTATCTCTCTTTTTCATGAGTTGATGGCAGTTGTTTGTTGCTGTTGATCTGTTCAATTTGTTGCTAGTATGTGTGCAATAAAGAAAGATGTATACACAGACTGTATCTATAAAATATAAAAACATATTTGTAAAAAGGAATAAGCAAACAAGTCATCTTTTAAAAAACCAAATGCTCATCTAAATAAAAATGTCTTTGCCTATTGGTGAAACAATGGGGAGAAAAAGTTAGCATGGCCTACTAATAGGATGTTCTTCATCCTGGGACCAGCTAACAGGAAGGCCATCTTCGTGTTTCCACCAGATATGCCTGCAAAAAAAGCCTAACATCTAGAGTGGTTTTTGGTTTGTTTCTTCACAGCTATATTATTTAACATGCACTCAGGTTGGGTAGAAACACCACTAGCAACAATACTTGCAAAACCATCCAGAGGCACTGCATCACACCTCTGAGACTGTTGTTGCACTCCAAGTTTAATGTCTTTTAATTTATGACCGCTCCCTGGGAAAACCTTGAGTGCATAAAATTAAGCATGCAGGTCCTGTTAACAAATGCAATTCATCCCTGGTCCAGTTAATATTAATGAATACAAATGACAGACACATCACCCAACTGCATTGTCAAAAACATGGAAAGGCCATCTGTGACTAATTTTAAATATCACATGTTCTCCAAAGGAACGAATCACTTGGGCCCATTTTCATTCTGTCAGACCAGTGTACATTCTGCCTTAAAATTCTTCACAACGTAAACCTGAAACTTCCATTTAAAAGTAGTGGAAGCATAACATAATCAGTGTATCAAACTTTCATAAAGCAAAGTACATTTTTTAAAAAAGGAGATATGCCCTAATAAGAAATAGCAACAGGAGCTGAAAACATCTATTGCATATCTGTTCAAGTCTGATATCCTAGTGCTACTGAGCGAAACTTAGAAAGTTATCTTTCAAGGAGAGCAAATATGACAGTCTACTGAAGCCATCCATGACTGAGCAGAGGTAGGATGTTCTAATAAGTACACAATTGTGTAAAAACTTCTAGAATTCACCATTTCTGCATTAATTGCACAAAAAGAACTTGAGATTTCAAAATAAAAATGTAGAGAAAGGAAAACTTACAGATTTGCTCATCTTAAGCTTGTACATGTCCTCAGTTCTGGGAGTGACTTTTCTTCTTGTCTGTCCCAGGAATATATTAGATCTCCGCAGTGAAGTCATTTTCTTCCAACACTTGAGCCACGTCGTTTCAGACCTGGCTCAGTTGGGATCTGGATTTTCTAGATCTAAAACAAGTCATTTGGCTCCTTTTGGGATGTTTATTTATTTGTTTAACACATCATGGAATACATTTATTTGGGAGTTTTTGCTGGAGTTTTGTTTGCAACCTCACATGCTGTCTGTAGCTTGTGTGTCTGGGACAGACTTTTCTGGGCTCGGCTTTTTGTCTTTCTATCCAGCGCTAGCCAATCATTCCTTCAAGCCTTTGAATTCAAAGAGAGCCCTGTCTCTCTGCTCAGCGTTCTTATGGCTCTCTTTCACCTGTTGCAATTGTTTGTTTCTTGTTGTACAGTTCAGTCGGTTGCTAGTATGAGTGCAATGAAGAAAGCAGCATATACAAGTCTGTAATTGCAAGCAACTGTAAGTAAAGAAATACTTTTTATTTTTCCACCTAGAAATGTCTTGGAGTGAATTATTGAGACTTTAAGTGCCAGTAAAATGAGAAAGGGGTGGATTTTGGGGAACTTGAAGCTATTATCTTCTCTGAGTCTCTCTACTTCTGTGTAGCAAAAGACAATTTTACCAAATCTTCAAAACTTTGCAACAGTTTCATCATCAAGAATATGATGAGAAACAGATGATAATCTACCACTCCTCATTAACACTCCACCATCTGGTACTGGAAATGGTAATCTCCCTCAAATTCTAAATAGTCCACTCTCTTCCACCTAACCAGAAATCCTATCCGTGTGTTCAACTGATTGTCCCTAAAAGAAAAGTATGGGAATGTGAGCATAGGCCCCATTCCAATGGTTATTAAGCATCTGGAGGTTAGAACTTTGCACACCCAGTGCAAAAGTCTGAGTGCAAAATGAGTTCTATTTCAAATGGCTGAAAATAGTTACAAAGTTCTTGTGATCCTAAACTGAAATTTATTGGGGATCCCCAGTTACAAGAGATTTTTAACTATGTTTAACATAAAAGCCTTTGTTTCAACATCTTGAGCTTCACTTTGCTTGCATGGGAAATTAGAGCAATGGTCCTGTAGTTAGTACACCCCTTGCCATCTTCTTTCTTGGGGATTGGAATGTATTTTGAACATTTCCAGTCCGTGGACCATTGTTTTGTTTTCCATATTTGTTGGTATATTCTTATTAAGATTTTGACAGATTCAGTTTCTGTGGCTTGAAAAAATTCCATCAGTATGCCAGCTAACTTTGATTATTTATTTCTCCCTACTGCTTTCAGAGCAGCTTTCACTTCACTTTCTAGAATTGCTGGTTCTTCATCATAGGATTCCTCTTCAAAGGAATCTGTCATCCATTTCTCTCCTCTGCGTAGATCTTCAATATACTGTTTCTTCAATATACCGTTTCTTCTCTTTATTTTCTCCTGGTCAAATACAAAGATTCCATATTGGTTATTCACCATTCCTAACCTAAGCCTAAATTTCCTTTTGATTTCTTGGATCTTCTGGAAGAGATGTCTTGTTTTCCCCCATTTCCTATACTCTTCTTATTATTTGCACTGGCCGTTATAATAGTTATTTTTCTGTACATGACAGTCACTGAAAAGTTGCATTCTAGATTCTGACAGTACTTCTGTTACTCTTTACTTTTGCTTCTTACTTGTTCTTAACAATTTTAAGTCCTTCTTCCATCATTCATCTAGGTTTTTCTTAGAGAGGAGTTGCCTTTTTGCACTCTTCCTTAATAATATCTCTGGTTGCAATCTGCAGTTTTTCTGGGTCATGGTCATTTGAATTTAGTAATGCAAATTGTGAATTTTAAATTCATCAGAAATGTTGTTTAAATCACATTTTGGCACTAGGACTCTTTTAGTACTCTTTTTCAGCTTTATTGTTTCCTATTAACAGTGCATTATCAGTACCATGATATGCTCCTGATATTAAACTGGCAGAGAGAATACAATTTCTCAATCTCCTGTTTCCAGTTACACAGTCTATGATTTCTGTTTTGGCCATCTGATGATGTCCATGTGTACAATTGTCTGTTTGGTTACTTGAAGCATATATTTGTGATAAACAGACTGTTGACTTCACAGAAATGTATCATTCTCCTGCTTTGTTTCTAACCTCTAGATCAAACTTTCCAGGATCATTTGGTTCTGCTTTGTTTCCTACTGTTGCGTTCCAGTCTTCTAGGACTGTAAGCATATCTTGTTTGGGTGTTTGATCAATTTCATCCTGGATGGTTGCATAAAAGCTTTAAATATCCTCTTCTTCAGCATCTGTAGTTGGAGCATAGACTTGAATGATGGTTATGTTGATGGTTTGTCCCAGTAGTGTGATGGATATTATTCAGTTAGACCTCATATTATAGCCCCTAACTGCCTGTGTTCTATCTTGCCTGAGTAGTACAGCCATTCCATTTCTTCTGAGTTTGTCATTTTCAGAGCAAAACAGTTGTGTGACTGAAAATGTTCCATTCTAGTCCACTTTAGTTCAGTGACACCAAGTTTTGCTATGTTTTAACATTTCATTTCTTGCTTTGCAATGTCCAGCTTACCTTATTCATATGTCCTTCTTAGGTTGTAGAAAATATTATTTCTCCAGTGTTAGACCCTGTCCTGAATAGCTAAATGTAGTATTCTTCAAAACAAACCCAAACCCAAAAGATAGGTGTATTGATTCATAAGAACAAAACAAAAATCCACAAGTAGTCAATATCTTTATTGGTACTCTATAAATACTGGGTGGAAGTAATCATTTTGGAAGTATATTGTTGGCAGCCCACCAGAAAGGATGCCAATAAGCTAAGTGAGATTGACGTGACCAGCCACGTTGTTTGCACCCATTGTGCTATGGAAAATGACTACCCATAAGGCTGGCTGCACCATGAAGGGGGTCTGGGAGAGTTTAAAATGGAACACAGTGTCTTTTCAATTTCCATGTTAAGACTAATGATTGTTTTGTAAATTCTGTGCCAATACATTCATCATAGCACACATAGAGTTCCTGCTAAGAAGAGGATGAAGAAGTCTACCAAATTAATGCAATGTGAGGTTTAATAAATATACCAATTTGAAGGAAACTGTATAGCAAACGCTAATTTATATCTGTTATGCTTCACAGTCACTACAATTCTTTATATTCCCTTTGCAGTGAAAAGATAAGGTTCTTCTCCCATAACTTTCCCCCTGGTTCTCTTATATCAGTATGAAGCAGAAGAGAAATGTCTCCAGTGAAAGAAAGCTCTGTCCTATGGAAAAGGTGATAAACGTCTCAGAAGGTGTTTACAAATGCAGCCTGCAGAACAGAATTTTAATGAATTGTGCCTCATAATCTCAAAATTAATGAGGTGTAAAACTTGTTTTCAATTGCAGCGGCTGGGAACTCACTCTTTTTGGTTTCTTGATTAATAATGGCACTCTTGTCTGAACCTTTCTGTTTTTTAAAGCCATGACTCAGACGCAGAATAGAAGAAAATGTGCCTATCTTGTATAGGAGGAGCAGGAGGAGCGCCACTGTGATTTTAACGGCTAAATTCAGTTTGGGTTTTTTTGGAAGGTAAAATGGAGATTTCTTTCTGAATACATACTCCAGATGACTGATTTGGCCACTCCTAGCTTTGTAAAAACCAGTCGCTATAGATATAAATCTGGAAAGAACCATCTATACAAAAATATTGTTGAAAAGAAAGGAAAGCTGAGGTCAGCGCTATTTATTTATTTATTTATTTATTTATTTATTTATTTATTTATTTATTTATTTATTTATTTATTTATTTATTTATTTATTTATTTATTTACCTGCATTTATATACTGCCCATCTAGAACGTGTCTACTCTGGGTAGTTTACATATAACATAAAAATAAACTAAGGTAAAATCCAGATTAATCACAGAGTCCAAGATGGGAAAGGAAGAAAAGAAGAAAAAGAAGAGGGGGAAAAAAAGAAAAGGGGAGGTAGGCTAGGTAATGGCTGTTGGGAAGGCCTGCCTGTATTGCCTTTATTTTAATGTTATCTATTAGGTAGTTTGGACACAGAAGAGGAGCTTCAGGTCACTGGTGAGATAAGATTCTATTTGCATCTGAACTGATTTCATAGGGAAGATGGCTTTCTGTTCTAATTGTCATGAGCTCTCTGACAGGTATAACTGGGCCTGTTACCTGGCAATTGGGTTTTAATCACCTGCTCTACCTAACAATATTTGAACCATACAGCTTGTGCAGGAGATGCTTCTGGTACCTCATGCCCAGTCTCTGAACAGGAGGAAGTTACTTCTTAATATTCCAAACTAAATTACCTGGCATGGTTTGGTAGGATCATCTCCTGCACAAACTGTATGGCAGTCCACTGAACTGAGTAGATAGACCAACAGACAGGCAGGTAAATATAAAATTATTAACTGTATAAAGTGATGGAGGCATCTCCGAAAGTAAAAACCGTGGAATGCTTGGGCAGAACTAATTAAAGGTAATTAATTATTTATACCTTCTTTGAATTTCTCATCGTAATCTTATAATTTCTTTCCTCAATGACTAAAGTTTTATAAAATGGTGGACAAGAAACCACATCACATTGCTTAAGTGCAGATTCCGCCCCACCCCCCAGTCTTGCATTCTCCTGTGAATGCTGAGGTAACCATAAGGTAGACAGGATGGCAGTATTTGTTTCATTATAGGGAAGAGGCTTAGAGCATTGCGTTGGTTTTTTTTAATGAAAGTAGTTATTTTTGTGACTTTTGTGGGTGCGGGGAAGGAGTTACTACCTACTCTTTTGACCTTCAATTATAACTGTAAACCTATTCCTTTTACAAGTAACCTCCCACAGCTCTGACTAAGCAAATACATGGTTCCACAGATGGCAAAAGGGAGACACATGCAAGCTGTCTGAGAATTTGCAAAAGGAAGGGGTTGTTTATTACAGCAGTAGGGAGGGCTCAAGATGAGATCATTGCTCACTATATACTGTTTTGAAGGGTTCTGAATTGCTGGTAAAATTCCTTTTCGCTACACAGTAAAAGTATAGAGATCCACAGAGGAGAATAGCTATGAGAATTCCCCAGATTGTCCATGCCTTAATGAGAAGGAGTGGACAATCAGTTCCTCTCACTATATGTAGGAGGAAGAATAACAAGCATTTCTTTACTTACACTTGTTTGAAATCGCAGACTTGTGCATTCTGCTTTCTTTACTGCACACACCCAACTGGACAGATCAACAGTACACAAACAACTGCCACCAACAAACCAAAGGGAGTGAAAAAGCACTCAGCGGAGAGACAGGATCTTTCTGAGATCAAAATTCAGTCATGCAAATTGTTCTGACATATATTGTCCCATAGTGCTAGAGTACTCTCAGAGTAGTTTCTAACATAATTATGCAGAGACACATCAACCCCCTGTGACCTGGGTACTCATTTTATCAACCTCAGAAGCATGGAAAGCTGAGTCAGCCCTGAGCCAGCTACCTGAACCCATGAGCATCAAACTCAGGTCAGGAGCATAGGCTTGACTGCAGTTTACCACTGCACCACAAGGCTCATATGTGAGATAGTATGCAAGGTGGCAAACAGAATGCCAACAATATATCTCCTTGCAATTACTCTACCAGTCATTTCATATAGGTGAAGTGAATGATATGCATCATCATTGCTAGCTAGGATTTGTGTTCTAAAATTTTATTCTACTTTTCCTTATCTAGCTTAGTTACTATTACATTTTATTCCTTTGATTATGTTGCTCTCGTGAGGAAAGATGTGTGACTGTGGATCAACGCCTACATTCCTCTTGCATGGGCTTTGATTTGCTAGATCAGAGTTAGTGCCCTAGGGTCTGTTTTTCCGTCCCCCACCTCTGCATCCTTCACCCCATCCCACATCATAGTTGTTCATGATTTCCCCATTGCAGGACTTCACAGAGATACTAGATACCAAATACTGTCATGGATTCAGACAAGGATTAGGTTGGAGTGTCATGAAAAGGGCAAAGGCACAGTCAACTATCTGTTCGCTTTGTTTGGGCAGGGATCAGATTGAGGGGATGCTGCCTATCTCCCTAATCTATAGTTTTCGCTAGTCTGTAATCCACATCTCCTACATCTATGAGATCTACTAAACCCAGCAGAATATTTTCCAGTGGTTACCTAAAAGTGCTCAGGATCCCAGAATTATAGGCTACAGGATTGGCGGGGTTGCCTGTTTGAACTCATTTGGGGTGTGATCAGATGGGCGTTTGTCTCACTGTTAGGTCCACTGCAGGAACGGGTTGCTTTGTTCCTTTTTCCAGCAATCAGATGATGCAATTCCTGTCAGAGACTTCTGGGGATTTGTGGGGTTAGTTTGTTTGTTTTTAGTGTTGCTCTGTTTTGGTTTGTTTCAAGAATTTGTGATCACTGGAATTGATCCAAAGTGGGTTTCCTTCTTTAATTTCCCATTATTGCATATTATTCCTTCTTTTATTTTCCAATATTGCATATTATTATTTGGTTAAACAGATATCTTAATGACTTAATGATATGGGGAAACTGGGAAATTAAACATTTCCCTCTTCTGCTCCTCCATGGAGCAAAGGGAGGAAGAAAAATAATAAACCAATTAGGGCAGCCACTCTCTGCACCACTTAGAGAATTTTTTAAAATAAATTGAAATCTGCCTCCCAGAAGTGGGAGGAGGGAACAAAGACCTAGATTTTTTCCCCTCATATTTCTTCTTTCTTAAAGGAGCCAGACCAAATAGGGTCACTTGAGGTGCATATGCCATTTGGCTGCAAGGATCAAACCAAATGACATACCAGACCTCTACCTGCCCTAACACAACTCTATTTAGCCTATTCTAGTCTGTTCCATCTGAGGTCATGGAGAGAAGCTCATGCAGGCTTTAGCTTACACTCATGCATTTACAGCTACATTGAGGTGCAAGAACCCAATTAGTAGTTATAACCTTGTAGATTTTGAAACCTAATGCCTGGGCTTCATCCTTCCTACTGGTTCCTCATATCTGTACCATTTAATGCAGATAAACGTTTCCCATGGTTCTCTTCAGATGCAAAATAGCAGTATATCTATGGCAAAATGTTTTATTGGGTAAGTCTCTTATTGGTTAAAAACAAGAAAGTTTTTGAATTACACAGAAAAGAGTTTTGAGGCATAGATATAGTAGCCAAATATCTGTAGGAAAAATATGTCCACTTTGAATACATACCGACCCTCCTACCAGTAGCGTAGAATGAAATGCTTCGTTTGTGCATGTGTCCATTTGTCTTTGTCTGTACATGTCTGTGTTCAGCCCAGAATATAATGGATGCATATCAACAGCATACTGTGGGCTGTAACCACACTCACTTGTTGCTTCCAGTGTTATTGCCTAAAACCAGTACTGCCCTTGATTGCATATTATTGTATGTTACCATTTATGCACAGTATTTTATTGCTATGTGTGCTATGCATATATTGTTTTTGTGTTGTGGGCTGTTTCGGGTCTCCTTCGAGAGAAGAACTGCATATAAATGAAAACAAACAAACAAATAAATACAGCCCTAGGGTGTTTCCTCAAACCAAGAACAACACTTAAAGTGTAATATCCGGTTGAATCAAATCAAAAGGATTTGGGAGCTAAGTCTTGGGTCCCCATCAGGAGATACAGTGGAGAGGTTTGTTGATTGTCATGGCATCCCCCTCCTTTCCTTTATAATGGCCTCTTTTTTTGCTCTGCCTTCCCTTTCCCGTCACTTCTTTATAAAACATGTAGCAGAAGCAGTGCCACGTAAGAAGCAATTTCAACTGGACAAAAAAACCCCACTCCTTATAAAATGTGGGAAAATTAAAGAAGCATTCAGATCTCCATTAAGAAAAGAAACTGCCTACAGGCGCCCACTAAATATGCAACATCCATTTCTGTGGCAACACTCCAAAGTTTATTCCTCAGTCACAAATACAATTTCACGGCAGACATGGAAAGCTTAAACAAAGTGGGGAAGCATCTTTCCTCACGAGAGCAGCACAATCCTGCTTGTTTTCTGTGTACAAATTTGCAAGTGAACCGTGTGATAGATCAAGATGATTTGTGGATCTGTTCTGCAGTGCAGAGCTTTAAACTCCATTTTTGCTTGCAATTATTGTATGCTATCAAATCGGACTCTCTCTGAATTGGTTTTCCTTGTTTTAAGGAACAGCACATGGCGGATAAGCTAGAAAGCAGTAGTTTCAGGTTTTGTTTATCTCCCCTTATGAATGTTATCTGTTTGTTTGTTTAATTCTTTAATTTTATCTCGTACAGGTTATTAGCAAAATAAAGGTTAAAATATAAAACATAAAATAAGTACACGTATAAAGCAGATTAAAACAACATGAAAGTAAAACTGCAACACCATGGACAAAAAGTATACAATTTTATAAGCAATCGATCATTTTCGTTTAAAAATGTTGGAAGGGGGTTGAATTTCTCTCACAGGACAGGGTGGGAGAGTCTTAGATGTCTGAAAATAGCCACTGCTGGTCCTGACAATTCATACATTGACCCCCTCCCACATACATACATACACACACAAAGAGAGAGAGAGAGAGAGAGAGACAGAGACAGAGACAGAGAGAAACAGAGAGAGAGAGAGAGAGAGAATCCTACTGTCCCCAAGGGCTTCCCAAGGACCAAAATAATCCTGATGGTGCCCAGGAACCATGAGTGTGTGAACAGAAAACTTTTTATTAACAAAATATTGCATTTATATTTTTTTTATTCGTTACATTCATACCCTGCCCTTCTAGTGCTGAAGCACTACCCTAGGTGACTAAGAACATTTAAAAACAAACCACAGCTACCTGTCGGCACTCACAAGACACACGTAGTGAGATCTAGAACAATGGTTCTTAACCTTTGTTTCTCAGATGTTTTTGGACTGCAACTCCCAGAAGCCTTCACCATCAGAACCACTGATCTAGAAGAACATTAAACCCCGAATGTCTAAAGAAAAGGAAATCTGGATGGCAAATCAAAACAATAACCACTTCACGGAACAACAGGGATGTCACAGGCATAAGATGTTTCCAAAGGACTATTCAAATATTTTGACCTGTTTTCTGAAGACCAGAAGGGAGGGAGCCCTGCCTATGTATATCTGCAGGAAGTGCATTCCATAGCATTGCAACCACCATCAGGAAAGGCCCAGTTCCTGGTGTTAGTTTTCTGGGCCACTTTAGGGGTGGCCAAACGAAAACATGAAAACTGACTGGTTCGGGTAGCATGGGGTGGACATTTTGTAGGGAGAGATGCTCCATCATGTAACAAGGTCCCAAACAATTAAGGGCTTTATAGGTTAATACCAGCACTTTGAATTTGGCATAGAAGCATGTAGGGGTGCTGCAAAATAAAATAACGGCATCTGGCTTACCTTACATAACTGGATTTCAGCCAATGAAAAATAATGTTTTTGCGAAGGCTTTCACGGTCAGGATCTAATGGTTGTTGTGGGTTTTTTGGGCTCTTTGGCCAAGTTCTGAAGGTTGTTCTTCCTAACATTTCACCAGTCTCTGTGGCTGGCATCTTCAGAGGACAGCACTGTGTCTTCTGAAGATGCCAGCCACAGAGACTGGTGAAACGTTAGGAAGAGTGGTCAAAATGACCAGATAGGCGGGGTATAAATAAAATAAATAAGAACAGCCTTCAGAACATGGCCAAAGAGCCCAAAAAAACCCCACAACAACCAAAAATAATGCCCTTCGTTTTGAGGCATAACTTTTTACATGCTTTTATAGAAAGAATGTCCTACGTTTCAAGTCTGGCTTATACTTGACTCCCCAAAACACAATTTTAAGGGTGAGAAATTATCTCATTCCTCCCTGTCTAGGTTACAATTTCATTCTCAGGCCCAAACAAGATGGCACAATTAGTCCATCATTAGAAATGGAACTCCCTGAAGTGGTAAAAGTTGTCTGACTATCACAGGATGAGCCTGCCTCACTTCACATTTCCTAATTACCTCTCTTTTGTTTTGTGACTGGCCATCCAAAGGTAATCAGGAGCTTTGTTGGGAAGCCTGATTGAACTTTGAATTGTGTGTCTGAGGAATGTGACTGACATTTCATTTGATCCTCCATTTGTAGTTGTACACACCTGTGTGGTGATTCTGAAGGAGCGAAAGCATAGATGCAACTTATTGGCATTCAAACAGGCAAAGTGTTTCTGTATAAATTGGGGGCTTCAAGGTCAGATAGGAAAATTATTGGATTATTCTTGTTGGGTTTTCAACTGAGCTATCGCAATATGAAATTGCTCATTTAGATTTAGAGCGTTGTCCCATATGATTAGTTGTTATGTGGGAAAGGGGAGATCTTTGCCTATGCCTTCTTCTTTGATTTTTAATTAGCTTTGGGAGCTTCAAACTCTTCGCCGTTTATCTTCAGTCCAAACGTCTCCTTCTCAGCATACTCAGGTGCTGCTGGACGCATGGTTATTTACAATACCTTTTTTTCTCTAGCCATCCATTCCCTATATGGAAACCAACATCCGTGTGTGGGTGTTGCATCACTTCTTTCCAGCAAATGAATACAGAACAGAACAAAGCACACTGGGGTCCCTTTGTCTCTTTCACAGTGTGCAACATTCAGGATTACATCACACCATTCATAGCTGTTCCAGGAAGAAAATGGCTGACGCCAAGGTCAATGGGAAAGAATTAATTTCCTTTAACAAGCAAGTTTCAATTTCTCCCTTTCAACAGAGTCCAGCGGGTCATCCCTGCTAATGGAAGCATGTGGAAGAACATTTTCAGAGTGATTGGCTTTCTGGTCCCCTTTTATGGCTCTAAATTCAAAGTCAGACTTGAGTTTTTCAATAACTTTTCCATTTCATTTTCTCCTTGTTCTGAAGTCAATGTGCATCCACTGAGTTCAGTGGAGTTTGCTTACTGCTTAACAGGCATACTGTATATTGGGTTGCACAGTGACCAGTGCATTTGTTAAAATGCAAATGTTTGTTCATTTGAGAAATAAATGCTAAAGTTTCATCCAAAAATGGATTTCTGGGTGGTATATGTGAACATAGGTATGAAAACAGCATAAAATTGTAACAACAGAAATATAACACTGAGTGCAGAAAGAGATGAGATGGCAGTTGCACAATTAGAAGACAATCAAATGTTGTCTCTAAAGCTGCCATTTCACCATCAAACCGCTAATGAAGCCTCATGTTTATCTTCTGATGACCAATCATCAAACAAAAACAAGCCAGTTTGCAACTTGCTGAAATGTATAACTCAATGGAGGATAATCAAACATTCTTTAATTCTTAAGGCAGCTCCCCTTCGAGTAGTAAAATTGTCATCTCTTTTGTTTCTGCCCATAGAGGATTAACTCTTCACCCAGCTGACAATGCAATAGATCTAAAATGCCTGGAAAAATAAAAAGGTTTTACTAATCCCCAAAATACACTGAAAGATATAGTGCCAGACTTACTTCCTTACAACCAAGAGCCAGGATACCACTACAGAACACAATGGTGTCTCTTTTGCACATGCATAATGCATTTCTCCTATACATTTTATGTGAGGAAAGGCCACCCCTGTCCATCTTAAAACACAAGTCAGAAGGAGAAGCTCCTTCAGAAATTTGGCACCCAAGCTATTTATGGCTTTCAGCACCATAGCCTTGACTCTGGCTTGGTAGCTGAATAGGCAGCCAACGTAGTTCTTCCAGAGTGAATGTGACATGGTTCCATCTGAATGAACCAGCCAACATTCTAGCAGCCAAATGCTACATGAGTTGAATCTTCTGAAATGTTTTTCAGGGCAGGTCCACCTATAACACATTACAGAAATCCAACCTGGAGGCTATCAGATGTTACATTTGTTAGTGTAATGAACCATATGTCACCAAGCAAAAGAACATATGCCTCTAATTGAGGACTCTGATGGTTCCAAAATGACTTATTTATCCAACAACTGGTCAGCACAGTTTAATTTTCCAGTCCAAAATCATAACATTCCAGTTAATTTCCCCTATTTCTCCTACTGTATCTTCCCTTTCTTCAGGTATTCTCTGGTATGCAGTCTTGTCCTTTGAAATTACAATCCATGTCGCCAGAACAAGCTTTATATTTGTGAAAATAATGCCATATTTTTAAATCTCAACTTATTTCCCATTATTACAACAATATTTAGCACATTTCCTCAAAACTTATACACCAGAAAGCCCACCCATAACCTACACAGTATCCCTCATTCAGCCACCCTCTGATACTTAACCAGGTAAGGCAGAGATGTTCTTTTTGTACACAAGAAAAACAAACTACTCAGTCACACTACCCACTCAAGACTGAGGCAGGAGGCCATCAATACTACAACCAGACCTTAGAAGTAACTAATTACAAGTAAAATTACAAATAACTAATTGCTTGGAATTAATTCATTGTTATTATGTACTATCAAGCTGGAACCAAATTATAGCAACCCTAATAGGGCTCTCAAGGTAAGTGAGAAATTTAGGAATGATTTTACAAGTTCCGCTCACCCCAGTGATCTTCCATGTCTCAGCAGAGATTTTTCTGCAATAATGAAGGTATTATTGTTTCATGCCATCTGCAGCTTAACAAAATATAACATCAATCCTTTTCCAATTGTAACTTTTTACTTACTTTATGAGGGCTGACCCTCACATGATGCGTCACATTTTTCAAATGTTGTGGGTGTTGTGACAACAAGCTAGAAAAGAGGAAAGTGTGTGTTGTATTACAGGCTAGCAGCTTCAAGCATTCATGTGGACTTTTACAAAATGAAAAGTAATTATTTCAGTTACTTGTAACAAATGTGAAAAAGAGTTTTTTTTTAATTCCTTTAGAGAATTTGGAACTAATTGCTTTTTAAAACTCTACAAGTTCTGCCTGCAGGAGGAGTTTGGAGTGCAGATGACTCCTGGTATATACAGCTGCTTTGTTCAAAATACCTGTTCTCCAAGTTTATTTTTTTAAAAAAACCTGATCGATCATTTTATTTCTTGGAGCATGAAAACCAGCCTTTTACTAATGAAGTCTTCTGCTTTCAGAAGCTTGCCTGAACACATTTATGTTGCCCAATTCCATAACAGGCCCTCTTTCTCTTCTAAATCATATTACTTGGAGGAGGATGTCCCCCAAATCAATACTGTACAAGCTTGACCAACAGCTGGGCCACCTTCTTTGTTTAGTTTTACTGTACAGAATTGAATCTAATGCACGGGGCCTTTACAGACAAAGAGAACTGGCTACGCACCTTTCCATAAGACGCACCATTTTTTTAGGAGAAGAAAACAGGAAAATATAATCTGTTTTCTTCACTCCATAAGACGCACAGACTTTCCACCCCCCTGTTTTGTGGGGAAAAAGTGCGTCTTATGGTGCGAAAAATACGGTAGGTTGTTATTCAACATTTTAAGTGAGCTAACTGATGGAAGACAAAAAACACCAGACATTGGGGGGGGGGTTAATTACATTTTTTATTCATTTCCAATAGGGATAGGATTAGGGACATTTGTTAACCAACAGCATTCAAAATACACTAGTTCTGTATGCCAGGACTCCTTATCCAAATAGGGCTTCTCTGGCTGCTATAATTTCTAGAACTTTTTCAACCATCAAAGAAATGCATGCTATTGAATATGGAATTTTACAGAGCAGGAAATATTTAATTGGCCATTTTCCAGTGTGGCCCTGAAATGCATCTTAGTGTGGCAGCTGCCTCAGGTGCTAGGTGAGCAAGTTATTTTCTCTCCCCAAACCCCATCCTGGGCTGAGCCCTGACAGTGCTAGATACCTGTACAACTTAGCTTTCTAGAGAGCTTCTCTTGCGGTGCTGCTGAGCTCTTAGAACCAGACCCCAGGTGAGGAGTGCTAGGAAAATCACCCGTGCCACATCATGGACCATTTCCCCAAACAGGCCTCCCACAGAGCCTGAAAACAGAGTCATCTCTGGTGGCTCATCCTCTGCTCCCTGCTTCTTTTCTGGTATCATCGTAATGTTGCCTCCTGCTTCTTATGTGGCAGGGCTCCTCCCCCTCCACCACATCACATCTCTTCTGGGATGAGGGCACTATCACCATCTCTTTCTTCTGTGGGGATGCAGGAGACACCACCGCCTCTTCCCATTGCCAGTATCCATAATAACTGCACCATAAAATACCAAAACAGGTTAAACTGCAACTCCTTGGGTAGAAAAAAAGAAACAATGCAGGCTGAACAGGAGCGAGAAAGTCTCGTAAAATGCTGCGGAATAACAAAGAACATCGGAGAAGGCAGCAATAAGATCTGTGGAAGGCCTGGTCCTTAAAATGAGGCAAATGCCACATGTGGACGAACCCTTATGTCCAAAATAAAAGAGGAACCCGTCTTAATAAGTGCTTTCAAGCCATAGACGCCCATACTAGTAGCAGCAAGGAGAAATATGGCAGTGGTGTTCATCATATTTCACTGGAAAGATAACATTGGAGGGTTCTTATCTCTTATTTGTTTTTCTTTTCCTTTCTCTTTTTCTTTCCTCCCTCCTTGCCACCTGTTTTTGTTTTGTTTTAAAGAAAAGCATTATCCATGGATATATCACTTGGCTAGTCTTCCAAAGCCCATATGCCAGTTGAGAAGGAACAGGAGACCAGCAATTGATGTATCAAATAACAGGTGCCAGACACAAGAGCATTAGGAGAAGTTGTATTATTCTCAGTCTCAGAAGCACTGTGGTAGCCTTATGCCTGCATGTCTCACATTTGCTTTGGGGATGTCCAGATTGTCTCAAACAGAACGGCAACTGTCATTGCTGAAGGCAAAGTTGGCATGGGAGGAAAAATCTGTCCCATATCTGTATATCGCAACCACCCCCTAAATAGTTCACCAAACACAATCAAAACTAGTAAGCCAAACTAGGTATTGTGTATTTCAAACCAAATAGACATCTGCTATTTTGGAAAGCATTCTTGTTGACATTAGGAAAAAAACAACCCTCAAACATTAGCAGTGGATCAGCCATGCTCTATGAAGTTGCAAGCTGGGGTGGGCAAAGCATATTTAAAGGGAAGCGCTGAGCAATCTGCACAAAGCGAATCATGGAAACGATAAAAGCTTCAAAAATGAAGCTGCTTCCTCATCAAATGGCAATTAAATCCACCCACAGGGACCTATTAGAGTTAGCTAAGCCTTAATTGGGAAAGGATCTGGAAGGAACTTTTGCTTTTACAAGAACTTTTGCCAGTTTGTGGAGAGATATCTCTGGAGCTAAACTTAATTACTTCTACTGTTCCATGCAATGCCTGCAACAGTCTCATAGCCCCACATACTGCTTCTTGCTGCATTTGTTGCGAATATTTTTCAAAGGGAGGGAATTATGGCAAAAGAAACAAGTGATTTGCTTCATTCACTTTTCACTTTTCTTTGGTTGGGCATTAGGTGATTTGTAGTCCTAACTTGATTTATTCCACCAATATCCATGGGATTCCCAACAATTATTTTAAAACACTGGGTATTAATGGACAAATCAATCTGTTTTCAGTCCATATCAATTTCACTTATGATGCAATCGAAGGTTGGTTTCAAGCAATGCCCATCACAGTCTGCATTTCTTTAAATAAAAATTAAAATATGCATACCATTTTTACACAGCTTCCTCTAACAAATGCATATTAATGAAAATTTCCCCAAAATAGGCATCTTTATGTGCAAATTTGCACAGTATGTGTTTTTTGCACTCCTTTACTTGAGCCAAAGAACAGGGGACAGAATTAGAAGAAGTCTAAAATCGGGATCTCTGACTCCTGATGCCCATGTGGCTTGAACTTAGAAACTGTTCCTTAATCCAGGTTCCTCAGAAGGGTTTGGTCAAAAGTCTTGTGCTGATTGACATAAAGGACAAGATGACATCTCTCCTAGTCCAGGTACAAAATCTGACTGGATTGGCAGCTGACACTGACTTCAACAGTAGCAATGGGATAAGGTTATGCACGACCTCCGAGGGCAGTTGTTCAGTCTAGAGGTTCAGGATAGGCTATGTGGAACACCTTACTCTGTCATTCAAGAAATTGGGAAGGCTCACAATGAAATGCTGCCACAGTCCCCACCACCACCAATGTCTGCCAATTTTGGCAGCTGACCCATTCTGCCTAAAGTCAGGGCCGACTCTGTGTCTCGGTTGTCTTATGTCAAGTTAGCACAACAACCCCATGATGTGGAGAAGTACTGCCTACAGTCTGTCTTTCTAGTAAGGCCCATGTCAGCTGCCCATATAAGTTGAAGCTGCCACCTCACGCTTTGTAGTAAAAATGTTGCAGCTGGAATACTCACACATAAAGGTGAGGAAATGTGGCTCTACCTGCACTGGAGAGAAATGCATTTTTCTCTCCATGCCCAGTTTTGTCCCCTTGCACACCACTGTGTAGGGGCGCCAAGTCAGGAGCCCAATATAACAGACATTCTAAGCTCAATTGTTAATATATAATGATTCAGTTCCTTCAACAACAACAAAAACCCTCCAATTCATGAATATGGGATATTGCGCTACTGTGCTCACAACTGAAAAAGCCAGGAAATGGCCTGATATTGCTGCACAATATTGTGCCCGTGTTGCACATGTTTTACATAGCAAAGAGCAACCTGAATGTTGACAACACCAATGGCAGCAGTCAAGATGTCTACAGGATACCCTCTTGTGCTCATTACCATTCACAAAATGACACCAAGCAAGGGAAAATCCCAGAAGCTGACTCCTTTTTTCATCTGTTAACCACCTCAACCCAAACACAAAGCAATTGTCAGTGCTGATTTTTGACAAATGTGAATGGTAATCCAGCAGGAGCTGAGTGGAAAGACATGGTCTCCAAGCCCAGCAAAGCTGCCCACTCTTCCTTTAAAATGCCTAAATTGGTTTCTTATAACATTATTTAAATGGAACTGCTGGCATTTCTTCATAATTTTTGACAGCCTAAACTATAGGGTTGCCATAAGTCAGAGGCCATTTGACAGCATGTAACAACAAACTATGGCAGCCAGTCTGTTAAAAGAAGTAAACACTACTGAATTCAGTCAATAGCATGTAGAGAATGAGGCTAGTTATCAGATCATTTCTCAACAAAATTCGGAGAGCTATGACCAGGGAAGCCCTACATTATCTGCAGCCAGGTTACATTTTTATTGCTTCCTCCATATTCTAAAGAAAAGGACATAGTCTGAGCAGTCCTTTCATGTGAGATCTGGTGGAAGCCCCCCCCCCCCAAAAAAAGGAATCCTTATTGGTGGCACTCTTTTTGTGGCTCAAGCAGACTTACTCTGCTAGCTAACTCAAGGTCTTTGGGAGACTGATGCAAGCCTTAGGTATACTTTGCTGATCATAGGAGATATCGATTCTGGTGGTGTAGCTTGGTTTTGGGGAGCACCTTGATAATTTCATTTTCTGATCTACCATGGAAACATTCCAGAAAAGTAAATTTCTGGCTTTTCCACCCAGGTTTTCAACTGTTTGGAGGTCAGCATGGCATTCAAGAGTTCAGCCTCCAAAGGTCAATAAATCTCCATTCGATCATGTAAAGTCCTTGACTTTGTCCAGCCATTTTGGTCTGGGCAACTTCTAGCAACACAGACTGAGCTATGCTTGACCTGCCCATCTCTGATTACTGTCAGTCAATGATTGGCAGGGCCAATAGCTCAATGGTCAAGAACTTACTATGTATACAGAAAGTCTCGAGTTCAGCCCCTGGCATTGTCAGTTGAAGGATCGGGTGAAAGGTGGTGGGAAAGATATCTGACTGAGACCCCATCCGAAAATATAACACTAGGCTAAATGAACAGACTATTAGAGGAACAAACAATCTTGCATGCAACCTAATACTGGGTTTCAGTAGGAAGGGGGCTTCACAGCCTATGCATTGCCACCAACCAATTAGTGAAGTTTTTTTTTCCCCATCTCTGACTTGCTTCTCCTTTTTCCAGTTTGTTTACTTCACTTCTGTTATTTGCTTGCTCTTTTTCTCTTTGACCCCAACCAAAGCAGACATGTAACTCTCTGCTCCTCACCTCCAACCATGTGGCTTCATGGTGGACTGAGTCCCCCACATAGTTGGTCCTCCCAAACTCCACCCACATGGGGAAACAGGATTGTGTGGCTGAATGGTTGGTGTGGGCCTCTCTAACCAGGGGAATCTTGACAAACAACCTGATTGCTCAAGAGTGGACTGAAAATAACTGAATGAAATTTAACACAGATAAGCACAAAGTTCTACATCCAGGGGAGGGGGCTGAAATAAGCATAAAGTTACAAGATGGGGGACACTTAGCTTCAGGAATACTATGAGCAAAAAGAATCTTGGAATTGTTGTAGATCACAAGCTGAATATTAGCCAACAATGCCTTGTGACTGCAAATGCTCTTTTAGGCTGCATTAGCAGAAGTATAGTCTCCAAATCCTGTGATTTGAAGTATAGTCTCCAAATCCTCTCTATTCAGCACTGGTTAGGCCTCATCTAGTACAAAATAAGACTGCCCTCATCCATGATGTAATTCTGGATGAGGATGCTGACCTGGCATGCATTACTGAGACCTGGGTGGGAGATGAGGGTGGTGTTCCCCTCTCCCAGCTGTGTCTGCCTGGGTACTTGGTCCAGCAACAATATCGCTCAGAGGGTCGGCGAAAGGGAGTTGCTATAATCTATAGGAGTTCTATCTCTTTGATGAGGCTTCCTATCCCTTTGAGAGGAGGTTTTGAGGGTCTGTATTGTGTGTTTGGCTTACGAGACAGACCTGGTGTTGAGGATTCCCGGGCTGTTGGTGCTGGAGGACCTCAACATCCATACCAAGGCTGCCTTGGCTGGAGCAGCTCAGGACTTCATGGCTGCCAGGACAACCATGGGGCTGTCTCAATGTGTCATCAGCCTGACACATGAGAAGGGCCATACCTTGGACCTGGTTTTCTCAATGGGACTGGAAGACGGTGGTTTGAATGTGGAGGTGCTCGTTGTGACCCCATTGTCATGGTCAGACCACTTCCTGGCCAAGTTTATTCTATTAGCTTCTTCTCCCCTGTGCAAGGGTGGAGGATCTATCAAGATGATCCACCCTTGGTGACTAATGGATCCAGATGGTTTCCTGAATGCTCTGGGGGATTATCCATCTGATATGGTCGGTGCTCCTGTTGAAGCTCAGGTCACCCTATGGAATAGGGAGATGACCTAGGCGGTTGACACGATTGCGCCTAAGCACCCTTTCCCTGCATGCAGAGCCCAGACAACTCCTTGGTATACTTCTGAACTGTGGGCGAGAGGGGAGATGATGAAGCGAGAGGGGAGACAGCTGGAGCGTAGGTGGAGGAAATCCCACTGGGAGTCCGATTGAACATGACTTAGAGCCCATTATCGGGCCTATTTTGTGGCAATATGACTGAGGAAACGGCAATATTTCTCCATATTGCTTCCTCAGAATGTTGTCCAGCAGAGCTGTTTTGGCTCTGCCAGGGGGGTTCACACCTTGGGTCCAGGAGGCTGTGAACACCTCTTTGAGAGAGGGAGTGGTCCCTACCACCTTGAAAGAGGTGGTAATTCAGCCACTCCTAAAAAAGCCTAACCTGGACCTAAGGCTGGTGGTTAACTACCGACCAGTAGCGAACATCCCTTATTTGGGCAAAGTGTTGGAGCGGGTTGTGGCTGGGCAAATCCAGGCGCTGCTGGATGAAACGGTTTTTCTGGATCCATTTCAATCGGGTTTCAGGCCTGGTTTTGGTACAAAGACTGCCTTGGTCACCCTGTACAATGATCTTTGCCGGAACAGAGATAGGGGGAGTGTGACCCTGTTGATCCTCCTGGACCTCTCAGCAGCTTTCGACACCATCAACCATGGTGTTCTTCTGGATAGGCTGGCTGGGTTGGGAGTTGGGGCCACTGCTTTACGGTGATTCCACTCCTCCCTAGCTGACCATGTCCAGAGAGTGGTGCTGGGGGACAGTTGCTCTGTCCCATGGCATTTATGTCATGGAGTTCCTCAGGGCTCGATACTGTTCACCATGCTGTTTAACATCTATATGTAACCACTGGGAGAGGTCATCAGGAGGTTTGGGCTGAGGAGTCAGCAATATGCTGATGGCATTCAGCTCTACCTCTTGTTTTCCACCAATCCAGGTAAAGCTGTTTCTGTGCTGAACTTACGTCTGGACCTGATAATGGATTGAATAAGGGTTAATAAATTAAAACTCAATCCAGCAAGACGGAAGTGCTGTTAGTGGGTGCTTCATCGGACAGGCTGGAGAGCCATTTCCCTGCCCTGAATGGGGTTACACTCCCCTTAAGGGACAGGGTCCACAGCCTGGGGGTGCTCCTGGACCCCAGTCTAACTCTGGAAGCTCAGGTGGGATTGGTGGCCGGGGCGCCTTCTTTCAGCTGTGGAAATTATACCAGCTACAGCCCTACCTGGACGAGCAGAGTCTCATGACAGTTACACACGCACTGGTAACATCTCATCTAGATTACTGCAATGTGGTCTACATGGGGCTGCCTTTGAAGACGGTCCAGCGACTGCAACTGGTCCAGAATCAAGCTGAGCGGCTGGTGAGTGGTGGGGCCGCTAGGGAACACATCAAGCCGATTCTGTTTAAATTACATTGGCTACCAGTTGCTGCCGAGGCCCAATTCAAAGTGCTTATTTTGACATATAAAGCCCTAAATGGCTTGGGCCCTGGATACCTGAAGGACCGCCTCCTTCCATATGAACCTACCCGGCAGTTAAGATCTAGCCAGGGGGGCCTTTTGAAAGAGCCGTCCCTTAAGGAGGTAAGAGGGACGGATTGTAGACAAAGAGCCTTTTCGGCAGCTGCCCCAGACTTCGGAATGCCCTCCCGACTGAGATTTGGATGACGCTGACGCTGATGACATTTCGGCTCCAGGTCAAAACCTTCCTGTTCCAGAAGGCTTTTAATTGTGGGTCCTGATGGCAATTTTCAGAGTATATGTTTTAATTGTATTTTAATTGTTTTATATTTTCTATTGTATTTTAATTGTTGTAAGCCACCCAGAGACCTTTGGATAGTGTGGGCGGCATATAAGCTAAATAAATAAATAAAATCTAGAATACTATGTCCAGTTCTGGACACCACACTTTAAGAAAGATGCCAACAAACTGTAGCAAATTCAGAGGAGGGCAACAAGGATGATGAAGGGACTGGAAACCAAGCCCTATGAGGAAAAACTGAAATAACTGGGCATGTTTAGCTTTGAGAAAATAATACTGAAGGAAGATATGATAGCAGTTTTCAAATACTTGAAAGGCTGTCATACAGAGGAGGGGCAGGATCTATTCTCAATCATCCCAGATTGCAGGACATGTAATAATGGGCTCAAATTACAGGAAGACAAATTTCAGTTGAATATGAGGACGAAAACCCTATCTATTAGAGCAGTACAACAATGGAGCCAATTACCTCGGTAGGTGATGAGTGCTCGAACACTGGAGGCATTTAAAAGAAAATTAGACAACCAGAGCACTGTTTTTGCTCTCCGATGGCTAGCAATTAAACTGAGCTGTTCTCAATTTCTGTAAGAAGATTTTTAAAGATTCACCTACTAACTGTATATCTCTGTGGTCTGTAAGTACTCTACAACAGGGGTCATCAACCCCCGGTCCGTGGCCCAGTGTCGGTCCGTGGGCTTGCCGGAACTGGGCCGCGGATATGGATCTCCACCAGCCCCCCACACCAGGAGTGGGCAATTAATTTCTATAGGGGGCCACATGAAAAATCTGAACTGTGTTCGGGAGCCGAACCAACTTTACTTAAAAATAGGCCCCCATTAGTTGGGTAGTAATAGGCCCCCATTGGGTGAGGCCCTGCAGTGAACAAACTACAAGGCTGACATAGTTAATTCCCTAAACTTTTTAAGGACTGGAGCGATGACTGGTGGGCCGGACAGGAGTGGCTTGCGGGCCATATGTGGCCCATGGGCCGCACTTTGTCCAGGTCTGCCCCACACTCTCATGCAGGGGGCGTGTTATGCTCGCAGTGGGTGTATCACGCTTGCAGTGGGCATGACATGCAGGCGGTGGCATATTGCGCTCACATGCATGCGTGAGAGCACAACACACACACACAGGCACCACATGCCCACCGCATGAGCATGGGGGTGCCTCCAAACCCCCCCCCCCCGCTCATGGAGCTCACTCCCCCCAGCCGGTCCGCAGCCCCAAAAAGGTTGGGGATCACTGCTCTACAATGCATATATTTTAAAAATAAGCCAAGAATGAAGCGCTTTCTTGAGTTTTCTTCTTGGTGAGTTAGGTTTTGTTTGTTTAAATGACTAAAAGACAAATAAGGAAAAGAAGTGAAGAGCCAAGGTGGAAACAGTTTAGGTCTAACACCTCAGACTGCAGTTTATTAAGGCTACGAAGGGTGGGATCCAGTGAAGGGGGAAACAGCTGCAGGTGATTCTGTTGCAGCTCTGGAGATCTACAGTCAAGATAAGCAAGAGGGAGTGATATCTCCAGATTGTGCCAAGTCACAGGAAGCATTTGTCTGAAGCATAGATTTAATGATAAAGAGGAACCTCTTGAGTTACAGGAAGGAGGAAGCATCTTTTTGAAACAAAGAACTAATAATAAAGATAAGACTGACAAGATCCACAGTAAGAGAAGTGAAATAGTGAAAGAGGATAGATTACAAGCAGAATTCAATAGAGAAAAATTACATGGAGCGTAAAGATGAATTTTAACCAGAAAGCTGAGTTATACAAGTCAATATCTGGGATTATAGACCAATTGAAAATGTTAATTTTAAAGTGAAGGACGTTGATAAAATGGTTCGAGCTAACGTTGGAAAATTATATTGGCATAAAGTCAAGTTTACTTAAACTGATAAAAAGCTGATTGATTTGAAGGATAGAGGACAGAGGGGAAACATGAAATAGTGTGGATTTCCAGAAGGAGATGCTGAAGATGACAATGCTGAAGATGACAAAAATCTTAGAGCTGTGATACACACTGCAACTGTATTAGTAAATAATGTCATTAGGAGAAAATATTGGTGAAAAACTCAGGAAGTAAAGCACAGATAAAAGAAGTATCAGGAATGGAGAGAACATCTTAGTTTAATTATATCCAGTTAAAGCAATGAACAAAAGATTGGGTAAAAAGAAATGATAAATGTAGGGAACTTACAAAATTTGAAGAACTGGCATTAAAAATGAAAATGCAGATGAAAATAAGGTCATGAAAGAAATAATAAATAAAATTTATAAAATATTATTGGAGGTAGATGATCAACAAGGTTTGCTTAAAACATTATAGGAATATGATTTGAGAAAAGAAATAAGTACCAGAGTTTGGAGAAATACATGAGATATAAGAATACTGAAATGTATGTCTGCAAGGATAAATGAAAACTTTTAAAAGTAAGTTTGGAGATGTATTTAACTACAGTGAAATTAAATCAAAATGGAGCTGATCACTCCAAGGAAAGGATACTGGAGAGGATTCAGAAAATAGGTACAATTTAAAAGTCTAATGGGAATGTGAAAATATATTGTTATTTCAGCAACTGGTTTTCAAGAAGATAAAATAACTGTTAAATTTAGAGGTGTGCCCTAAAATAGCACTTTTATCAATATTTGATGATTTCCAATTTATTAACAGCAGCAAGGATTGTAGCTGTTAATTGTAGCTAGGAACTGAAAAATAAAATATGATCTACAGTTAAACAAATGGTACTGAGAGGTTTGTGATATAGCTATTAATGATGATGAACTATTTAAAATCTTAAAAGATGATGCTGTTAAGGTGCTACAATCAATATGCCAGCAAGTTTGGAAAACTCAGCAGTGTCCAGAGGACTGGAAAAGATCAATCTACATCCCAATACCAAAGAAGGGCAGTGCCAAAGAATGCTCCAAGTACCATACAATTGAACTCATTTCACACGCTAGCAAGGTTATGCTCAAAATCCTCCAAGGTAGGCTTCAGAAGTCTGTGGATCGAGAACTCCCAAAGGTACAAGCTGGATTTCGAAGGGGTAGAGGCCAAATTACTAACATGTGCTGGATTATGGAGAAAGCCAGAGAGTTCCAGGAAAAAATCTACTTTTGCTTCATTGACTATGCAAAAGCCTTTGACTGTGTGGGCCACAGCAAACTATGACAAGTCCTTAAAGAAATGGGAGTGCCTGATCAACTTATCTACCTCCTGAGAAACCTATACGTGGGACAGGAAGCAACAGTTAGAACTGGATATGGAACAACTGATTGGTTCAAAATTGGGAAAGGAGTATGACAAGGCTGTATATTGTGTCCTTGGTTATTTAACTTATATGGAGAATACATCATGCGAAAGGCTGGACTGTAGGAATCCCAAAATGGAATTAAGATTGCTGGAAGAAATATTAACGACCTCAGATATGCAGATGATACCACTCTGATCACAAAAAGTGAGGAGGAATTAAGGAACCTTGTAATGAGGGTGAAAGAGGAGAGTGCAAAAAACGGTCTGAAGCTCAACATCAAAAAAACTAAGATCATGGCCACTGTTCCCATCACCTCCTGGGAAATAGAAGGGGAAGATATGGAGGCAGTGACAGATTTTACTTTCTTGAGCTCAGAGAATGCCAATAATCATGTGTTATGTCACTGCAGATGGTGACAGCAGTCATGAAATTAAAAGACACCTGCTTCTTGGGAAGAAAGTGATGACAAGCCTCAACAGCATCTTAAAAAGCAGAGACATCACCTTGCGAACTAAAATCCAAACAGTCAAAGCTATGGTTTTTCCTGTAGTGATGTACGGAAGTGAGAGCTGGACCATAAAGTAAGCTGACCACCAAAGAATTGATGCTTTTGAATTGTAGTGCTGGAGGAGGCTCTTGAGAGTCCCCTGGACTACAAAGAGAACAAACCTATCCATTCTGAAGGAAATCAACCCTGAGTGTTCACTGGAAGGACAGATCCTGAAGCTGAGGCTCCAATACTTTGGCCATCTCATGAGAAGAGAAGACTCCTTGGAAAAGACCTTGATGTTAGGAAAGTGTGAAGGCAGGAGAAGGGGACGACAGAGGATGAGATGGCTGGACAGTGTCATCGAAATTAGCAACATGAATTTGACCCAATTCCAGGAGGCAGTGGAAGACAGGAGGGCCTGGCGTGCTCTGGTCCATGGCGTCGCAAAGAGTCGGACACAACTAAATGACTAAACAACAACAACATGTAATACTAAACTAAAGAAGGGGTTTATAAGTAGGTATGTTTTTTAGATACTGTATTTGTGGAGAATGTATTGATTTTGTATTTATAAAAGGGAAGGGATGTGCACCTTTGCAAGAGTCGATGGAATTTTGGAAGAGGAAAGGGGCTCCATAGAGGGAGGGAAATTGGTTGTATCTCCAAATGGACCCAGTGGGGAGGAGCATAATTTGTGTAGGTTTTTTTTTTTTTTGCTATTATGCATTATTACAGGACTGTTTTCCTTGTAATCCCTTCAGCTGTAGCTGCTGAAAAAAAATGACAAAATGCTATGCACAGCATCACATGGTTTGTGAAGGACTTTCCACTCTATAAAGGTCTCTATTGGCATAATGGCTAATGGTGTGCAGGCTGGTTCAAATGCTTGGAAGATTGCTTCCCCGAGCTCCAATTCTCTGCTAACTCTGATCTTCATATTAATCTACCAAGTTTGCGGCAGAGGAGTATTTTTCAGGACCATCATGCCCAGTGTAGCATTTAATGCATTTAACCAGCTGTTTCATTCATTCATGCCCTGGGGAGGTTGCGGTGGGGGGGGGGACTGAATGTGATCAGTGTAATTATCTTGATTGAGATGTACAAGGGTGACATATTCATCCATCTACTTCACAGAAGTTCAAGCTCCAACAAATGGAATTAACATAACACATGATTATTGGCATTCTCTGAAGTAGGAAAAGACAATGACTTAGAAAAAAAAAGAAGCAGCAAGCCTGTTGACCAGTGAAACATCGTGTGGGGTAAAACAGTAGTTTCATCTGGAATAGCAAACACTTCTAGAACAACAGCTTAACTATATAGACCTGTTATCCCATTTGTGGTTTAGATATGTGGAACTCCAGATGCAACACCTGTTATGGTGATCTGAGGAGCTGCTATTCATATAATCATACACAATCAGCACCACATCAGATTGCATCCAGTTTCCAGAGTTGTAGCTCCAAGTGCACATGAATACTGAATACTGGCTGTACATATATGTAGATGCATAAGCACACACATGTGTAAATATCACTATTTTAGGGATGTCAAAAGAGAAGACTTGGACTTTCTTCCAATCTGCCCATCTCCCCACAGTAAGTAGATGAGTCTCCTAAAAACTACTTAAATTGGACTCATCCACAAAGCACTGAAGTCAAAGAACTAGAACACGATCCCTTTAAATTCCATTCACCTTTGTGGATTAACTTTAGGTGTGGGGAAATAGGTCACATTTTGGACCACTTGTGGAGCAGTCTGGGGTGATCTACTTCCACGTGATCACATGAAAAACAGGAAATTGTGCTCCAACCTGTTTGATTGATTAGGCATCCTTCAGTCTCGAGAGACTATGGTATCGTGCTCTGTATGGAGGATTTGGAACAGTGTCTAGTGTGGCTGAGAAGGCCAATTCGAGAGTGACAATTCCTTCCACACTGCAGATAAATATAATCTGTCCCCTGTCCAGCTCCCTGGTTTTGCTTGTTTCAGGACTGCCTCTTTGCCTCGGCCTGCTGGACAAGGGTCTCTTTGGATCCAGCCTGACCCAGACCCTTTTCAGCTGTAAGGCTATTACTTTTAGAGGCTGGGTTGGAGCCATTCCTCAAAAGATGGAATTGTATCTTTAAGGAATATCACCCCCTGCAAGATGAGCCTTTCCCGTGTGATCAGACCCACACCTTTATTGCCATCTTATCACATCCTTTGAGTGCAGTAATGAACTGCAAGCCACACCTTATATGAAACCACCACCACCACTATTCACAGTGAAATCCTGTGTATGCTTATTTCGACATAAAGCCCTATACAGTTGTTAGCAAAGCATATATAGCTATTATGGGTTTCCAGTTTCATCACTGAGTGACTTAGGTGAGGAAACTGGAGGTCTTCCAGCACATACCCATAGAAGCTCGCATACAGCGCTCTGGTAGCTGAAATAAATTCACAGGCTGCTGACAGGGGCAATTATTATATAAATCACACTCCCATCAAGGGAACACAAAGAGACGTGCGTGTTTCCAACGGGGCTCTCTTACTGATAAGGTGAAAGCGAGTCAGACAGCTAGAGCCCTTTCCAGCTACAGTGAGTGTTTCAGCATTAATGCTCTGAGTACCAATCACAACAGCAGACGTGATACCGGGACCACGCGCTGTGTTCCGTGTCCCACACCTGCTGTGTCTGCTTGATTGCAAACCCAGCCATTCTCTAGGAGAGCCTGGAAGCTTTCCCTGCAATGAATTGTAAATCCCTTTCATGTGAGTTTACACAGATTTCAAGGAATAGTCATGGGGCCCTGCTATTAGACACAGAGAGTGTGTCACCTGAGGTGGCGGAACCTGGAAGGTGGCACCAAGGGGTCGAGAATGAAACGGTGTTCTGAGTAGTCAGGCAGCAAGCCTACTTAAGGCCATTGTGGACCCATTTTGTCCCTACTGCAGATTCTAGTCATACAGTTCTTTTCACACTATGCGCTATAGCTCAGTTGTTCTCAAACTGGGGTCCCCAGGTGTTCTTGGACTGCAATTCCCAGAAGCCTTCACTGCTTGCTGTGCTGGCCAGGATTTCTGGGAGTTGCAATCCAACAACATCTGGGGACCCAATTTGAGAACCACTGCTATAGCAAGGGTAAGGGAGGGGCAATATTTATGATCCGCTGCAGAAAAAAAAAGTGAAGCTATAGTGTTGTCCCATCGTGTGTTGCCCAACTTCCCAGAAGTTTCATTGCCAATGAAAGAGTCATCCATTTTTGGCCTCCCTCTCAGATCTCCTTAGAATTTCTTTCGGTGACATTTTTTGAGCAGTGAACAAGGGTTGTGGTGTGTGGGTTTTTTTTTTTTTTTTCTCTTTCTATTACATACCACTTCATCATGTTGCAGCTTCCCTGGCTTCTCACACGTCCTGATCTGACAAAGTCACATGGGGAAATTGCCTTATGGCATCTTCGCCGGGACCTTAAGGGAAGTGCAGGAAACTGGAGGGGTTCAATGAGGAGCCTTGTGTCGCAGTGGTTAAACTACAGTACTGCAGGCAGAACTCTGTTCACAATTCAGGTTCAATCCTCAGTAGCTGGCTCAAGGTTCACCAACTCTTCCATCCTTCTGAGGTCAGTAAATTGAGTACCCAGTTTTTTTGTGGGGGGCAATATGTATCCTCCACAATTGAACTGCAAACCACTAGAGAGTGCTTTAAGCACGATGGTGTGGTGTATAAGTGCTTTGCTTTGTTTTGGAAAGAGTGCAGTTGAGATGATTGTATAACGTAAGACATAGCATGCATATGGACGCACACACAGAGACACAATCCTCAGAAACCTCAGAAGAAAGCGCAATAATGCTCATCCTCACCCATGAAAATGTCTCTGATTTTTTTTCCTCTTCTAAAATTCTTTTTCAAGGGAATTTCTTCTTATCTAGCAAATTGAATGAGACTGGTTGGTATTCCCATGGGAGAAAAAATTTCCCACACAATGCTAGCCAGGCTATTATTAATTTTTTCCTCCCCAACACCCACCCATCCACCCACTTTTTGGTTTGTTTGGCCCAGTCTGTGCTAGAGATATATGAAAGAGAAGGGAATATGGCTGACCATGTAAGAAGAAGAAGCTTCTCATCATGTTCGTATAGCCGCTCAATTTGTTGTTCTGTTCAATTGGCAAGGGAATTTTACCCCAGTTCTGCATCCAGTCATAAATCCCAGGAAGCACGGAAGTGGTAAGATTCTCCTCAATAAATTTAGATAGCCATAATCACTTAGTCAATGATACTAACTTGAGAGCAGAGATGAGCAAGTTCACGAAAACTGCCTACCTGCTAATTTAATAATTAATAAGCTAAAAATCTAATTAAATTAAATTTACATCGAAATGGGAGATTTGTTGCATTTATGGGAATTTTAAATTAGCATTTAAACTTATATTGCCATACTAAAGACATCACCAATCCAGAATGAAAGTGAAAAAACTCATATGTGATTTTACTCTCTTTCCATCCTGCCCCTCTTTTTTAACCTTCAGAGAGAAGGAAGCAGGTGCACACATTTTTTTGAAAAACCAGCAGAAACGTTTCTATTCATTTCCCCTAACAAACAAAGCAATGATTTTCTAATGCGAAGAAAGTTAAAGGATTTTCATAAGGGGTGTCTTCTTTGATTCTTTCGACATGAAAATACAAATCTATCCCCTTAGAACATTTTACTTAACTTGACCAGCACAATTTTCTACACGTTAACTCAGAAGCCGATTCTACTAAATTCCGGCGGTCTCATTCTCTGTGGCTGGAATCCAGTTGATTTCTGACAGAATGGGCAATCCCACTACCATGGTCCCACTGGATTTTCCAGCTTGCTGTTGCACAAGTGGAGTTTGACCATTTGAACAAACAGGGTTTCCACTCATGCAGAACATGCAGAGCTCCTGCTTATACTAGGTACCTACCTTGTGCGAACACTGATAATCTCAAACTGATTGTCCTGTGTTCAGCTGTGTGTGCAGCCTACCCCAACATAATTGTGACTGAAGACATCCCATGGGATGTCAGACTTAGACTGCAGTTTAAATAATGCAATGCTACATACACATATATGTGACTCAGAGTAAATTCCTTTTTCTATGCAGATGTCCTATTTCTTCATTTGCTTCACAGTATGAAAGGAATAGTGCTTCAGAATAAATCTTCAGCTTCTTTATTTAACTACATGACCACTGTGTTGGTTTCAGGATCTGGTAAGTCTCCTGCTCATAACAATTTAAGCAACCAAACAAGATGCCAAGAGAATTTCTTTGAAATATTAAATAAAATGCAAGTTATATCTAGACTTCCTTGGATTTCACGATCACTGTTTATGATTTTGGTGGATGCAGAACATCTGGGAACCCTGTTTTTCAAAACATTCTGTGGAGATCATATGTTCATGGAGCAATGGGTTTTGATGATTATATGACTTTATATAAATCGTAAAATGTAAAGTTATGAATTTTTAAACAAAAACACAAAATGTATTTAGCCATGGCATGTCTCATTGTAGAAGATGCACTTCTGTGGAAACCATATTGTTTTGGAGGAAAAGGTTGATTCCCATACATGTTTGCTAACTCTGGCCTATCTGTCTGTGTGGCATCCTGCCTGCTTCCCAGGTTGAAGACCCAAGTCAATCGGGCAACAATGTCAGCATAAGACACGGTTTCATCAGCATGGAAGATTCAGTTCTTCTTTGATTCCTTTCTTAGCAACCTCTGATGAATTTTTCTTGCCATGTGCTTGCTGTTTTACTGCGTATTACTATGTAAATGCAAGAGGGACGTGGTGGTGCTGCGCACTAAACCGCAGAAGCCTGTGCGGCAGGGTCAAAAGACCAAGCAGTTGCAAGATCGAATCCACGGGACGGAGTGAGCGCCCGTTGCTTGTCCCAGCTCCTGCCAACCTAGCGGTTCGAAAGTATGCAAATGCGAGTAGATAAATAGGGACCACCTTGGTGGGAAGGTAACAGCGTTCCGTGTCTAAGTCGCACTGGTCATGTGACCACGGAAGATTGTCTTCGGACAAAACGCTGGCTCTATGGCTTGGAAACGGGGATGAGCGCCGCCCCCTAGAGTCGAACACGACTGGACAAAAATTGTCAAGGGGAACCTTTACCTTTACCTATGTAAATGCTACGCTGTTGGAGATTTATTATAGTTGCTCTGATTTTTTTTCACTGTTTTAACATTTTTATCATTGTTTCCTGTGTCATTTTTTGATTGCATTGTTACAGCCAGCTATGATGTCTCCTGTCCTTCAAGGTTTTGGAGGGAGTTTAACATCCAATAGTGGGAGGAAGGCGGGACATCAGTGGGTGGAGCTGGGATGGATATATATTGGGGAAAGTGTGTCATGAAGGGGTTCTGTTTTAAGTTCTGCTGGAGCAGTTCTGGATTGAGTTTTGTGGAGTTCTGTGTGAGCTCTGTGTTCTGTATGAACAAACATTTAGAGTCTGTTTATGCTAGTGCCTTGATTTAAATAGTCTCTTGTTTTATTTATTTACCAATCCAAGTGTGTACCAATCAATAAATTTTAGTTCTCTTGTTTTTGAAATCCATTCCTGTCTGTGTGACTCATTATAGGGAATGGTTGGTGGCAGTCTACCTGAAGTGTGAGAGAGTGTTGATGTAGTGTAACAGGCCTCTTTGGTGAAATAGAGAAGGAGGTTGTTACATGATAAAGTGGTGCCAGCGTTGTGGGATTCAAAAAGATCCAGTGAAGCCTTGGCTGTGTTGTGCCCAGAGCAGGGGTTTTAGTCAGGGAAGTCTGAGTGAAGGTGTGGGTTACCTTCTAGGACGTGTCTCCCGGGGAGAACGTCTAGTAGAGGCGCGCTGAACCTCAGACTGGGGACTAAAGATAGGGAAGCTCTGAGGAGACATTTTGGCGGGAAAAGCGTCCCAAAAGGGCAGAGGCTGTGGTGTGGCTGGCCTGTCCTGAGTTTGTGTAACTCTGAGGGGGCAGAGCAGAAGCCAGGAGACAGCTACGCTGAGGGAACTTTCCATTTTGGACAGCAAGCCTAAAAAAGAGAGGCAGAGCTGTATATTTTACGATTGGTACCACAGACAGAGAAAAAGAAATTTTACTCTGTTTATTAAGAGGCCTAGCTGGAGGCTGAAGCCTGGCAACAGTAGCTAGCTTGCCAGTGCTGGTAGAGCAGTAACTGTAGAACAGACCCACTGACAGGAAAAAAGTGTACCTTTTAAAATCAAGGCCTGTAAGTTGGAACAGAAGCCTGAGGGAAAATTATGCCTCTAACCCGCAGTCAGGTTGTGGAAATGGGGGACCAGGAAGACCCAACACTAGTGGATAATGGGTCTGAGATGATTTTGGCTCTGTGCAAGGGGATATTGGTGGTGAACAGACAGCAGAATATAGGAAAATGCACTTAGCGTATCAACATGAACTTAGGATGAGGGAATTAGACTTAAGGGAAAGAGAGAGTCAGAGACAAGTGGAGGAGAGAGAGAGAGAAAGGCAAAGACAAATAGAGAGTGAGAAAATTGCTCTGGAAAAAGAAAAGATGACATATGAGATCAGAAAACTTGAGTTGTTGAATCGAAATAACAATAATGACTTGAGTCCAGATGGTTCTGAGGGACGCCTGTCAAAGGCTGACCTGAAGAAATTCCCAGTCTATAAAAAGGGAGATTGTCCTGAGGTTTTCTTTTTTCTGCTGGATAGAACATTTATAGATTTCTCCATGGAAGAGTCGGAAAAAATGACCATTGTGAGGTCACTAATTAGTGGTAGCCTGGCGGAAGTCTATGCTGAGATGCCAGTCGAATTATTAAAAAATTACCCAGAATTTAAAAAGCTTGTGTTTGCCCGTCATGGCATCAACGCTGGACAGCTGAGACAGAAGTTCAGATCTCTCACCAGGAAACCTGAAGAAACCTTTACACAGTTGGGTGCCAACTTGGTTAGATATTTGGATAAATGGTTGTCTCAGGAGGGGGTAGAGACATACCAGCAATTGAAGGATCTTTTAGCTTTAGAACAATTTTATTCTATCCTACATGGGGACTTAAAATTTCAAGTTAAAGAAAAGAAGCCGAAAATCCTTAAAGAAGCCTCAGAAATTGCTGATTTTATAACCCAGATCAGAAAGCACATATATTCTGAGGGAAAATATGGGAAGAAGGCAGGGGAAAGTTATGGTAGATTCTCTCAGGGACAGGTTAAGAGCCAGCAGTGTGGAGGTGGCCAGGTTGAAGGGAAGTCCTCTGAACAAAAGCAGCAGAGATCTCAAGTTTTGGAGGGAAAAGTAAAATTTGATGATAAATATGCTGTGAATAACCGAAAATGTTATTTTTGCCAAGAAAAGGGGCATGTAATCTCAAACTGTGATAAACTAAAACACATAAAGGGAAATTTGCCTCAAAATTTGAGTGGAAATAAGCCAAAAGCTGTGTATTGTGTACAAAGGGATAAGGGAGCTTCTCCTCTGAAAGAGACTGTTGCCATAGCATCCCCAGCAAAACTTGATACATCCGCTGAGGGCTGCTCTGAGGAAGATGGCCCCCTAGCTGAAATCAAACATTGTCTTCTGGTTAGGACTAATTCCCAACTTTTTGAGACAGCTGGAGATCAGATTGGGATTTTAGATCATGAATATCTGGCCTTAAGGGACACCTGTTCTCAGGTGACTTTGTGTCATCCGGATATTATTCCTACGGAGTGCATACTCCCCCATGAAACCCTGAAGATTAAAGGTATAGGAGAAGAGTTGATTACCCTGCCAATGGCTGAAATATTAGTGCGTTATAAAGGCTGGACGGGTAATTGGCGGGTCGGAATTTCATCGGAGGTGCCGGCAGCCGTGCTCGTGGGGACTGACCTGGCTGAACATGTTAAGAGGGTGTTAGTTCTTACACGTTCCCAAGACACCACCGAGACAGACAGGGGAGTTGCTGAGGTGAATGAGGAGAAAGCAAATGAGGGTAGACAAGGGGCAGCAGCAGTTACAATTGATTTGCCCAAGAGCAGTACCTTTTCAAATGAACAGAAAGAAGATATTACACTTAAAAATTGCTTTGAGAAGGTGACAGAAGCACAGTTATCACCTGAAACTCCAGAGAGGTTCCACATCAAACAGGGAATATTGTACAGAGAGACACTGATGAATATCTCAAAAGGGGGAGATGGGATTAGAAGACAGATAGTGGTGCCAGCAAAATATCGCCAGATGATCTTGGAGAGGGGACACGCTGACATATTTGCTGCACACTTAGGAGTAAACAAGACTAAGCATAGGATCATACAGAATTTTTATTGGCCTGAAATAGGGAAGCAAATTAAAGAGTTCTGCAGAAGATGCGATGTTTGTCAGACACAGGGAAATAACCGCGACAGAACCAAAGCAAAGTTATGCCCTTTACCTGTGATCTCAACTCCATTTAAGTGCATAGGTGTGGACATTGTAGGGCCATTGCCCAAGGCCACAAAGAGGGGGAACAGATTTATTCTCACTATTGTGGATCATGCCACGAGGTATCCAGAAGCTATTCCCTTGAGTAACATAGAGACCAACACAGTAGCTGATGCCCTAGTAAATTATATGTCAAGGATGGGATTTGCTTCAGAAATAATTACAGATTTAGGAACAACGTTTACCTCAAAGCTCATGAAACGTCTATGGCAAATCTGTGGGGTCAGGCATACAGAAACCACCGCCTATCATCCGCAAAGTAATGGGTTAACTGAAAAGTTTAATGGGACCCTGATGAGAATGATCAGGGCTTACTTAGCAGAGAATCCAAAAAATTGGGATCAGAAATTGCAGTCACTGTTATTCGCGTACAGATCTGTACCACAAGCCAGTACTGGTTTTAGCCCATTTGAACTTCTGTTTGGGAGGAAAGTGAAGGGACCACTTGAGTTAATCAAACAGAATTGGGAACAGATCATAGAGGATGATCCCCAGGATGTAGTTACCTACATAGACATGCTGATGAATGACCTGAAAAGGAACTTAGAGCTAGCTTCAGAAAATCTACATACTCAGAAAGCTAGACAGAAAGCCTGGTACGACAAAAAGGCGAGAGAAAGACACTTTAGCCCTGGAGAGGAGGTGTTGTGGTTAAAGCCTCTCAAAGGGAACAAGTTACAATTAAATTGGGCAGGACCATATAGGGTCATCTCAAAAATGAATGACCTGAACTACATTATAGAGAATGAGGAACACCAAGGCAGGAGGGTGGTGCATGTTAACTCTTTGAAACCTTACTATAGGGAGAAACAGAGAGTTTTACTTGCCATGAAAGCAGCTGATAGGGAGGAGCATGACTTGCCTTTCTGGGAAGGGAGGGGTGAAGTTAAATACAACCCAGAAGAGGTGAAGATCAGCCCTGCACTCACCCTGGATCAGCAGAGAGAACTGAGATCGTTAATCACCAAATACTATAAAGTCTTTTCAAATAAACCTGGGGAGGCTAAGGGAGTGATGCATAGGATTGATACTGGAAATGCACCCCCGCAGGCAGTATCCCCATACAGGGTGACGGGACCTTATAGGGACAAAGTGCGTAAGGAGCTGGATGAGATGCTCAAAGAGAAGATTATAGTTCCATCTTCAAGCCCTTGATCCGCTCCAATAGTTTTGGTAGATAAACCGGATGGGAGTGTCAGGTTTTGTGTTGACTATAGGAAGCTGAACCTGGTGACCAAACCTGATGCCTACCCAATGCCCCGGCTGGACAACCTGATTGAGACCATAGGGGGTTGTCGCTATATCTCTTCATTAGACCTGGTTAAAGGGTTTTGGCAGGTGAAGATTGATCCTAGGGATCAAGAGAAGACCGCTTTTTGCAGCCCTTTTGGATTGTTTGAGTTCCGTGTCCTTAGTTTTGGCCTCAGGAATTCACCAGCTACATTCCAAAGGCTGATGGACCAAACCTTAGAAGGGCTTAGCGAGTTTACAGTAGCCTATATCGATGGCATAGGGGTCTTCAGCAACACCTGGGAAGATCACCTAAGACACCTAGAAGTAGTACTGCAGAGGTTAGGTGCAGTAGGGCTGACAGTGAAAGCAAACAAGTGCCAGCTGGGTAGCCCAGAGATCAAGTATTTGGGTCATGTTGTAGGGGGAGGAGTAATCAAGCCCCTAGAAGCAAAGGTAGAGGCTATACGTGATTGGCCTAGACCCAATACAAAGAAAAGAGTCAGATTATTCCTTGGTCTGATAGGCTACTATAGGAAATTTATTCCTAGGTTCAGCGAGATGGCGGCACCGCTGACCGAGCTGACGAGGAAGAAAACCGATGACCGCATCCCGTGGACCAGCGACTGTGAGGAGGCGTTCCAGAAGTTGAAGGAGGCGCTAATCAACCATCCAGTGCTGCGTGCTCCAGACTTCGACCGGGAGTTCATCGTGTACACCGACGCATCCAATGCCGGGGTAGGAGCTGTCTTGTGCCAAGCAGATGACATCGGAGACCATCATCCAGTGTCCTACCTTAGCAAAAGGCTGCAGAAAGGAGAGAGACACTTGGCGACCGTGGAAAAGGAGTGTCTTGCGATTGTTTTTGCAGTTCGGAAATTATCGCCTTACATCTGGGGAAGACATTTTGTTCTTTGCACTGATCACTCCCCACTGAGTTGGTTAAAGACAATGAAAACCCACAACAGCAAACTGATGAGGTGGGCTCTGATGTTGCAGGAGTTCGACTTTGAGGTTAAGGTCGTCAAAGGGACAGCGAACTGTGTGGCTGACGCCTTATCCCGAAGACCAGAAGAATGAAGACACCGGATGGACAATGGACTGTGCAACTTGGCAAAAATGGTTGAAATGTTTCTAAACATGTGTTGTTTAAAATGTTGTTATGTGTTTGCCTATGAAATGAATAACTTAAATATAGGTTGCATAGTCTTGGTAAGTGAATTGAAATAGAGGTAAGCTGGTAATGTGTTTTTATGTTTTGTAATAATAAGTGATTTATGGAAGTAAGTATGTTTGTATTGCAATGTTAACCTGTTGATTTTGCTCCTGGTTGTTTTTGGGAGAAAAGCAATTTAGCTTTCCCCCGCAAAAACAACATATAAGGGGGGAGGTGTTACAGCCAGCTATGATGTCTCCTGTCCTTCAAGGTTTTGGAGGGAGTTTAACATCCAATAGTGGGAGGAAGGCGGGACATCAGTGGGTGGAGCTGGGATGGATATATATTGGGGAAAGTGTGTCATGAAGGGGTTCTGTTTTAAGTTCTGCTGGAGCAGTTCTGGATTGAGTTTTGTGGAGTTCTGTGTGAGCTCTGTGTTCTGTATGAACAAACATTTAGAGTCTGTTTATGCTAGTGCCTTGATTTAAATAGTCTCTTGTTTTATTTGTTTACCAATCCAAGTGTGTACCAATCAATAAATTTTAGTTCTCTTGTTTTTGAAATCCATTCCTGTCTGTGTGACTCATTATAGGGAATGGTTGGTGGCAGTCTACCTGAAGTGTGAGAGAGTGTTGATGTAGTGTAACAGGCCTCTTTGGTGAAATAGAGAAGGAGGTTGTTACATGATAGATCTGTTAACTACCCAGAATAGTGTCTAGCACTAATGGGGTGGTATATAAATTAATAAAACAAAGAAAGAAACGGAGAGCACATTCACAGACGTCTTTGCTTTAATGCCTAGGAGCACCTCGAATTGGACCATATTATAAGCTGATATTCCTTCTCAAACCAATTTATAAACTGGCTGCTTTTTTCAAGATTACATATTTTCTAGAAATGGTGCAACTGTGGAAAAAAGGACAAGGAGTAATGGCCTCTTTGCAGATTGTTAATAATTGGAAACATGCTGTTTTTCTTTTTCTTGTAAACTGCTATTTACAAAGGTGGCTCCATGTGAATTCTTTGTCCTCCTCTGTTCAGTTTTATCTGCTTTATAACGGCCTTTTTAATTATTTCATTGGGTGTTTAATAGTAACGAAAGACTACAATTCCACCAGCCTACCCAGAGACTTTCATGAATCTTTAATACTATGGCTAAGTAGTCTGGCTTAATTGGCCAGACCGTTGCTTGTTTGGAATTCATCTATAAAGCGCTCATGAATTGTGCTTGGCTAGTTCTGAGCATAGCTTGGGTGGCTCCTTAGAATGCATTGCAGACATATATTCTAAGATATATATATTTAAGAAGCAATCCCAGTACCACGCTCAGAGGGGAAAATGGGGTACTTGCCCCAGGTGACAGGTTAGGAGAGAGGCAAAAGTAGCAGACTCAAAGCAAACAGCCAAAGAAAGCTTGGTGGAGTGATCTGACACTGGATATACCGGTATGTGTGAAACCAGGCACAGCTTGTATTTTGACCAAGGGGGCTTCAAGGCAGAAAGAGAGAGCCAGGAAAGAGAATGAGACAAGGTGGGAAGAGAGAACGCTCCATCCTGCTGCTACATTTGAGCCTAAATCTAAGTCTCTCATGAGGAGAGAAAAAAGATCCCAAAATGGGTGGAGTGAAGATCCCCTTCAAGAATCAATTGTTGCCTGCCACCCACCTCTCCTCACCCAGAAGGAGGGCCTAGCCAGCTTTTCCTTCTTGTGACTTCCTGAAGTTGTTCATGGCTGTGAGAGAGCAAGCTTTGCTTACTTGCACATAATCCAGTTTATTAGTCAGTAAACGTGGGCCAGTGAGGGGTCTAGAAACTATAGCAAGGAGAGGAAGAATTTAAATAGATGGGTAAAACTAGAAAGAGGTGAAGGAAGTTAAATTGATTGGGTAAGAACATGAAGAAAATGATGGAGAGGAAACAGTGCAGCAAAAAATAGTGGGATGAATATAGGAAGAATGGATGAAGGCATAGTATCAGCTGTGAAGATCGTGTGTGTGTGTGTGTGTGTGTGTGTGTGTGTGTGTGTGTGTGTGATGGAGAGGAAACAGTGCAGCAAAAAATAGTGGGATGAATATAGGAAGAATGGATGAAGGCATAGTATCAGCTGTGAAGATCGTGTGTGTGTGTGTGTGTGTGTGTGTGTGTGTGTGTGTGTGTGTGTGTGTGTGTGTGTGTGTGTGTGTGTGTGTGTGAGAGAGAGAGAGAGAGAGAGAGAGAGTAGAACTTGCCAAAAAAAATTAATTTTGCTGAAAAAGTCTCCAAAATACCAAATAATAATTGTCTAGTCCAGAAAGCTCTGCAATCTTTTCTCCCAGCCCAGAATTAAGTGCTGTCTTTTCAAGCAAGGCATTACTCTTCAGTTTCATTAACAGAATACTAGACCGCAATGGAGGCAGTTGGATAGAAAATTAGAAAACATGCATAAATGGTGACTGTTCTTAACATTATTGTGATTGTGATTACTTTAAGGGTGAGGAAGAAGACGCAGGAATCTCCTGCCATCCCTCCCCTAAATAAAATTTAAGTGAAATGTAATTTATTCCATAACATCTGTGGCTTGAAGTTGACAAGGTGACCACTCCCTTTTTTGGTGGCAATCTGGAACCATCAAGCACGCCAAAGACCACATAGGCTGGTTCTTCTCTCAGGAGTCACCATGGAGAATCATTCTCTCAGATGCTCCAATCTCTGAGTTAAGCAGCCAGGAATGTCTTCATAATGCAATACTGGAAAAAATCAAGGATTTCAAATCATTTTCAGCAGAATGAGTCACACTTCAATAATCATTATAGATAAGACACAATTTTGGAAGGTTTTATGTTTAGGGGTTTGAACACATTGTTTTATTTGTAAAATAAATTTAGGAGATGGTAGAAAAATCATTCACTTTCCATTTTATTATTTTAAACGCATTATGTTGTCAAGGCTAGTAACATTTCTACTGGAACTGCTAGGAAACTGAAAGAAAGAGTATATCTGTATCTGATTTTGGCTTTTTACTGGTTCTTGGATAAGCTGTGTAAGCGATGGCCAGTATGAACTCAGGCTATGACTTACAAAATGGCCTGTATTACTTACTTTCTAGGTCATGAAAAGGAGGAAAGTTGCTAAAAATGACAAAAATCTAAAGTGGGGAGCTTTAATCAGTCTCCAGGACCATTTCTTAAAGCCATGTTCTAAAGCAGTGAAAAATATTGCCAAGTTCCTATCAGTCATAACTGAGCATATAACCTCATTTTCTCCATCAGGACTAGAGATGGAGACGAATATAAAAACAGATTGTTTTTTTTCGACGACTATAGGTGATTCATTAAATATTCATCGATCCATGTTCGTCAGATTTTAAGTCCCAATGATTACGGCTTGATGAATACTTCCCCATTTTATTTGTCCTTCATAATTTAAAAAAAAATCTGCCTACTGGCTGCCGATCAGCTGATCAGCAAACTGATAGGCAGTCACCCACCCCCACAGTCTACACCCACCCCCTTCCTCTCCCTACCTTAGCCCCCTACACCCCCTTACTGTAATCATCACCACCACTGCCAAGGCCTCCATCAGACCTCCACAGCCATGGCCTGTAAAAAGGGAAACTGGCTGACCTTTGCAAAGATGGTGGCTGCAGCTTCATTTAGGATCGGGAAACTGCAGCTGCCGTCTTTGCAAAGGGCAGCCTGGATTCCCTTAGCCTGCTGACAGCACCACAGTGGAGTGGCAGCGGGGGGTGGGGGTGTTTTTTATAACCCCTCCACTAATCAACAAATAACTTCGTTATTCGTCGCTTCATGGGGACAACTTTGTGCTTCATGAATTGTCAACCTTTTACAACTCACGAACCGGGACAACTCACCAAAATGGTGAGTTGTCTCCATCTCTAATCAGGACCTAAAAATATCTATCTCACTTCCTCCTTTTCAAACTGGAAAGATCAGAGGCCATATATCCATTGGAAAGAACCTGAACATATCAATGTTGCATATTAATAACAATAAGAATAAATAATGTGCTGCTGGGTCAATTCTGATTTATGGTGACTCTTTTCAAGGTTCCCGGAGGCACAATGGGGGAATTGACCTCCCAACCTCTGGCTCTGCAGCCAGATGCCTAACTCACTTAGCTATTCAGCCAGACTTATTGAATATTAGGGGCAGATTTATTGGTGTTCATTTATAAGGAAGAAGCAAGTATGGTGTTCAGAAGTATGGTGGCTTTAGAACCCATTCTCAGTCAGAATAAAAGAATGTGCTAACTTGAATTAAAAGGCAGTGCTTTTATAGAAAGAACAAGGAAAAGGCCATGTGGTCCCCCAGATTACACAAATGCAAGCGTGGGTGATACTTTTTATTGGACTGCTATAAATCAAACAAATTGCAAGCTTTCATAGAGAAATTTCCACTTCTTCAGGCTTAACACAACCCCTTCATCGACAGTGCATAAAAATTGTAGACCAAAGTCCAAGAGAAGCAAATACAGTACTATCAACCATAGCAAAACTGTTAAAGAAACCCATTTCCCCACTTCATCATTCTGCCTGTGCTGAATTGACCATGATCACCAGTTGTGAGGATAGATATGAAACCAGCAACAACTTGCATATGCATTCCCTTTAACAAGAGCCACAGTGCCAACATGATTTACAATGAAGAAACATGTTCTCTGGTGGTGCCTATATATTGGTAGTACAGGCATGGCCTATGTGAATAACTCAGACTTACTTTTTTGTCCCAAGTTGTGAATCTTGGCAGAATCTTTGCTATGTCACTGTAGTCACTGTTGTGCTCTGCTATGTCACTGTTCCTGTGAGAGCTACACCTGCTTACCTCTGGTTATCACTGACGAAGGTCAACTGATGAGGTTTACTAAAGGCTGGTCCTATTCCTGTGAGAACCAGCATATAAATCAGAATTCTGGAAAGTTCTGGCCTTCAGTGCTTGTAATTGTTTGTTGGGTTACATCAGCATTTCTACAAGTCATTACTATAAAAGTGGGTGTGGCTGCTTTGTCTCTTTTGTCACTCTGAGAGGTAGCCTAAATCTGTTTGGAAATATGCACCCTGATTACTTGCATTGTTATGCTCTGGTAAAGGTTCCCCTTGACGTTTAGTCCAGTCGTGTCTAACTCTAGGGTGTGGTGCTCATCCCCATTTCCAAGCCATAAAGGCAGCGTTTGTCTGTAGATAGTTTCTGTGGTCATGAGGCCAGCATGACTAGACACAGAATACCATTACCTTCCCACCGTGGTGGTACCTATTTATCTACAGTGGACCCTCTACTTACGGAATTAATCCGCATTGGAACAGTGGCTGCAGGTCGAAGAGTCTGTAGGTCGAGTCTCCATTGACCTACAATGCATTGAAAACCGATTAATCCTGTAACCAGCCGTTTTTGTTCCATTTTTCGTCCATTTTGGTTTTTTTCTGGTTTGTAGGTTGATTCTCAGGCTGCAAGTCGAACCTAAATTTTGTGGCCAGAGAAGTCTGTAACTCGAAAAGTCTGTAAGTCGAGCCGTCTTTAAGTTGAGGGTCCACTGTACTCGCATTTTCCCTGGAAATGTTTCCATCATTATTTGGTTAGAAAAATCAAGAAAAATCACCATCCCATGTGAGCTATTTCAAGTTCTGTCATGGCTGTTCCATGCACAGAACCACTTGTATGCAACAGCTTGTTATGTAGATAGGTTGCTACCCAACTATAGTTTCTGTGACTTGGTAGACCACTGAACTGAGGATTGGCAGGATGATGGATGCATAGAGAATGATAGCAGCTGAGCTGCAGTCTGAAGCGCTGCCGGGCAATCTGCCACCCTCTACATATCTTTCATCACATGGTGGCCCTTCCTTTTTAATGCATCTGCCTGCATTCTCTTACATCTTTCTCTCCCTTTTGTGTTTTGTTTCTCCATCTTTCTACTTAGGATGGCACATATTATTTCCCTTCCAAAGCAGACTTGCTGAAACCTCCTTCTGTGGCATGTGGCATAGCTTTGCTTCCTGATTCCTTCAGAGAGCCTTTGCTGATTCCTCCTTCTCATGCACCGGTTGGCTGACTAACTTGCAGTGTGATTTAGTCATCGGCAGAGCTCAGGAAAAAAGCACTTGTTTGGGCTTTAGCACCCAAAATCCCCAACCAGCATCGCTGTTGGGCATACTGGCTGGAGATTCTGGGTACTGAAAATCAAACCGGTACCATTTCTGAGCTCCACTTGATGGTTCTGATCAAAGGAACTGGATTAGCAGGTGTTTATTGCCTCCCTTCATGATTCAGTGGACTCACTGTGCAGTCTTCTCTATCCAATAGCATTTCATACTGACCCATCAATCAAATCCCTCTAACAAGCTTTCCTGCTATGCTTTCAGCCTTTCCTGTCACAAGCTGAACTGTCATTTCTACCTCTGTAATAGTTTGCTGGAGCATTATCACACATATAGGGAGGAGATCCTTCCTCAAAAGACACCGCAAAAAAGCAATAAATGTCTGCGTCACAAGATGAAACAATAGTGAACCCATTTGTAAAAATGGCTCACGTGGCTTTTGCATGTGGCTCCACAATGCATAGGCAGAAGCTTTCTTTGCTGAGCTGCTGGCAATAAAAAGAAGTGTCAACCAAGACGGAAACATTGGAATCAGTTAACTGATTTTTAAAAACTCGTTCTGCTTGTTCCATGTGTGTGTGTGTGTGTGTGTGTGTGTGTGTGTGTGTGTGTGTGTGTGTGTGTGTGTGTGTGTGTGTGTGTGTGTGTGTGTGTGTGTGTGTGTGTGTGTGTGTGTGTGTGTGTGTGTGTTTAGCTTCATAAAGGGGAAACAAGGCTCCTGTTTCCACCTGCAAGGTGGTGCATCAGCCCTTGGTCCAACAGCAATGGCCTGGCCGGTGCCCTCTCCTGGCATGGCAATGCTCATTGACATTTTAGTCTTTTGCTAGAGTCAGGATCTCTCAGTTAGAGAATCCTTGAGTAACTATCTCACCATGCTGAGATCAGAAATGTTAAGCAAGTCTTTGGTTCCAAATCCTGAGTCTTTGGATCTTTGGTCTCAAGGCTCAAGTCCAAGTCTCAAGATGCTACTAAAAACAAGCTTTTCTCCCCCAGGTTTTTGCATCATTTTACAGATTCTCTCTCTCTCTCTCTCTCAATCTCTCTCTGCAAAATGATGCAAAAATTTGCAGCCAGCTAAACCACCCAGCAGAGTTCTTAGCAGCAGCTCCACCCAGTCCTCCCTCCCTCAGTCTCTCATTCACTCACAGACACACAAACAGACACACATTGAAAGAGAGAGAGACCAGTGGGCATCAGCCTCCCTCCCTCCGTCACACACAAACACGCAGGGGAGCCTTGGCAAAGGCTGAGGCAGTGAAACTGACCTAGAGTCTCAGCAACAGTGAGATTTCTGCCTATCCCTAATCACAAGGCATTGTCTAAATGTTCTACATTTCTATCCTTAGAGACTGATGTGGAATTTAAAAATGGTGGAAGAAGTGGCAGGAAAACATGGAAGAGACCAAATGGGAGATGTTTTCTGGACTCCCTCCCCTGTGATTGAGACCAGCTGATTACACCACACAACTCCATTAAATCTCAAACTATGACACTGGATGCATCGTGTCTTTAGTACATATGCATGTAGATGAGTCACAGAGTAAGCATTATAAAATACAGAGCTGAACATTTGTCATGATAATGGGGTTTATTTTGGAAGCTTAAGACAATTGTGTTTTTCAACTGTCTGTGTGTGCAGAAGTATAATAAAGAAGTTTTTAAAAGTTAAATAGCAGCTTTAAAGAGGCTGGAATGATTTAAACCATTATAATTAGTTTTTGTGATGCTACAAGAAAGATTAAGTTTAATATAAGCAAAACTAAATCATTAGTGGAAATGGAGTGTTCTCCACTTTACCATGTTAATTTCTTTAGTTTGTTTAACAATGTGAATATCTGACTTTCATTAATGCAGTCATCAGCTGTCTAATTCAGCTATCCAATGCATAATTCAAGCTATCCTGTATATTCAAAGTGAAGTTTAATCAAATTAGGGTGAAATTGTCTCATTCTTGAACATATGAAAATAATTAAACTGTTCATAAAACTAATTCATAAAACATTATGCACCAGTCCATTTTTTAAATCTGATATATTGTATAAAGATGTCTGCATAATATTTATTTATTTATTTATTTATTTATTTATTTATTTATTTATTTATTTATTTATTTATTGCTTGCATTTATACCCTGCCTATCTAGTCAAACAACCACTTTAGGTGGTGGTGTATGTACAGATTCATCAAATTAATATATATGTACAGATTCATCAAATTAAAAGTGCATTTTGAAGAAGGGCCAAGATCCAATGGGTTTCCTCTGCTAACAGAAGTATTTCCATCAGTGGAACTGAGAAAGGGTTAGGGATGGCCCAAATTTAAAAAACTGTAATCTCAAAATTCTCCCCCCCCCCAAAAAAAAAATCTCAGAATATTGTCTGAGCATCTCCTTCCTTTCTTAGTGCATGAAGGATTCCTCTTTGTTTTGTATTGGAGAAAGATTAGCCTTTACAAACCAAGGGGAATGATATGACTCGAGTACTCAGGAGGAGGAGGAACTGGCCTTGGTGGGAGGCATTCTTCACATATATGTTTCCTTTATACCTGTTTAAAAACATTCAGTTTCATTGCTTTTATTTGAGAGACCCAATTGGCTGTTTATTTCAGACATTCAAGGCCTTAACTGCCTTTTCTCCCTCTTTGAATTAACTGTAATAAACTGTCTCATTCATCACATTCAGTATTATGGTAGATTTCTTATACAATACATAGCAAGCTCACAAATCCGATGTTCTTGTGAGAAAAGCAGAGACAGAATTTTGTAGAAAGAGTTCTCAGAAGGGAGGGAGATAAGTTTTCAGCCTGTATGTTCAGGTCCAGCAGTATGGATGGAGAATCCCCTGAAAATCTCATTGCCCTGAAATAAGAATTTCCATCACTTCAGTGGGAATAGTCTTCCCTTCCCACTGCAGCCCTATGGGATGCCCCAACATCCAAGGGATGGGGAACTTTCCAGGGCCAGTTTCCAAATGAAGCCAAGGTCTTCAAGGTAGGGGAAATTTCAGTAGAATGTTGAATTTAGGTCAGTAGGGTGGCCAGAAGATGCAACTAATGCCATAGTAGAATGAAATCACTGTCTGTCAACCGAATCCACTTCCCAGTAGCTCTTAGAATGCTGGGTTACAGTAACAGAGACTTGGGTTCAAATTTCTTCTCTGTGATAATATTCAGTAGCTGACCTGGGGTCAGCCATTATTCCCCCCCCCCCAGTCCTAGGGAAGTTGTGAGGATAATGTGAAGTGGGAAGAAGCCTTCATTTAAAATAAAAGAGGAACAAAGGAAGAGTTATCATGTCCTTTTGTTGATCTCTCCATGCTCTCAGGCAAAGGAAGGTGTTTTCCATCCCCCACACCAACCCCTTCTAAGTAGAAATGCTTTCCAAGTAGAATACATGTTTTGTATGCAGGGTCGTAGTTCCAGTCCTTGGTGCAGCTGAGAATGACTGCTGCAGGAAGAGTTGCTGCTGGGCAGAGAAGATGGCACCCTAAACTAGATGGACCCACTAGACCAACTGGTTAAAAAGGCAGATTCCTGTGAATATGGCAGCTCATGCATACAATTTCCTTGCTATGCCCTCCTACCCATTGTGTTCAAGATTAGATTACAATGACTTCATCAAGAGCTGGAGTTCAGCCTTTGTTATGAATTGGTCCACTTTCTCTATCTATGAAACAAGGGCCCTAGTAAACAGAAAATTCAACCTCACCCATCCATCCACTCCTGAGGTTTTGCATCATCAAGAAAATATTATCTCAAATGTAAACACATTCAAAGGAGGCTGGAGGACAGGCTTAATTGTGTCAGCCTGGAATGGACAATTTTGGCCCTGATGGTGGTTTTGGAATGAAGCTCCCATCATCCTTCATGCTTGACTAGACCGCTTAAGGCAGATGGGAGTTCTAGGCAACCAACATGTGAGGGTTCAGTGGTTACCTCAGGCTTACCAGACACAAACACCAGAGTTGCGTGTTCTTGAAAAACAGAACTAGGGTTTATTGGAACATCAAACAGTGAGGTATCAACATTAAACTTGTCAGTGTACTTTTCTCTCGCCGCCAACGGGTCAAGCGAGGGTGTCCATGCTTCTTGTAAAAAGGGGTTGAAACTAGGATCGTACCAAGGTCCTTTGGCAAACGGGTTAACGTCACCCGGTCCCTTCGCTTCAATGTCCACCTCATCTCTTCTCTCCAGGTCGAAGGGGTCAACTCCCTCAGAGTAGGGGTCCCAGGGTCCGGTGAATACCTCCTCCAGGGAGCCTCCTCCAGACACCATGCTCTCCTTTCCCTCTCTTCTCTACTTTCTCTTTTTCCTCCCTCAAGTGCCTCCTCCACTCTCTAGCCTCTGTTTCACCCCAGTATGATGGTCTGGAGGGCAAACTTCTTTGTCTTCGATAGTCTGCCTCCTCCCGAGGCACCCTAACCTTTTCACATCTCCCTGTCCAGGGGTCCTCTACCCAGATTAATTCCCAACCCCGGGGTATCTTATCTTTCTCCTCCCCCAACTCTCCATGCCCCGCCTCCACTAACAGTTGCTCATCCACCCGGGTTCCTGCCTTTTCTGTCCTGGTCTGGGTAACTACAGACATCTTTATACCCTGTTCCAAATCCCCCGACTCTACCCCCTGGTGTCTGAACGCGACGCGGGAAGTCGTAGGTGCTATCTGTGTCTCTTTTTCTCTCTTAACTGAGGATGACACTCTGGTGAGGACTTCTATAGTCTCGCCTTGGGTCTCACACAACAACACAAAACCCACAACATCTGGAGGGCCATACTTGCCCATGTCAGATGTAAACCATCATTGTGTTAAAAACATATATTTTGCCTGTGTCTGAAATTTTTTCCATCTCTCCTTCTCATCTAATACTTTCAGGAAAGAATATTTTGGTTCCAGAAAAATCATTTCATAACTGCTAAGTCACTGCATCCATTTTAGTTAATTAAACTTAAAGAACATGAAAGTGGATAAAAGTTCATTAAGTAGGTGCAGGCTGACAGCGCGTCGGAATGTTAATTGAGCTTTTATGTGCAACAAAAGAGGTACAAATGGAAATTCAGTGTTATTCTAGCAAGTGCTGCACATAAAAGGCCCCAGTGGAGCGGAAGAGGCAGGCAGGAAAATCGGATTGTAAAAATCTGGGAGATAAAAATCACCTCTATCAAACTTGAAGCCCCATTGCTTCCCATTCTATTTTGAGAGGTTTCATTTAATAATGCCGGGCAATGATGCAACGACTGCCAAAGGCATCCTGACTGCAGTGCCTGACCAAAGTGAAGCATTTTTCATCCCCAGCCATGGAGAGCAATGGGGTGGTGGTGCTTTCTCTGTGCACCACAGAACTGTTCTACCTTGCATATTTCCTACATTCCAGCAACAGCAACAAAGCTGTCCCCCTCTCAAAGCCGGGGCAAAATAAACCTTAGATTTTATAAGGCCACTAAAAGCACTTGTGGCCAGTCATCTGATCAGGGCCAAGCCAACAAAAATGGAGACTGGGAATAAAATAGAGGGAACAAAATAAAAATCTGTCTGAAAAGTCCAAGGAAGAAGATGGGTTTCTGGAGTTAGAGTACGACTACACTGAGTACGACAAGGCTGTATATTGTCTCCCTGCTTATTCAACTTATATGCAGAATACATCATGCAAAAGGCTGGACTGGAGGAATCCCAAACCAGAATTAAGATTGCCGGAAGAAATATCAACAATCTCAGATATACAGATGATACCACTATGATGGCAGAAAGTGAAGAGGAATTAAAGAACCTCATAATGAAGGTGAAAGAGGAGAGTGCAAAAAACGGTCTGAAACTCAACATAAAAAAAAAACCTAAGATCATGGCCACTGGTCCCATCACCTCCTGGGAAACAGAAGGGGAAGATATGGAGGCAGTGACAGATTTTACTTTCTTGGGCTCCATGATCACTGCAGATGGAGATTGCAGCCACGAAATTAAAAGACGCCTGCTTCTTGGGAGGAAAGCAATGACAAACCTAGACAGCATCTTAAAAAGCAGAGATATCACCTTGCTAACAAAAGTCCGAATAGTCAAAGCTATGGTTTTTCCTGTGGTGATGTATGGAAGTGAGAGCTGGACCATAAAGAAAGCTGATTGCCGAAGAATTGATGCCTTTGAAATGTGGTGCTGGAGGAGGCTCTTGAGAGTCCCCTGGACTGCAAGGAGAACAAACCTATCAATTCTAAAGGAAATCAACCCTGAGTGCTCACTGGAAGGACAGAAACTGAAGCTGAGGCTCCAGTACTTTGGCCATCTCATGAGAAGAGAAGATTCCTTGGAAAAGACCTTGATGTTGGGAAAGTGTGAAGGCAAGACTAATTTAGAAAAAGTAATATTTTGGAGGATGGAGGAGAATGAATTTATTTTGAAAATAAGTAAACTTTAATTTTCAAAATAAATTCATTCTCCTCCATCCTCCAAAATATTACTTTTTCTAAATTAGTTTAAAGTGCAATCTTAACTAGCCAAGATAGCTGAGGAGAACCAATGGCCTGACACAAAGCCAACCAAAGCTGTGCTGGATTCAAATTCCTCCCAGTTTAGAAACTTTGGAAATGGTTTAAGATTACACTGGCTGAGGCCTAAGTTTGTGTCAATGTAGTGGTCACATCCCCGGGATGGAAGATGATTTCATCTGCGTCACCCTTTGCCGCAATTAGTCCTCATCTTCCCCCCACCATTTTTTCTCCTCTTCTGTTGCAAGATCTTAGCTGGCAGACCTCCTGAAGATCTGCAGCAGAACACCGGTCTGGCATTATTGGGCATTTCTGTCAGCTGAAAAGACTTCTGCTTATTTTTCAACTCCCTACCCTGTGATCATTTTTGCAAAGCAACATAACATTTATAGGCTATCATTTCAATCCAAATTTTATATGCCTTCTATGAGATAGAGAGAGATGAAATGTATCACCTGTTTTGATGTATTAGTGCATTCAAGTGATCAATGATCACATAATATATCACCCCAAAATGTGATTTCATCACTTCACTCACTGTCTTTGCTGTTTGTTTGAGTCTACGGAATAAACATAATCAAAAGCTGATCCCAAGAAGGCGTTTTCAAATTCAAGCAAGATACTCATTTTGGTAATGATTCCTTTCAAAGATGTTCTCTCTGAAAACTTCAACTTTATGTAACAGAATTTTAAAGTTACCAGCTTTCCTGCCTAGGAATTGTTGAGTCTGTTTAATTAATTATGACAACCTCAACCTTGTTTATTTTATGCTATGCTCCTTAGACCAATTTAATTTGCTTTTGACATCTTTTCATTTGTGCAATTTGTCTTGTGACATAGCTTAAAGCTAAACACCAAAATAAAAATGACAGCTCCAGATTTACAGCATATGTGAACATGGGCATAACAACATGGTACATAACCCCTAATTTATGAAGACCAAAATGTCATGCATAGATTTCCAAACTGCAACCCACATATGTCAGATTCCAAAATAACAAGCTGTTAGGCTTCCAGTCAATGTAAAAAATAATTTACATTTTTTTAAAGCTTGAATTTTCTTGTGGTTCTGAGTCCAACTAAGGCTATCTAGCTTATCCAAATGGAGTATTTGTTCTCCATTTTATACATAGTTTATTGCTGATGCTTTTGGGGACTTTCTCACCATCCACATGACACAAAACTCTTTGGTTCAATCAGTAACAAAATCTGATTGCAGTGACTTTTTCGTTTTCTCCTAATCCCATCTTGAGGTTTCTTTTAATCCATTTCATTGTGGTAGATGCAGTTCAATGCTTCCAACTGCTTCCTTGGTATCCTCCATAAATCACTCCAGAAAACAAGCAGCACCAGGAGAAGTTAGATTCTTTTCGATTTTCTAAAGGTTTTTTTTTTTCAAGAAAGGATTCTAGCACTACACTTCCTGCCTCCAAAAAAAGGGGGGGTTAGCTCTACACCCCTTATCCACTAAAACAATGGTTCCCAATATTGGATAACCCAGGTGTTCTTAGACTGCAATTCCCAGATGCCTTCACCACCAGCTGTGCTGGATGGGGTTTCTTGGCATTGCAGTCCAAGAATATCTGATTTGCCCAAGTTTAGGAACCAATGCACTAAAAGAAAATAGAGATGGAAGGAAGCATCCTCCCCTCCAGTTCCCTCCCCCCCCCATTCATCTTCTACTAACACTATTCTCCCACTGTTGCTGCAAGCACAGCCTGGAAGTGCTGTCTGTGCTAAAAGCAAAGCAAAGCGTGCTGCTTATATACCGCCCCATAGCACTTCAAGCACTCTCTGGGCGGTTTACAAGTTAATTATGCAGGCTACACATTGCCCCCCCCCCCCAGCGAGCTGGGTACTCATTTTACCGACCTCAAAAGGATAGAAGGCTGAGTCAACCTTGAGCCGACTACCTGGGATTGAACCCCAGGTCGTGAGCACAGTGTTGGCTGCAGTACAGCGGTTTAACCACTGCGCCACGAGGCTCTTCACATCTGCTGATGTGAAAGAGTGGTTTTTTACCATGTACTATAGATGCAAAATTTAGTAAGCCCTGGCTTCCTTTCTGCTGAACTGCAACCAGCAGTGACCAGTGGTGGTGGAATGCTCAACCCATCTGGAAGAGCCCTCCAGCACCGATGCTTTTAGCACTACCTGAGCTTCTGTTTCTATTATACATTTATTACATTTCTGTTATACCTCTATTATACATTTCCTTCTTATCTCATCAATCAATTCCTGAAGCCAGTTAATTACAGCAGCATGGGGAATAGTCCAAGAATTTATGGCTACTTTTCAATTCTAGGGCATATTTAGATTGATAGCTTATCCTCTCCACAAGGGTTTACAGGAAGTAACTTGCATCATGGAGTATAAAAAGGGAAATGGCAGAATCCTGCAAGCACATATCTGCTATAATTCATATTCTGGAACCTCTGAGCAAATTATTCTGAAACTGATGAGGTTTTCTCATTCTTCCATGACCTGATGATAGACATAGGCATCAGATACAGAAAAATAAACCAGATGGTGTTTCAAAATGTGTCTTAACCTGTTCTAGCATTTCCAGTTCCTCACCTCTTGTCTGTTGCTTCCTTCATTTCTATGGATTAGATTTCTATTTTGCTCTGTCTGAGGGGCAGAGAATGTGCTACTGCAATTTCTATTTGGGGAAGCTCACTTTTTAAGTAATTAAATGGCTTGGGACAGAGAGCATTTTTAAGATGACATTACAGTATATAGATACAACTTTGGCACTGATTAAAAGATTAGTGCTGAGTTCCCAGAAAGACCTCAGAAGGGATGTTGTGCGTGTCCTCTACACGGGCAGAATGGGGGAGCTTCCCATAAGTGAACTTCCCAGGACACCAGAAATAAGGTCCACTGTCACCCTTCCTGACCATCAACAGTGGCATCTCTAACAGGCTGTGAACCTGCACAATTCTCTCCCCACACCTCCTTAAACCTAAGTAAATCCTCTAACTATGCCAGTTAGAGAAATCACCTATGGAATTGGCATAGTTCATTTCTTTCCATTGATTTCAATTGGAAGGAAAGGTGTTTTTAACAAAAACACTGGTTCAGCTACTAGTAGGACCATCAATCTTCTCACCGTTTCCTATCTTTGCTACTGTAAGCCAGGAAGTGGGCCTTTTGGTGCTCTCTGGAAAAAACTTAACACCTTATTGTGTATGCCAGAGCTGCTGCTGAGGGGCTGAAGGAACTGGTGCAGACATGGTATTGTTGTTGGGCACCGTACCAAGGAGCCAGTAGGGAAATTCCACTGAGTTGTCAGCAGTGTATCTCTGGGGCAGTCTGTTATTTTGTCCGCCTTCTCTCAACAATAGTAAGAGCCGTAAGACAATCCCTCTAACACACACAGAGCAAACAGTTTTCCAAAATAGCAACATAAGTTCCTATATTTCAGACTTATGTAACCCGAAGGCCTCCAGATGTCAAACTACAACTCCCATCATCCCTGACCATGGTCCATGTTGGATGTGGCTGATGGGGCTTGGGGTCCAACAGGATCTGTTTCTATACCTCTGCCCTATCTCTTACAACAGCAGCTTCTCTACCCCCTACTTAAGTTTTTCTATCCTGTAATCAAGCAGCAGAATATACGAAGTACTATTGATTCTGTATTAGAGCTCTGCTTTTATTTTGTATTTCAAAAATATCAATATATTCAGCAGCTCATTTTTTTTTGGGGGGGGGAGGTGCCATAAAGTTCCCATTTTCCTCTGATGCAGATGTTGTTTTTAAAATTACGAGTAGTGATATGCACTGATCCCCCCAACCTCGTCCATCTCTAAATAAGGGCACACAGATTGATGCCCCACCTGCCCTGTGCCCTTTTGGAGAAATTCTGAACTGATCTTTGTCTAAGCAAAGGTTAGTATTTGTGTGTTTTAGGATCACCAGGAGGAAAACATTCCTGTGAATGGAGAAACATTAATGCCAAGGCCACATCATAGCATTATGGTGCCACTGACACCGGAGATTTACAGGGAGCTGAGGAGAAAGTCTCAAGGTTGAACAAAACAGCTTTCTAAGGCAGCCACAGGCAATGAACGAAGGACTTTAAAAGGGCTATGGGCATGGTCCTCTTGGAGTCCTTCCTAAAAGGATGATGCAAGGAACCCTTCATTTTCTGTCTTTTCTCCTTCCGCCTTCATGTTCCCTCACTCTGAAAGTAGTAGTGTTATGGCCCCTCCTGCTGCAGCTCTGCAGCTGGTAAGGGCATTAACATTTTAAATGACTGAAGAAACAAGTCTCCAAACAATATAGATTTTGATTATTCAAGAAATAATTGAAGGAAGGAAGGAAGGAAGGAAGGAAGGAAGGAAGGAAGGAAGGAAGGAAGGAAGGAAGGAAGGAAGGAAGGAAGGAAGGAAGGAAGGAAGGAAGGAAGGAAGGAAGGAAGGAAGGAAGGAAGGCAGGCAGGCAGGCAGGCAGGCAGGCAGGCAGGCATGCGAGATCTGTGAGGTTTTCCACTCTACCTGTGAGTGCCTCTGAGCTCTTTGCTCCATCCTGTGGTCATCCCAGAAAAAAACAGATACTTGATTGTGTCCATATTTGCACATTTATTAAAGGCAGAGCACATCCCTAATGGTAAGATACCTGGAAGAAATTCATGTATAGATTTTTCCTAAACTTTGTGTGCCTTTGAAATAGCTGCTCTCAAGAGTTTTTCCTCTTGACATCGTAACTTGACCTTTTAAGAAAAGGTTCGTGAAATTTGTCACTTTAACTACAGGAAAGAGCATAGAAGAGAGAGGATAATGTGATTACTGGCCATGCCAAGGTTACTAAAATGGGCTTGATACTGAAAATGGACTTTACACTGTCTAATTTGTACCAGAAGGAAATCAACTACACAAGGACTGGAAATCATAATTACTGAATGGAAAATAATCCAACACTGGATTTTATAGCAGCAGGACTTAGACAGGGTTTGTGTAAGAGTGGTATGATCACCAGGATCCTAAATCTGCAAAGTCAGCTGTGCTGATACACCATCCACCTCATCAGGGCTCACGATGGGTGAGCATTTCATGTGGCTCTTTTTTTTTTTGGCATGAAATTTCCAAAATACACATCTACCTTCATATATTCAATGAGGCCAGGCAAAGGGCATGAGTTACTCCGCCCTTACAAGTCTGGCTTTGAAACTTGTGTATTCATCCATGTTTGCAGTGGTGAAAAAAAGGAGTTGCCCGTCATGGGATAGCAAGAGAACCACACAAGGAAATGTTGCTTAAGGGTTAATTTGTTTTTATCAGGGTTGAACTCATGGCCCACATACTAGCAGATGTCATCCAAGGCACAGAACTATTGGTATAAATATAGGGTGATTCTGCCCAGCAACTAATTTCAAACTTTCCTGTACAAAAAGAGAGTACGGTGTCCCAGTCCTTTCATTGTATCTTCCTTTTTGTTCTCTGTGTCTTTGTTCCTCTTTTGCCGAATACAGTATCTAATTTTGATTCAGACTTTCAGAATTTATTGCTAATCAATTACAGACCTAGAAACACAGCCGCTGTGAATGTGTCCAAGAAGAAGATAAGATTTCCCAGGAAAATGTGAAGCAATAGCAATATGGAAATGATAAGCTCTGGAAATTTAAGATGGAGAGGCTACCTTCCAAGGGCAATCCCTGGGATGTACTCCACATAGATCAACAGGCATCCAAGACAAATGGGATAAGAGGAACAGGCAAGCAAAGGCAGCTAAAGCGTATACAGCATATATAGAGTACTGAAAATAAATTAATGCTGTAGCTCTTGCTTCCCCCAAAAGTTCATTCTCTCCCAATTGACAAATTACTCCCTTTCTTGCATTCCCTCCTTGCTCCCTGGTAACTACCTGTACTCACATCCCTGCAACCAGTGACCTCCTGACAGTAGCAGCTGAAAAGTTCACTGCAAAGGGGGGAAAAAATGCTTTCTTGCTAAGCATCTAGCAAGGATGGCTTCTGAGCTTCATAGTTTAAAATGGGCTAATAAATCTGATATTAAAGATACTGTGCAACTGGAAAAACTGTCCTCAGAGTTTAACCTCATGCCCACCAGGAGAAAAGGATGCATAACAGCTGCCAAAAAGCTTGGAGACCATTTGTTAAACTTTAAATTCCTATAAATAAGCATCAGGGTTGTATGCACCATCCCCAGAACTATCTCTCCTACGTGGCTTCAGATCAAGCTGTTTGGCCTCTTCCAGGGTATTAACCATAGAGCAGTGGTCCCCAACCTTGGGCTCCAGATGTTCTTGGACTACAACTCCCAGAAGCCTTCACCACCACCTCTGCTGGTCAGGATTTCTGGGAGTTGAAGTCCAAGAACATCTGGAGGCCCAAGGTTGGGGGCCACTACCATAGAGCCCCCGCCTCAGTTACAGGTTAGAACAATGCCATGTGATTCATCTGACCCAGCCTTAATATACAGCCACCTGTGCAGCAGTATAATTTTGTTCATTCATACTGGGCGAGAGTGATGGGCATGTGGAGATAGCATATGGTCAGACAGCATGCACTTGCAAATGATAATGGGCATACAGATGTGTCTTGCCTGATACAATAGAATTCAATGCCAACCAAAGTATATGACATGTGGATCCCTTGAGGTGATCACTGAATCCTATATATGTTATATCCCTCCTACTGTTCAAAATGGTCAATGGATGATCTCTGAACTATGTGGTGCCTCGCAAGATGATGTTAATCCGTTCCGCGGAAATTGCTGTCTTGCGAAAACATCGTCTTGCGAAACCACATTTCCCATAGGAATGCATTGAAAATTAATTGATGCGTTCCTAGGGGTAATTTTTTTAAAGGCACTTAAGGGGTAGGGAGCTGGGGAAGCACCATGGGAGGACTGGCAGGGGATCCCCTCACCACGATCGCCAGCTTTGGAGGTCCCCCGCCAGTCCTGTGATAGTGCAGGAAAAACCTCCGAAGTGCTCTAAAGCAGGCACGGGTGGTTTCGGGGCACCCCAGCCAGGGCTCTGATGGTGCAGGGGAAGCCATCAGAACCCTGGTGGGGGTGCCCCAAAACCACGCAACCTGGCTTTGGGGGTCCCCAGATGCTCTTTTTTCCCCTTTTCCCTTCCGAGGCTTGCCAAAAGCTGGAGGAAGAGGCGGGAACTTTAAAAATGGTTTCAGACAAACCTCTGCAAACACTGATTGCTGCGCAGAGGGACCCGCGTGAGTCCTCCCATAGTGCAAGGTAAGCCCCAGAAGACCCCCAAAGCAGGGGCATGTGGTTTCGGGGCACCCCCACCAGGGTGCTGATGGCTTCCCCTGCACCATCAGAGCCCTGGCGGGGGTGCCCCAAAACCACCCGTGCCTGCTTTAGAGCACTTCGGAGGTGCAGGAAAAGCCTCCAAAGTGCTCTAAAAGGGGTACGGGTGGTTGTACAGTGAAAAAGCCCCATTGGAACCATCATCTTGTGATCGCTATAGTGATTGCAAAAAAGACCCATTGTAAAGCGATTTCGTCGTCAAGCGGGGTAACCATCTAGCGAGGCACCACGTAATTATTTGCAATTGGTACATTTCCAGGACCATGGTCTTCCTCCTAATAATCCAGAAGTCAGCCTCAAGCTTCATTCTTGAACAGCTCTGCTATAAGAATGCTTCAAGGTTATTCCTTTCAATGGGACATTGTGTGTACTCTGGTGATCACACAAAGTGTCTTCTCAACCTTTGTTCAAGAAAGAGTGTCTTCATGAGTAAAAGGAAGCATTGTGTTGTAGATCATTTTGCTTTATTCAGTGAAGCAGATAGAGAGATGTTTACTACATTCTCTGATTTTTAAAATAAAATACATCAGAATTGAGAAAAACAGTTGTGGAGATGGGTGGACTCTCAAATAATGAGGAAGTTAAAGAGGTAATGAGGTTGTAGCGAAACTGAATGAATTCTGTGTGCCAGCAGCAGAGAACATACTTTTACAGCTGTGGTGGAGAAAGTGTACCCCTCCAGATGTTGTTAGATTGCAACTATGAACATTTCTCTCCACTGATGTTGTAGGCTAGGCTGAGGGGATCAGCAATCCTATGGCATCTGATGGGCTGCCATGCCTACCCCTGGCTTGCATGCAGGAACTCCTAGGTTCAATTCCCAGCATTCCCAGATATGGCTGAAAAAACTCCTACCTGAAACCTTAGCAATCTGCTATTAGCCAGTGTTGATCATACAGGGCTAGATGGACCAGTAATCTGTTTCAGGCTAAGATAACCTCCTGTATTCCTATGAACAGGGGATTGTACATAATCACCACCACCATCTGTAGCGTACAGCCCTGCCCTCACCTGTCCGTCACAGCTGAGCAGTGGAAAAGGAGCCAATGAGGGAACGGAAGGTGGTGCTAAAGGGGGAGGGGCTTGGATATAAAGGGGGGTGTATGGAGTATGAGAGGAGATTTTGTGAGTCTGTGAGTTAGTGAACCAGTAAGTCAGTGAGAGTAGAGTTCTGTGTGTCAGTGAGTTTAGTGAGAGAGATTGATTATCAACTTGTGATTTACCTATTATATATTACTGATCAAATAAACAAGTTTAAGTTCAAAGTAACACATGTCTCATTGAATAATTGGTATTGAAACAGCAATACCTGGTGGCAGCAACTAAAGAAGAAGAGTGAGCACCTCCTGGAGGCCTGAGATAATAGAGGCTTCAGCACGCTCACTACACCACTTACTCTTCTTCACCGTGGAAGGTATCATGTGAAATCCTATTCTATGACTGATAATATCAAATACAATTTCATACTCAATGGCAATTTCTATCTTAATTCTTCCCTAGTAAAAATGATTCCAATGTTGGCACTATACAAATAAAAGGCACTCAACTGTATAACCTATTCTGTGATTTACATTTGTTTTTCTCTTTTGCTGCTGCTGCTTCTAAAATCCGCAGTGGACATGTTCATTCCTTGGATGAGCAGCTCCTGTAATTCAAATATTTCAGTACTGTTGTGCCCTGCATCTCTCAATAATGGTTCACACTTAACTAAAATTAATCTACTCATAATAATAATTTACACAGGCACTCAATGAATGGGAAAGAAAGAATGAAGATCGGTACAACAGGGCATCACTAATTCCTGCCAGTCATGGGGGAGGGGATAAAAAGTAGCTAACAAAAGGTACCGTCTGAAATAACTGTGAAGGTTATTTTATTTCTTCATATTTTCTTGGTTTTGTACCATCTGCTGCCCTAATACCAATGCTGAAAGAAATCTTAACTCTAACTAAATTCTCCCACAGCAATTTATATGGCTGTGGAAAGAGGCTCAGCGTGGAAACTATCCCTCCTCTTTGTTAAACTACTTTTGCAGTCTTTAATCTCATTGCACCAGAAGTGACTGAAATGTTGTCATTTGGTAATGATTTTTCACCCCATTTCTCTGAGCAGTAAGAACTCTAACTCAATCCATGTTTTGCCCAGGTCTTGTTTTACTGTAGTTTGGATACCAGAAGATTCTGGTTATTTGGTAATAATTGCACATTTACACAAATATACAAGCTAAGCCAAATTGCTGCACTGGCTATTTTCTCACAGGCTTGGTCCCCTTCTCCTCCAGCAACATCCACCCTTGCCCAAAAACCTAACTGCTGCACAGGTCTAAGACTTTTAAGAGGGGGCACAGACTGTGGGGAGGGGAAGGCAACCCACTTTTTCCCCAGCAGTGACTCTCTAAGAGCTTCCACACACAGTGATTCTCTCCCCCGAGACTACCCAATCTTGAGCTGGAAGCAACCTGTTGGGCTTCCCCATCTGGTCTATGAGCATTTCATCACTTTAGAGAATGTCTGTAAAGTGCACACTAAATCCTGGACTGGATTTTCCAACCCTACAGTATTGCTGTCGCTAACCTCCATTGCTGGTAGCCAATGTGGTGCAGTGGATAGAGCTATAGACTAGGATTCAGGGGGCCTGGGTCATGGAAACTCACGTGGGGCTGGTACTGTTAAAACCACTACTTAAATATCTCACTTACCTTGAAAACTTTATTAGGGTTGACAGCACATAAAAGGAAAAGGCCTCCATTGCTTCTGAACCCAGATGTTCAGAAACTAAGTAAACGAATCCCATAGCAGACAAGTGTTATGGTGATCCTACATAATCATGGTTCCTTGTTTCTTTACAGGACACTTCTGAGAGTCAAAGGAAAGAAGGGACCAGGTGCTCCCACAATTCCTTGAGACATGGGCAGAAAGTTTAATCAGTAGCAATAATTCAAGAGACACAGTGGGGAACTGAACTCCCAGCCCAGAGACCTAAGCCACTGAGCTATCCAGCAGTTCTTAGCAAGAGGATCTAATGTCCTAATTTGCTTCTAAAGGCTAGATCCATAAAGGAGCTGAATATATTTATTATTACAGCTTATCAGTACCAAAGCATATTAATATAACAAAGGATTCATTTAAAAGGAAGGGGGAGAGAAGCCATTTAATCTTCATTTCTTTTTATAGAACACCTTCAACAGCTTTATTTTTGAATATACAAAATAGAGAGAGAGAGAGAGAGAGAATATAACTCATGAAACTATGGAAATCAAAACACCAATATTTCCCAATTCTCATATGCTTCTATCCTCTCTTCAAAATGTGTGTGTGTGTGTGTGTGTGTGTGTGTGTGTGTGTGCGCGCGCTCCTTAAATATCTCACTTAACCTTGAAAGACTTGCCAGGATACCTGTAAGTTGGTTCTGACTTGACAGCCCATAACTAAGTAACTCAGGTTTCATGATGGGCATAAACTGCCAGGTCAGCTATTTGTGTCGGTTCATCCACTGGTCAAACAGGTGTTCCGTGGTTCTGATCCTGCCTCCTATGGCAGGCATCCACTCAGACGAAGTGCCCTGACTATCCTGCCCCACCTCCTCCAGGTGTTGCCTTTGAGTGGATGCCTGCTGGAGGAGGTGGAACTCAGAACTGAGGGACACCTGTAGGACTGAATAACAGACACCAGCACAAAGTGCTGAATTGGTGGTTTGCGCCCTTCTCTACTCAGGATATTTGCTATTGAGGTGCATAACAGCAAAAAATACATTTATTGATACAGCTGTAAAACTAAAGATATAGCTTATAAAGTTAATTTAATTCAGAGGAAGGGATAGAACTTCTTTGCTGTAAGTCTATTGCAAAAGGGGCTGCCCATTATATTGTGTTACTGTTTTTAGCTATTTGTTGACTGTAAGTCCCCGTGGTCAAGCAGCTTGGACAACAACATTTGAGTACAAACTAATTAAGCACAAACCTTTCAATCGTTTTTAATTGGAGCTGAGCTGAATCACTGATGATTTGTGTGATCACATGAGCGTATATCACCGTGGAAAGTAAATTATTAAAAACGAAAATCACAGCTGCCCTTAACACTATTTTTCACTTCTCCAGCCCCCTCATTCCTTCTGCACTCAAAGAATTGCTTAAAGGAAATTGTGCAGATAGCCACTATGTACGGTTTTTTCTCAAGAAAACCATACATTTGGTGGCTCTCAAGATTTGGTGGCTTCCCCAGAGCCAAAATTTCCAAGGTAGACCCAAAACGCTTGCTTGTTTCTCTGTCAGCAGTTAACAGTTCGTTCTTTAGACTTTCTAACATTGGAGATGCAACCTGACTCACTGCACATTAAGTGTCACAGCCATGTGACTGGTGCAGATTTGACAAATAGCTTTTTCCGTTATCTCACGATCACTCCTAATTAAGCTCCCTATCATGGAATTGATCTTCCAGCTGCAAGCTGCAAGTGGGAAACAAGAAATCACCAAGATGACAAAAGATGTAAGCTGGAAAAATACATCTCCTGTCCCCAGTTGCTTTGGAAGCCTTCATCCATGGAGACTGTGAGTACTTTAACAAAACAGAATGGATCAAGGCTGCTCGTTTGGAGGCTCATCAGCTCTCACAGCAGGCAAAAATATAACCCATTCTTCTTGAAACCCAGACGCTAGCACATTAACCTAGAAAATTAAGATTTAACAGATATTTCCCGCTATGCTATAAATGTGCAATTGCTCGTAGCAGGTTGCACTCAAATGTCATCCATCACTGAAGTGAGATGAAGGCCCCTAAGTATCTCCTATGAATCTTCTTGGTTCATTTTTACTACCTTAAACTATTTGTTTAGGGGTTTGTATTTTTTTGTTTGTTTGGGGGTTTGGGGTTGTTTTTTCAGGTTTTTTTTTAAAAAACATTTGCCTGATCTGTTTTCAATAGACTTGAGAGGGTTACCCCATGGAGCCGCCCTCTTCTCCAACCATAATAATACCCTTGGAAATAGCACAACTTCATAACAGTGTTCCAGATGCAGTTTGTGTCCAAGAGCAGCACTAGACTGCTGTGGAAAGCCAAGTAAAGTTTTTCTTTGGAAAGGGAAGAGGAAGGAGGAAAAGCTCAAAATCTTCATGTTTAAGAGGCAAGGCCAGCCTCTTCCTAAAATTGCATTTAACCAATCTTTACGTCCGTTAGCGCCACAAATTGAATGCATCTTCATGGGGTGCTCCACTGAATGCTGGAAAATAGTAGACACATGGGCTTGGGATTCTGATACAGTTGTGCAAAAAGAGGCTTTGCACTTTGAAAGCCTTTCCTGGAAGTAGCCTAAGATGCATCTACACACCTTCCATTGATGATAGATATACCATATTTTCCTTGTATAAGACGGCCCCATGTATAAGATGCCCCCCACTTTTCTAACCCAAAATTAAGAAATCTAAGTGGGGCTTACAAGTTTAGGGGGGAAGGGATCAAAGCCCTGCAGGATCGCTTTGATCCTTGCCTTCCCCTCTACTTGTTTTTTTCTCTCCTCAGTTTACTTCCGTGTATAAGATGACCCTCAATTTTTAGTCTAAAGATTTTAGACAAAAGTATAGTCTTATACATGGAAAAATACAGTAATCTGGAAGTTGTGGAAGCATTATCTGACCTATCTTGCCAATTGACCTGGGTTTGTTTGTTACAGAATTGACTTAATAAGAGAGGTAAAGAGTTTGCTTTCATGGATGACCAAATGGCCCAGAGGAAGAATCCTTGCTTTTCAGAAATGTACCTACCTAGATCAATTGAGGCACTTTGGAGGACAGTTTCTTCTCCAATTATTTGTCACACTCAGGGAGCTTTCCTTTGTGGTTTTGGCATGCTTACCAAAGCCTCCTGCCAAAACTCTTTTTGTTTGAAGAAGATGAACCAGCAGTATGTTCTACTGAAACTATAGGGACAGATTTTATCCTATCTCATGACAGATCTTGGAGGGCTATGTGTGAAATTATAAACATCCTCAACATGCAATGTCAAGCCAGTACCCAATTATCTCTCTCCCACCTATCTTTATAAAACCCCTGCCTTGTAGATCCAATGACACTCTCTTACTTTTGACTTACTGGTGCAAATCTCAATAAAATTATGTACCTGTTAACTGTTTGAAGAAAGCTACAGGATATGGCCACTCTGTACCATTTTTACCCTGTCCTTTCACGTCTTTAACCTACAGAGATCTTGCTCTTCATTCAAAATCATCACTGTTTTCTTAAGCTTTATTTTATGGTAACATCTGAAAAGCACTCCCCCATTCCCAAGAATCATATACAGAGACTGGGCACAGATTTGAAATACTGAACATAGCTTTACAAATTGCTGAGATGTGGGGTCAGGGAGATGGCCAAAACCCTTTGTAATATAACAGCTGGCAAAAATCAAATGGAACAAAAAAAAAGCCTAAATTGTTTAGTTAATCTGTTATTTTCTTCAGAATGGTGATTTTGTTTTCTGAGCTAGCAATTTAGAATTTAAAATAACTTTCCAAAACTCACTCTTGGGAAAAGAAAAATGAACACTCCTTCTGCCTAATATTCTTCTCTGTCTCTTATATCCATGCAATAGAATAGAATCCACCACAGTGAGATTAAATATTAAAAAATGTCTGGAATTATAGAAGGCAAGTTAGGTGAAAAGACCAAAGGAATAGGTAGAAAAATGTAAGCACAGATGTTGTGGAATTTCTTAAGTTTCGTGTACTCTGGAAAAGAGCAGGTTACAATGTTTTGATAGAAGGGTGGCTGTTTTTACATAGCCATCTTAATAATTAGGTGTTTTGGAAACATCTCTGTTGCCCTAAATAAGAAAAAACTTCTACAGCAGGACTTGACTGGAGATTGGTTTTGTTGTTTGTTTGTTTGTTTGTTGTCAGAATCTATACAGCCCGGGGTGAAATTTATACTTCTAAGAAAGGGTTTAAAATGTGCTTTCACAAAGCCTTGTTCATTATGGTATAGTTTGCCAAGGATGACAAAACAGGAAGCAACCAAGGCATCCACTGCTCTTTTCTTTTAGACAGTAGATGATCCAGGCAGCACCATTTATTCTGCTCTAATTCATTGTAGCTATTTCCCTTGTCTTCACATCTGTTTTATCTTCTTAAATCGTGCCTCCAAACTGATTACAGTTCCCCTCTTTCCCTTTGACTATATGGGATATGGTGTCACTGTTCCGGGTCCTCATTGTGCCCACTGTGACCAAATGCCATGTTCACAGACCATCTCTTTTCTCCACCCTGTGCTGTAACCATTTTCCTGTCATTTGTTTAGTGGGCAAGTCTTGGGCCAGATTTAGCACTCCATCACTGCCCTGACAGCACAACAAAGAATTTATCAGTTCTGTAAGCCCCAATATCTCCACAATGTGTTTTTTTCCTTGTACTTCTGTAACATGTCCATCCTATTTTACTCCAATGATTCATGCTTTTGCATCTCTCCTTTGCCTCAAACACCCAGCTCCCAAATCCTTCATATGAATTACAGTAGTTAATGTTACCATGGCAGGTTGAAATGGTAGCACACTGGCATCATTGGTACAGCCAATAGAAGTAGCACCCTGACAAATACCTCTATGCCACAAATCCTGTTGCTTTGTGTAAAAAATTGCACTACAGCAGACTCACTTGAATCAATGGGACTTATGGTGGATCCTGTTGTGTGATGTACTATGCTAAGCAACAACATTTTTTCCTACAGCTGAAATCTTTTGTGTAGCATAGTATGTCACAACCACAGTAGGCCAACTGAGTCAACGAGAACTTGGTGAGACAACTCTTCCATAAGTTCCATTGAAACAATGGTCCTACACTAGTTATACTTTATTATTTATTTATTTATTTATTTATTTATTTATTTATTTATTTATTTATTTATTTGTTTGTTTGTTTGTTTGTTTGTTTGTTTGTTTGTTTGTTTGTTTGTTTGTTTATTTATTTATTTATTTATTTATTTATTTATTTATTTATTTATTTATTTAATATCCCACCTATCTAGTCACTTAAGACCACTCTAGGCGGCTAGATTTCAGCCTATATGTATCTGAGTGCTGCCTTTGGGACTGATGACCAAACAGCAGTGGCACCATAGTGAAGGTTTACTGGGATACCTTATCACAGTACAGTGGAGGGAAATGTCCATCATCAACCTAACCAGATGATAGTTAGGTTGCAGTTCCACTGCATAGGAAACCATTACTTGGTTTCCTGGATTCTGTGCTAGAATAAGGAGAGTTTTGTTCAGATGATGAAACACATTTCTGTACGTCACCTTTGAGTGAGATACAAACCCTTGTTTGGTTCTAATCACAGGGAGAAAGTGTTTTAGACTGTCTCTCTTTAATCATGCTGAATTTTTTTATATGCCAAACTTTATCATGTCTACAGGAGCCAAAGAAAGGAAGGAAGGAAGGAAGGAAGGAAGGAAGGAAGGAAGGAAGGAAGGAAGGAAGGAAGGAAGGAAGGAAGGAAGGAAGGAAGGAAGGAAGGAAGGAAGGAAGGAAGGAAGGAAGGAAGGAAGGAAGGAAGGAATTATTTATATTGAAATTATTCAAACTATTGGGTTTGGTTATAAATCTTCAATAATAGTCAAAACTGAGTAATCTCTCCCAGTAGGGAATCATGTTACTCTGCAGAGCCCTGTCAGAAAAGTATATGCACCGGGTTTCCAGAGCAGTAGCATGATGGCTTGATGAGGTTCATTGTATATGTCAAGCAAAGAGATTTTATCTCATGAGCTAACCCTCAAGGCCAGACTCACCCAGTCACAATAGCTTCTCCAAATCAGCATGATCTCTCATGTTTTCATGCACATGTAAGGCCTATGAATATTGTTTCTGAGTGGGAGGGTGAACTTTGGAAATGAATGTTAAGTCTGGCAGATGGGGTGAGCTAACTGTGGAGAAGCCAGGGAAGATGAGATGAGAGAAAATGTTCAGTAAACTTGAAAGCTAGCTGGAGATTTTTAAACACCAAAATTCCTGCAGCCTAAAGTATTTTCCCTCCATGTATTTCTTTCGATTATAACCCTTTTGAATATATATAATGAATGTCAGTAACACTTCTGATTTCTTCATCTGCAGCTCTAGTTCACTGTTTTATTTGTTTCGTCTCCAGGCATCCTGTAGCGTGTTCATTTATGTCATTTGTGTATAGCACTGTGTTTTGTGTTGTTTTCACCTGTAAATATTTATATCTGTTTTTTCAAATTTGCCAGTTACTTGACAATACCTGAGTCTAAGCATCTATTTAACTGAATAGCCAATACAACCTGACCTGATTTTAAATATAAAGCTGAGCCAGCACATCAGCTGGGATTTAATTTCATGGTGATGGCACCCATGATAGTTCAGTAGGATGGTGAGGCTGGTCCGGGTCTCAGACTGATTTTGACAGGAGCTCTCCAAGGTGCTGAATCCCAAATAGGTTCAGCACTTCGGAGAATTCACACTAAAACTGGCAGTAAATTCACTGGCTCACTGACTTTGGAGCCTCCAGATTCTACTGTCTTGACAATACACACAACAATGGACACAACCCAACAATACACACAACTGTTCTACTGTCTTGAGAATACATATAACCCAACTTGGCCTTACCACATTTAATTGCAGGATTGTCTGATGCTAGTGTGCCTCTCATGAAGGCCTCGTCGCCATTCAAGATTTTGCTGTAGGCAGTCCGTATCTGCATGGCCATTATTGGCTTACTTCTCTGGCACCTCACTTCCTCTTTTACAGCAGTACTCTACCTCTGTTAAGTGCATTCTAGATGAATCTTCATTTGGTAAAAGCACTACTTCCTCATACATAGCTCTAAAGCTGCAAGAATTTGGCAGAGACAAATGTAGTCCCTGGGAAGCAGAATGCAAAATTGAATCAAACAGAGGATAGATAATCATCCATCAATACTGTGTTAAAGGTGTTCTCTGCTAGAATAAAATCTGGAGATGGGAGGGAGGAGGAACACTTGTATAGTGGATGCATGTGTGATGAGCAGGTGTGCCACAGCATTCTGAAATTCAATTATATCCCTTGCCATTTGTGAAAGGGATTACTCTCCACCTCCACAAAGGGTGGACAAGGAGGACAATATCACAGGGAGATGCCAAAAATCAATGACAAATTGTGGTTACAACAATCTTTCCAAAACTTTTAAAGTAAGATTAATTTAAATGGAAAAGCCCTATAAATAGCTTGCTGTGGCTGCAGTTGCTGCGGCGGCTGCTGATAGTGACGATGATAATGACAATGATGATTATGACAATTATAATAACAATGATGGTGATTTTAAATCTTCACCTGGAGTGGTTGAATTTTCCACTCACAAATTCCCACTACTATTAGATGTGCTGCATTTTCAACATAATTGGTAGATCTATCCGGTTCTGCTGACTTCTGGAGAAAATTCATCTTCTGTAACAGCCTTTTTGAGTGATTCAAATATCTTTAAATAGGCCCATAGAGAGCTAAAGAGGCACAGACATCTTCTTGCAGACTTTTTGTCAAATTGTGATGCCATTAGTAAAAAGAAAATGGTATATGTGGCAACCAACGTTCTGTAGGGGGGGGGAAAGCATTGCCAAGTCAATTTACACATGCCCACTGTAGTCAAATATATGCATCAATCAGCACAAGGGTACAACACAGAGATGTGTGGATAATCAAGTGCAATTCCCCTTGAAGCTTACAATGAAAGGGCAGTGATTGATAGCATGACCAGCTGGAAGCACCTTAAGGGAACATGGATGGTGTTTTCAGCACTCCCTGATTTTCTTCAGAAGTTTGTCCACTCATCAAATAAAAATTGGGAGATACTAGCTAAAGAACGTAACAAACTGCCACCCATTTTAATTAATACAATGGTAGTTTCTACCCTTTTATGCTTATTTTTCTTCTGGCTAATGATTGTGAATCAAGGTGATTGATCTGAGTCTGCAGAGACAGAAGGAACAGTTTTAGAATGACAAAAAAGAGGAATTCCAGAGACAACAGCTCTTCCAGAGAAAACTGCTCAGAAGAGTAAGACAGAGAAGAAACAGTTTAAGCACAGTAAAATTGAGGGCACGGAGGCCTAGGGTTTTTTCTTAAAGTCCTGCAGCCATTCCTAGCCCTTCTGCCTATTTCTGGAAACTTTCCCACACACACATACACACCGTTACATAGTGAGGAGATAGTCTTCTGATGGCAGTGTGTTGTTGGACCTCCTACGCGATAATTCATTTGCTGAAATAAATAGGAGGAAAACCATGTAATCCTTGTAGACGCTCAAAATGCAAAGGTACATGATACTTCTGTTAGACCACTAAAAATCACAAACAAATGTTAGCTTTCATCAGGGGGCACCACCTATCTCTAAATGGTGTGAAAAAAATAGAGAAGCTCTAAAAATCCTGGCTAGATGTCTATGCCAACTTCAAAATGAGGACTCACCTAGTGGGTAAACAAACTTTTCTGATAGGAGGGCTGCCATTTCCCTGTGCCACCCCTGACCCTAGCAACAACAACAAAAAACATTTAAGACAGTGTGTGAGGAGAGTGTAAGTTCTTAGTGGCTGGAAGCCTGCTGGTTGCCAAGTTTGGGACAATACAACCAGTGGTGGACCTACATTTTGGGGGATCTTCAGAACCAGCAATGAGGGCTGGGTAAGCACTGTTATCTTCTTCAATTGTGTTGTTTCATGAAAGATCACCACAATTTTAAAAAGGGGGGGACTAAAGTCACTTCTGTGGTGCTGAATACAATACGTTGTTGCCTCCTGTTCTTTGACATCTGGTGCCAGGTTCTGATATCCGTGTTCTTGATATCCAGTGTGCGTTGTGTGTGTGTATCTCGCTTCCCCATATTTATATTTCTTTCATTTGTTTACATTTCCTTTCAACGTCAGCAATTGCTGGAACAGGAAGCTGCTGTTCCATGTAATACATCTCATAAAGTTTCAATGAGAATTTACATTACCCTTGCTACTCCAGCAACCTGCCCTCCCAGCAAATTACCACAACAGCAAACCACCATGGCAACGAGACATTGTCGATATTTTGACTTGCTCCCTTGAACACCTGCTACACCAGTGAAGTGCCAGAAGAGCAAAGTGCTAGTGAACAATACATCTGGTGAGGTACCAATATGGTATACCTGCATTTTGGAACTCCGTGAGTTTCATGGTCTAGGACTTTTTTCTTTCTTTTCTTTCCCAATATGTTGCTTTCATGTTCCTTACCATTGCTCACATTTTCACACTCAAGTGTTAGCTTGCTAGGAAAAAGATTCCTTTGCAAGGCAATGTTATTTTATATTGACCTTTTTTTCCCCTGTGATGGCTTGGATGCAGAGTTAACTAATTGCCTTGTAGGGACTTTTTGCACACTTTTTGCACACAGCTGTTCAAACATCATTTTTAAGCACAATGTACATTTTTAGGGTTGCATTTTCTACATTCCCTTTAATTATTTTAGCACTCTATATCAAACTGCAACATAGTAAAATAAATGTTTAACTTTGACCTCCATCGCTTTCCAAGTTGTGTGCTTTTGGTCTTATTCTGAGCCAGGAAATGAGCTGCAATCCAACGGAGGGAGAGCCTTGATGACAGACCTTTTGCATGCAAGAGGGGTGGTGCAAAACCCACTTATTCAGTCTGTGCAAGAACAACAATACAGCTGAGCAGGCCCAGATTCAATGCCTGATTCACCACTCTAGAGAAAACCTCCTGTTACTGATTAGGTAGAAGAACTTGATCCCACAGAACAGCTCTAGCATCTATAAGATGAAGGAAGGAAGGAAGGAAGGAAGGAAGGAAGGAAGGAAGGAAGGAAGGAAGGAAGGAAGGAAGGAAGGAAGGAAGGAAGGAAGGAAGGAAGGAAGGAAGGAAGGAAGGAAGGAAGGAAGGAAGGAAGGAAGGAAGGAAGGAAGGAAGGAAGGAAGGAAGGAAGGAAGAAAGAAAGAAAGAAAGAAAGAAAGAAAGAAAGAAAGAAAGAAAGAAAGAAAGAAAGAAAGAAAGAAAGAAAGAAAGAAAGAAAGAAAGAAAGAAAGAAAGAAAGAAAGAAAGAAAGAAAGGGACTTCCAAGCTGGGTGACACTGAAAGCCACACTGATGACGTGCCAGGAGATCGAGAGCCATGGCACATTTGCATATAAATTGCAATCATGTTTTATCAAATCTAAATGCACACACTCATAATATGACATTTTGCTCTACCATGGTTGTCTATTCTGTAATGAATGCAAATTGCTTGCATTTTAATGTCACATCTGCACAGTACTTGTTTTCCTAGAGGCTCTCCTGGACAGACAGAAGACTGTGGGGCATGATTTTTGCTGAGCCTGCACATGCGAGATTTCTAACTGTTTGAACAAAGACTATTTGGTTCCTGGCGATGGTCAAGAAGTGGAACACAGAGATTCAAGACATGGGATGAGTTAACTAGTTGGAACATGTACCAGAGACAATCCTCTGTTTATCTAATATGTACAGTTATTACAAGTTTTTGGTAACAGGCAGATAACATCGGACCATGACATCAGATCCACCTCGTATAATCAACTAGTTACAAGCATGTAAATCGAACAATATGAAAACTTCATATTGTGTTTAGGAGTGTTTGAGTGTTGTTCAATGTTTTTTGTGTCTGAATATTTGCTATACTGAGCAAGTTAGCCCTGCTCTGAGGTGCTTGGAGATTATCTGAACTTTCTTTCCCCCAAGTTCATGAGGGTATTTCTATGTTGCCAAGTCAGAGGTGAATGGCAAACAGAGAAAACAAAGGACTATAAACTGCAACACTCTCAGTTTTAGGAATGTGGTAGACCTTCACTTGGTAGGTAAAGCCTCAACCAACTTCTTTCCTTCCTTCTCCCATGCTAGCCATGCAGTCTACACCTTGTCTAATTCCTGCCTCTCTGGAATCCATCCTGCATCAGGCAGCATCAAAAGAGGGCAATTTTGCAAGTATATCAGTTGTCTCTAATGTCAGACCTCTACCAGTACTGCCAGGAAACTCCTTCCTGTCCTCATCTACAATGGGAAGAATATTGCAATTCCTTGTTTGCACATGCAAGGGCAAGAAAATCAAAGATTTACACCCCTACCATGGCAATGGATGGGTTGCTTGTGTCTTTTTCAGTGAGTCTTTTGATGCTTGTTCATATGTGTTCATGTGTGTGTGTATATGTGTGTGTGTGTGTGTGTGTGCATGAGTTTGCATGTGCATGTTGGAGGAAAAGGCAATAGTTCTGTACTTGCTTGGAGGAAAAAAGCAATATTTCTGTATCACTACATGTTGTACAGAAAATGCAAAAAAAAAACTCAATAGAAAAAGGCCCTTAGTCATTCTTCCATGGTATCTCAACATGTTGTGGTGACCTGTGCTGATGAGAAATGTGACACTGGAATGATTTATTCATGCACCTTGCTGTGCTTGGTAGAGCCAGGCAATGTGATTGTAAATGTCATCATTGAATATTCTCAAAGTGGCTTAACTAAACAAGAAGGCAACTTTCAACAATGTCCGTGGCTTGGTGAAGCCTAGAT